>NW_027507788.1:228873869-228967725 GCF_037356315.1 Lithobates pipiens
CGGTGTAGTTCTGGGCGGATTCCTCACCGTTCTCCTGATCATTGATCCTCCACGAGGTGAGATCTTCCATGGAGCCCCAGACCGAGGAGATCCATCGTTATTTTGTGAATAATAATCCCACCAACTGTTGTCTCCTCTCACCAAGCTGCTTGGCGATGGTCTTGTAGCCCATTCCAGCCTTGTGTAGGTCTCCGATCTTCTCCCCGACATCCTTGGGCAGATCTTTGGTCTCCATGGTGGAGAGATTGGAATCTGATTGGTTGCTTCTGTGGACAGGTGTCTTTTATACAGGTAACAAGCTGAGATGAGGAGCACTCCCTTTTAAGAGAGAAGAGTTCTCCTAATCTCAGCTTGTTACCTGTATAGAAGACACCTGGGAGGGAGAAATCTCGCTGATTGATGGGGGTTCACATACTTATTTCACTCATTAAAATGCAAATCGATTCATAACTTTTTATGAAATGTGTTTTTCTGGATATTTTTGTTGTTCTCTCTGTTATAATAAACCGACCAATAAAATGATAGACGATCGTTTCTTTGTCAGGGGACAAATGTAGAAAATCAGCAGCCGATGGAATCCTTTTCCCCCCTCACTGTATATAAATGGCCCCCAGCAAGAGCTTCATCCCGCTGTAGTCGGAGTCGGGCGCTTTTATCTGCAGGTGACTTCTTATCTGCATTGGAAGGTTTTACCTTCACTGACTCTGAGATCGAAGATGGAAAACCCGGGTAGTTTCTCTTTTCTTTTTCTTCTTCCTCCTTTGCTGTCTGTCCTGCTGGGCGAGTTCCCCGTCCTCTTCTGTCCTGAGAGGGAAAGTCCGAGGAAATTCCCCGGTGAGACACCGAGCCGACCTCGTCCCGGAGGACTCCCCCCATGTCATCACTTTCTGCCCCGGAGGATGGAGGAAGAACGACTGACAGATAGAGAGGGGCGGGATGTGTGAGCAAAGCCGGTACTCAGAACATCAATGACATCATAGTCCTAGAGAAGAACAGACACCCTTCACAATTATGTTGGGGGAGCAACTAGTGTCAGTGCTTGTGCCCAATTTACCTGTCTGAGAGCAGCCTGTGTGTGACCGCTACATGAATCTGCACTGGGGAAGGACTGTCCACACGCTACAGTCCACACTGGACGTTCCCCACCGGACACCGCGCACTGGACGTTCCCCACCGGACACCGCGCGCTGCACCCCTGACCCCTGCTCTCTGTACGTAGAGCACCCCTGAGACTTGCGCACTGGACGTTCCCCACCGGACACCGCGCGCTGCACCCCTGACCCCTGCTCTCTACATAGAGCACCTCTGACCCCTGCACTCTACGTAGAGCACCCCTGAACCCTGCACTTTGTACGTAGAGCACCCCTGAACCCTGCTATCTGTACGTAGAGCACCCCTGAACCCTGCTGTCTGTACGTAGAGCACCCCTGAACCCTGCTGTCTGTACGTAGAGCACCCCTGAACCCTGCTGTGTGTACGTAGAGCACCCCTGAACCCTGCTCTCTGTATGTAGATCACCCCTGAACCCTGCTGTCTGTACATAGAGCACCCCTGAACCCTGCACTCTACATAGAGCACCCCTGAACCCTGTTGTCTGTACGTAGAGCACCCCTGAACCCTTATCTCTGTACGTAGAGCACCCCTGAACCCTTATCTCTGTACGTAGAGCACCCCTGACCCCTGCACTCTACATAGAGCACCCCTGAACCCTGCACTTTGTACGTAGAGCACCCCTGGACCCTGCTGTCTGTACGTAGAGCACCCCTGAACCCTGCTGTCTGTACGTAGAGCACCCCTGAACCCTGCTGTCTGTACGTAGAGCACCCCTGAACCCTGATCTCTGTACGTAGAGCACCCCTGAACCCTGATCTCTGTACGTAGAGCACCCCTGAACCCTGCTGTCTGTACGTAGATCACCCCTGAACCCTGATCTCTGTACGTAGAGCACCCCTGAGACTTGCGCACTGGACGTTCCCCACCGGACACCGCGCGCTGCACCCCTGACCCCTGCACTCTACATAGAGCACCTCTGACCCCTGCACTCTACGTAGAGCACCCCTGAACCCTGCACTTTGTTTGTAGAGCACCCCTGAACCCTGCTATCTGTACGTAGAGCACCCCTGAACCCTGCTGTCTGTACGTAGAGCACCCCTGAACCCTGCTATCTGTACGTAGAGCACCCCTGAACCCTGCTGTCTGTACGTAGAGCACCCCTGAACCCTGCTGTCTGTACGTAGAGCACCCCTGAACCCTGCTCTCTGTATGTAGATCACCCCTGAACCCTGCTGTCTGTACATAGAGCACCCCTGAACCCTGCACTCTACATAGAGCACCCCTGAACCCTGTTGTCTGTACGTAGAGCACCCCTGAACCCTTATCTCTGTACGTAGAGCACCCCTGAACCCTTATCTCTGTACGTAGAGCACCCCTGACCCCTGCACTCTACATAGAGCACCCCTGAACCCTGCACTTTGTACGTAGAGCACCCCTGAACCCTGCTGTCTGTACGTAGAGCACCCCTGAACCCTGCTGTCTGTACGTAGAGCACCCCTGAACCCTGATCTCTGTACGTAGAGCACCCCTGAACCCTGATCTCTGTACGTAGAGCACCCCTGAACCCTGCTGTCTGTACGTAGAGCACCCCTGAACCCTGCTGTCTGTACGTAGAGCACCCCTGAACCCTGCTGTCTGTACGTAGAGCACCCCTGAACCCTGCTGTCTGTACGTAGAGCACCCCTGAACCCTGCTGTCTGTACGTAGAGCACCCCTGAACCCTGCTGTCTGTACGTAGAGCACCCCTGAACCCTGCTGTCTGTACGTAGAGCACCCCTGAACCCTGCTGTCTGTACGTAGAGCACCCCTGAACCCTGCTGTCTGTATGTAGAGCACCCCTGAACCCTGATCTCTGTACGTAGAGCACCCCTGAACCCTGCTCTCTGTATGTAGAGCACCCCTGAACCCTGCTGTCTGTACATAGAGCACCCCTGAACCCTGCTGTCTGTACGTAGAGCACCCCTGAACCCTGCTATCTGTACATAGAGCACCCCTGAACCCTGCTCTCTGTATGTAGAGGGACCCAGCGGGCTTCACGTGCCCACAGTAAGGGTGGTTGCGCTCTGCAGCAAGAGAACAAAGTGAATGATAACTTCTCCACTTCTACATAAAAGGGGACAATTGTGACGACTGACAATTCTGAAAGAACGAGAGGTGACAATCATGGGGGTCATTCTCTCAAAGGAACACCAGAATGTTTGGAACTTTTCTTTAATAGCACCAAGACCTCATTCACATGGGCGTGATTAAAGCGGAGCTCCACCCCTCCTCCCTCCCCCTTCGTGCATGCGCAGTAGTCAATGGCTTCACATGAACAAATTAAATAGGATTGGTCCCAGCACAGAACCCTGGGGGACCCCACTACCCACCCCCGACCATCCTGAGTACTCCACATTTATCACCACCCTCTAAACTCGCCCTTGTAGCCAGTTTTCAGTCCATGTCCTCACCCTATGGTTGGCATTATAGAGAGTTTTCAATCAAAAACACGAAAAACGTTTTTAGCACTGCGGTAGCACTGACGTCCCGTGTACACGAGCCCTTACAGGCCATGGCGGCACCCGAGAGCCGATGGAAACATCGCTTGGGGGGAGGACATCACTGGATTTTACACGGGAAAGTGTCCTAATAAAAGTACAGGATTTATACAGGATGTAGAACTGCTGACTTTTATTTTTTTCGTTGGGGGGGGGGGGGTGGAGGGTCATACTGCTCTATGGCCGATATACGGCTACAGTGTATCTCTCCGGTTCTGGGAGGGCGTCCCTGGATGTTCTGAGAAGTGTCTGGAGACAGCGGATCACAGATCTACGTTAAGGGCCAATCCCCCCCCCATAACTGAGCCCCTCCGTCCCCCATAACTGAGCCCCTCCACCCCCCATAACTGAGCCCCTCCTCCCCCATGACTGAGCCCCTCCGTCCCCCATAACTGAGCTCCTTCGTCCCCCATAACTGAGCTCCTTCGTCCCCCATAACTGAGCCCCTCCGTCCTCCATAACTGAGCCCCTCCGTCCCCCATAACTGAGCCCCTCCGTCCCCCATAACTGAGCCCCTCCGTCCTCCATAACTGAGCCCCTCCGTCCCCCATGACTGAGCTCCTTCGTCCCCCATAACTGAGCCCCTCCGTCCCCCATAACTGAGCCCCTCCGTCCCCCATAACTGAGCCCCTCCGTCCCCCATAACTGAGCCCCTCCGTCCCCCATAACTGAGCCCCTCCGTCCCCCATAACTGAGCTCCTCCGTCCCCCATAACTGAGCCCCTCCGTCCTCCATAACTGAGCCCCTCCGTCCCCCATAACTGAGCCCCTCCGTCCCCCATAACTGAGCCCCTCCGTCCTCCATAACTGAGCCCCTCCGTCCCCCATGACTGAGCTCCTTCGTCCCCCATAACTGAGCCCCTCCGTCCCCCATAACTGAGCCCCTCCGTCCCCCATAACTGAGCCCCTCCGTCCCCCATGACTGAGCTCCTTCGTCCCCCATAACTGAGCCCCTCCGTCCCCCATAACTGAGCCCCTCCGTCCCCCATAACTGAGCCCCTCCGTCCTCCATAACTGAGCCCCTCCGTCCCCCATAACTGAGCCCCTCCGTCCCCCATGACTGAGCTCCTTCGTCCCCCATAACTGAGCCCCTCCGTCCCCATAACTGAGCCCCTCCGTCCCCCATAACTGAGCCCCTCCGTCCCCCATAACTGAGCCCCTCCGTCCCCCATAACTGAGCCCCTCCGTCCCCCATAACTGAGCTCCTCCGTCCCCCATAACTGAGCCCCTCCACCCCCCATAACTGAGCCCCTCCGTCCTCCATAACTGAGCCCCTCCGTCCCCCATGACTGAGCTCCTTCGTCCCCCATAACTGAGCCCCTCCGTCCCCCATAACTGAGCCCCTCCGTCCCCCATAACTGAGCCCCTCCGTCCTCCATAACTGAGCCCCTCCGTCCCCCATAACTGAGCCCCTCCGTCCCCCATGACTGAGCTCCTTCGTCCCCCATAACTGAGCCCCTCCGTCCCCCATAACTGAGCCCCTCCGTCCCCCATAACTGAGCCCCTCCGTCCCCCATAACTGAGCCCCTCCGTCCCCCATAACTGAGCCCCTCCGTCCCCCATAACTGAGCTCCTCCGTCCCCCATAACTGAGCCCCTCCACCCCCCATAACTGATCTCCTCCATCCCCCATAACTGAGCCCCTCCGTCCCCCATAACTGAGCCCCTCCACCCCCCATAACTGAGCCCCTCCGTCCCCCATAACTGAGCCCCTCCGTCCCCCATAACTGAGCCCCTCCGTCCCCCATAACTGAGCCCCTCCGTCCCCCATAACTGAGCTACTCCGTCCCCCATAACTGAGCCCCTCCGTCCCCCATAACTGAGCCCCTCCGTCCCCCATAACTGAGCCCCTCCGTCCCCCATAACTGAGCCCCTCCGTCCCCCATAACTGAGCCCCTCCGTCCCCCATAACTGAGCCCCTCCGTCCCCCATAACTGAGCCCCTCCGTCCCCCATAACTGAGCCCCTCCTCCCCCATATCAGTTTAGTTTCCCTTTTCTGGAATTCTCCCATTTCCAGCTCATCAGTGTACATAACAGGAAGTCGGGAATAATGAACACGGATGTGAGAAATATGGAGACATTGTGACATTTCCATCTTCAGGAATTCCAAGATCTTCATTCAGCAGAAGGTCATCCAGTTCTGTTGGAAATCAGACAAAGGAAACATTTATTTGTGTTTGTAGAACGTCTCTGGATGGCGTTTATTATTTACCGGAAATCAGAGGGAGACGCGACACCCGTCATTCTGAAACTCTGAGCAATAACCGCACACTCATAGTACAGACCGCACTCCTCCCGTGTGTGCCCGCCGCTCACTTTCATTTCTTCACCATCCTCCTCACATGCTCTAATCTTCATCCTCCTCTTCCCAGACTCTTCTCTCCTCCTCTTCCCAGACTCTTCTGTCCTCCTCCTCCTCTTCCCAGACTCTTCTGTCCTCCTCCTCATCTTCCCAGACTCTTCTGTCCTCCTCCTCATCTTCCCAGACTCTTCTGTCCTCCTCCTCATCTTCCCAGACTCTTCTGTCCTCCTCCTCATCTTCCCAGACTCTTCTGTCCTCCTCCTCATCTTCCCAGACTCTTCTGTCCTCCTCCTCATCTTCCCAGACTCTTCTGTCCTCCTCCTCATCTTCCCAGACTCTTCTGTCCTCCTCCTCATCTTCCCAGACTCTTCTGTCCTCCTCCTCATCTTCCCAGACTCTTGTCTCCTCATCCTCATCTTCCCAGACTCTTCTGTCCTCCTCCTCATCTTCCCAGACTCTTGTCTCCTCATCCTCATCTTCCCAGACTCTTCTCTCCTCATATTCATCTTCCCAGACTCTTCTCTCCTCCTCCTCCTCCTCCTCATCTTCTCAGACTCTTCTCTCCTCCTCCTCATCTTCCCTGACTCTTCTCTCCTCATCTTCCCAGACTCTTCTGTTCTCTTCCTCATCTTCCCAGACTCTTCTGTTGTCCTTCTCATCTTCCCAGACTCTTCTCTCCTCCTTCTCATCTTCCCAGAGTCTTCTGTCGTCCTCCTTCATCTTCCCAGACTCTTCTGTCCGCCTCTTCATCTTCCCAGACTCTTCTCTCCCTCTCCTCCTCTTCCCAGACTCTTCTCTCCTCCTCTTCCCAGACTCTTCTCTCCTCCTCTTCCCAGACTCTTCTCTCCTCCTCTTCCCAGACTCTTCTCTCCTCCTCTTCCCAGACTCTTCTCTCCTCCTCCTCCTCCTCTTCCCAGACTCTCCTCCTCTTCCCAGACTCTTCTCCCAGACTCTTCTATCCTCCTCCTCCTCCTCTTCCCAGACTCTTCTCTTCTGCTCTTCATCTTCTCAGACTCTTCTCTCCTCCTCCTCATCTTCCCTGACTCTTCTCTCCTCATCCTCCTCTTTCCAGACTCTTCTCTTCTCATCCTTCTCTTCCCAGGCTCTTCTCTCCTCCTCCTCTCTCCAGACTCTTCTTTCATCCTCCTCTCCCCCAGTTCACCTGCAATGTTTCTGACTTGTCTAAATGATATTAAATGATAATTCCTTCCAGGCCAGTCTATGGTTCTATAATGGAGCTCCATTGTAATAAGAATATTCTTCCTCTTTGCAGTGATTCCATCCAGAATGATGATGATGATGATGAATGTATTGGTGGTCTTTGTATCCCTGAGCCTGACTCTGAGCGCGTCCCACCTTCACGGCTCCCCCCATCACCCCAGCGAGGAGCACTACGGGAATGGGGAGCACAACGCAGACTATGACAAGAAGATGTTCCTGGGAGGGGAGGTACAGTAAGCAATGGGCGGGGCTTCCCCTTATATATTCCGGAACACTGGACCTTCATGAGGTCTGTTCACCTCTAACACCATTGGATTGATTCAATATACCAGTCTTATGACATAGGCCCCGCCCTAAGCCACACCCAGCTGGCCCGTTTCCCCCGATAAAGCTTATTTGTAGAGGTAGGAGTGGCTGAGGATAAAGGACATTTAAACCCTCTGGGATAATAACCTGATTATTAAAAACAACTCAAAAAGACAATCAGTGTGATGAGTCTAACATCACAACAAGCCTAATAAACCAAAAACCACATAAAAGAGGTCCGGCTCCAATACCCCGATCTGTTGTCCCAGCCGACTGGCCACATGGTCTGCGGGTGCTGCTTCAATAGAGGCCCCCAGGATTACGTCCCTTCTGGGCGAAACATGTTAGAGGGGTTTCTCCCAGGGTTAGGAGACAAAGCCGAGGCCATATATTATGAAGAGGAGATCTCTATATGCCGAGGCAGTTTGTAGATGGGTGGCAATTTGTTGTCCTCAACGTGTCTGCCAAACACAAGCTGCTGTATTACCCCTTTCTGTAAGAGGGTCACCTGTACATCCCACATCAAGAGGGGAACAAGGGGCACCCACTCCCGGTATCCCCCCTCCTCCCACATCGAGAGGGGAACAAGGTGCACCCACTCCTGGTATCCCCCCTCCTCCCACATCGAGAGGGGAACAAGGTGCACCCACTCCTGGTATCCCCCCTCCTCCCACATCAAGAGGGGAACAAGGGGCACCCACTCCCGGTATCCCCCCTCCTCCCACATCAAGAGGGGAACAAGGTGCACCCACTCCCGGTATCCCCCCTCCTCCCACATCAAGAGGGGAACAAGGTGCACCCACTCCCGGTATCCCCCCTCCTCCCACATCAAGAGGGGAACAAGGGGCACCCACTCCCGGTATCCCCCCTCCTCCCACATCAAGAGGGGAACAAGGTGCACCCACTCCCGGTATCCCCCCTCCTCCCACATCAAGAGGGGAACAAGGGGCACCCACTCCCGGTATCCCCCCTCCTCCCACATCGAGAGGGGGACGAGGTGCACCCACTCCCGGTATCCCCCCTCCTCCCCCATCCAGAGAGGGGAACAAGGGGCACCCACTCCCGGTATCCCCCTCCTCCCCCATCCAGAGAGGGGAACAAGGGGCACCCACTCCCGGTATCCCCCCTCCTCCCCCATCCAGAGAGGGGAACAAGGGGCACCCACTCCCAGTATCCCCCCTCCTCCCCCATCCAGAGAGGGGAACAAGGGGCACCCACTCCCGGTATCCCCCCTCCTGCCCATCCAGAGAGGGGAACAAGGGGTACCCACTCCCGGTATCCCCCCTCCTCCCACATCGAGAGGGGGACAAGGTGCATCCACTCCCGGTATCCCCCCTCCTCCCCCATCCAGAGAGGGGAACAAGGTGCACCCACTCCCGGTATCCCCCCTCCTGCCCATCCAGAGAGGGGAACAAGGGGCACCCACTCCCGGTATCCCCCCTCCTGCCCATCCAGAGAGGGGAACAAGGGGCACCCACTCCCGGTATCCCCCCTCCTGCCCATCCAGAGAGGGGAACAAGGGGCACCCACTCCCGGTATCCCCCCTCCTCCCCATCCAGAGAGGGGAACAAGGTGCACCCACTCCCGGTATCCCCCCTCCTCCCCCATCCAGAGAGGAGAACAAGGGGTACCCACTCCCGGTATCCCCCCTCCTCCCCCATCCAGAGAGGGGAACAAGGGGCACCCACTCCCGGTATCCCCCCTCCTCCCCCATCCAGAGGGGGGAACAAGGTGTACCCACTCCCAGTATCCCCCCTCCTCCCCCATCCAGAGGGGGGAACAAGGGGCACCCACTCCCAGTATCCCCCCTCCTCCCCCATCCAGAGAGGGGAACAAGGGGCACCCACTCCCAGTATCCCCCCTCCTCCCCCATCCAGAGGGGGGAACAAGGGGCACCCACTCCCAGTATCCCCCCTCCTCCCCATCCAGAGAGGGGAACAAGGTGCACCCACTCCCAGTATCTCCCCCATCCAGAGAGGGGAACAAGGGGCACCCACTCCCGGTATCCCCCCTCCTCCCCCATCCAGAGAGGGCAACAAGGGGCACCCACTCCCGGTATCCCCCTCCTCCCCCATCCAGAGAGGGGAACAAGGGGCACCCACTCCCGGTATCCCCCCTCCTCCCCATCCAGAGAGGGGAACAAGGTGCATCCACTCCTGGTATCCCCCTCCTCCCCATCCAGAGAGGGGAACAAGGGGCACCCACTCCCGGTATACCCCTCCTCCCCATCCAGAGAAGGGAACAAGGTGCACCCACTCCTGGTATCCCCCTCCTCCCCATCCAGAGAAGGGAACAAGGGGCACCCACTCCCAAATGGAACATGGCGTATACCGACCCTGTGGGAAGAAGATGCCTCACGGTTCTGAAAATTGCACAAATGTCGGCTTATACAGTGCCTTGAAAAAGTATTCATACCCCTTGAAATTCCCCATATTTTGTCATGTGACACCCAAAACCATAAATGTATTTTATTGTGATTTTATGTGATGGACCAACACAAAGTGTCACATAATTGTGAAGTGGAAGGAAAATGATAAATGATACAAATAAATATGTGAAAAGTGTGGGGGGGAGGGGCATTTGTATGGCGCCCCCCGGAGTCAATACTTTGTAGAACCCCCTTTCTCTACAAGTCTTTTTTGGGGTGTCTCTACCAGCTTTGCACATCTAGAGAGGACATTTCTGCCCATTCTTCTTCTTTGTAGAATATCTCAAGCTCTGTCAGATTGGATGGAGAGCGTCTGTGATCAGCAATTTTCAAGTCTTGCCACAGATTCTCAATGGGATTTAGGTCTGGACTGTGACTGGGCCATTCTAACACATGAATATGCTTTGATGTAAACCATTCCATTGTAGCTCTGGCTGGATGTTTCGGGTCGTTGTCCTGCTGGAAGGGGAACCTCCGCCCCGGTCTCAAGTCTTCTGCCGACTCTAACAGGTTTTCTTCTAAGATTGTCCTGTATTTGTCTCCATCCATCTTCCCATCAACTCTGACCAGCTTCCCTGTCCCTGCTGAAGAAAACCATCCCCACCACATGATGCTGCCACCACCATGTCTCACGGTGGGGATGGTGTGTTCGGGGGATGGGTGGTGTTAGTTTTCCCCACACATAGCGTTTTGCTTTTAGGCCATAAAGTTGAATTTTGGTCTCCTCTGACCAGATCACCTTCTTCCACATGTTTGCTGCCCCCTCCCCCACATGGCTTCTCACAAACTACAAACAGGACTTCTTATGACTTTCTTTCTCCAATGTCTTTCTTCTTGTCACTCTTCCATAAAGGGCAGATTTGTGGAGAGACGACTAATAGTTGTCCTGTGGACAGATTCTCCCCCCTGAGCTGTGGATCTCTGCAGCTCCTCCAGAGTTACCATGGACCTCTTGGCTCTTCTCTGATGAATGCTCTCCTTGCCCGGCCCGGTCAGTTTAGGTGGACGGCCATGTCTTGGTAGGTTTGTGGTTGTGCCCATACTCTTTCCATTCTCCGATGATGGATTGAACAGAGCTCCGTGAGATGGTCAAAGCTTGGGAGATTTTATTATAACCCAACCCTGCTTTATACTTCTCCACAACTTCATCCCTGACCTGTGTGGTGTGTTCCTTGGGCCTTCATGATGATGTTTGTTCACTAAGGTTCTCTAACAAACCTCTGAGGGCTTCACAGAACAGCTGTATTTATACTGAGAATAAATTACACACAGCTGGGCTCTATTTACTAATTAGGTGACTTCTGAAGGCAATTGGTTCCTCTAGATTTTAGTTGGGGGTATCAGAGTAAAGGGGGCGCCATACAAATGCCCCTCCCCCCACACTTTTCACATATTTATTTGTATCATTTATCATTTTCCTTCCACTTCACAATTATGTGTCACTTTGTGTATCACATAAAATCCCAATAAAATACATTTATGGTTTTGGTTGTAACATGAAAAATGTGGAACATTTCAAGGGGTATGAATACTTTTTTAGGCACTGTATGTATACCGGTGGGGGGTAAACATGGCCGCCACACAGGGCAGAGGATGCATACACCCCATGTGAATGAGGCCAAATAATAAATGGCACTTTTCATTTGAATTTTGGAATTGGTGGATACAATGTAGTTGGGTGGTTTGTACAGAACATGCATTTTTCTCTTGTTGTGATGATTTTTATGTATATAATATATAAGAGCTGCCACGACGAGGCGACGTACTCTATTATGTTGACTACAAAAATACGTCGACGTGCGTGCAGGGCATCGATGCGTCGCAGTGCTTAGCATCTACCGCTGGCCTCCGTGCCGCCGTCCCCCTCTCTTCAGCCCCCTCCATGCCGCTGTCCCTAGGGGTGCAACGGATCGTCACCGATCCGTGATCCGAATGGGTCACCCCGCTCGGATCAGCACATGCCGCAATCCGCGGAGTACTCCGCGGTCTCGGCCTTAGCTAGCTCCGAAGCGGCGGCCATCTTACTACACCCAGGCGTTTACAATGTGATCGCTCCGACAGAGCGATCACTTGTAAACAAACTGGTGTCATGAGATGGCGCCCGTTCCTCCCTCCCCTCTCTGTACTGATCTGTGCAGTGGAGGGGAGAGGTCGGATGGAAGCAGCCATCCCTCCATACCCAGCCAATACTCTGCCAATGCAATACCCAATACTCTGCCAATGCAATACCCAATACCATGCCAATTCAATACCCAATACCATGCCAATGCAATACCCAATACTCTGCAATACCCAATACTCTGCAATACCCAATACTCTGCAATACCCAATACTCTGCAATACCCAATACTCTGCCATGCAATACCCAATACTCTGCCATGCAATACCCAATACTCTGCCATGCAATACCCAATACTCTGCAATACCCAATACTCTGCAATACCCAATACTCTGCAATACCCAATACTCTGCAATACCCAATACTCTGCAATACCCAATACTCTGCAATGCAATACCCAATACTCTGCAATGCAATACTCTGCAATTCCCAATACTCTGCCATGCAATACCCAATACTCTGCAATACCCAATACTCTGCAATGCAATACCCAATACTCTGCAATGCAATACTCTGCAATTCCCAATACTCTGCCATGCAATACTCTGCAATTCCCAATACTCTGCCATGCAATACCCAATACTCTGCAATACCCAATACTCTGCAATGCAATACCCAATACTCTGCAATACCCAATACTCTGCAATACCCAATACTTTGCAATGCCCAATACTCTGCCAATGCAATACCCTGCAATACCCAATACTCTGCAATGCAATACCCAATACTCTGCAATGCCCAATACTCTGCAATACCCACCAATACTCTGCAATACCCACCAATACTCTGCAATACCCACCAATACTCTGCCAGCCAATACTCTCAGTTATCCAAAGGATTAATTAGCTAATCAAAAAAAAAACACTAGATTCATAAAAAATAAAAAAATAATCGGATAGTCGTTGACTATTCGAAAAAAGTAATCAATAGATTAGTCGACAGACAAATTAATCGTTAGTTGCAGCTCTAATATATATATATAGGAATTGTTAGAGGTGAATGTGTTGGCCGTCTGACCAATCATTGCTCTGTTTGTCCTTCTCTAAGGAAGAAGCGGAAGAATTTGCTGAACTGAGTCCAGAAGAACAGCTGAAAAGATTAAAATCTATCATCAAAAAAATCGATATTGATGCCGATGGATTCCTCACCGAAGGTAAAGCCGGTCATCAAAGCGGATGAGTCTGAGTGTGTAATGACAATGACTGCTCCCCCCCCCCACCCCTGAAAGAGACCCCCCTGAAAACGTGTGTTTAATAAACAGCTGAGCAAATATCACGTGACATAAAAAAATGACAAGGGATTTTAACATGTGTAAGAAAATTGTAGGGAATGTGGCTCCTCCGGCTGGGCGGGCGGCAGATGTTCCCGTGATATACCTGATTACCTTTCTGTCCATCATTTGGGGTGTTTCTTGTTTTATTGATCTCGTAGAGGAGCTGAGTTTGTGGATTCAGATGTCCTTCAAGCATTATGTGTTGGAAGACACCAAGGAGCAGTTTTCTGAGGTGGACCAGAATGGTGATGGGATTGTCACCTGGGAGGAGTACAACCTGCACATGTACGATCGTATCATCGACTACAATGAGGACACCGTCCTGGAGGATGACGAGGAGGAATCCTTCCGTCTGGTGAGTTACTCCTCATGATGGGTACCATTGCAGAAGGTGGACCTTTGGATATATAGGACCATCCTCCTCATCTGGGGTTCCCTCGCCAGCACTCTGGGTTCCACCCCCACCAAGTGCCTCCATAGCAAGCCACTTGCTATGGGGGGCACTTGTGCGATCAGGCACCTGAGCTCCACTCCATAAGACACACACAGCAAGGTTCAGCCCTACCCCCCCCCCCCCCCACACCCTGCTTGGTCCTTGCTGGCTCTGAATGACAGTAGTGGGAGCCAATGGCAACTTCTGTATCTCAGCCAGTGGTGGGGCCCATACATTAGGGGCACAGGGGCACCGCACCCATAATCCATTCGTCCAGCCCCTAATCTACATATAGGGTGCCAGACGCATTGATTTCAATTTTTTTTTTTTTTTGGGGAATCATGTGATTAGACGTTGAGGCTCTAATAGGCTTAAAAAAAATGTGGGCTCAGGGGGGGGGGGGGGGCGCCCACACAATTGTGTGACAATAGCAAATTTAATGTCTAGCTGGGAGGAGAAGCAGGAAATCAGGAAGCAGGCCCTGGGACCCGATTGGCTAGGGGGTCTTAGGACTCCCGGTCAATCGGGTGTTAGGACCCACTTCCTGTTCGGCTGGGAGGAGAAGCAACAGCCTCGGCTCTTCCCTCGGCAAGCTGGAGCGAGGAGCTGCATCGGCCTCCTAAGGCAAGGCAACCGATTGCTGAGCCAGGCCTTCCCGTCCAACATCAGTGCCTGACCTCACAAATGCTCTTCTGGAAGAATGGTCAAACATTCCCATAGACACCCTCCTAAACCTTGTGGACGGCCTTCCCAGAAGAGGTGAAGCTGTTATAGCTGCAAAGGGCGGCCAACTCAATATTGAACCCTCCGGACTAAGACTGGGATGTCATTAAAGGTCATATAAGTTACATAGTTAGTCAGTTTGAGAAAAGTCCATCTAGTTCAACCATACAAATAAATAAAAAATATCATACAATCATGTGCATGTTAAGGCGGGTGTCCCAATACTTTTGACAATATAGTGTATCTCCTCACCCCCGTCTCTGCAGAGATGAAATATCTAAAGTGTAACTAAAGCTGCCAACAGAAACTGCATCTCATTTAATAAAAGTGTTTTTGTCTTTCCAAAAGATCCACCTGAGGGACAAGAAGAGATTTGAGCGTGCGGACCGCGATAATATCCCGGGATTGGATCTGAGGGAGTTTACAGACTTCGAGCATCCCGAGGAAACCGATTACATGACGGTGAGAGCTCAGAGATGTGGATTACCTCAGGCATGTTCGGAACCCGCGTGTGCGGAGTCCGCCGGGAAGTCGGTGCTGCACTAATCACAGGCAGTGAGACATTTCTCAATCTCTGCAGCCGTGGATCGGGAAAATGCCTCACCGCCTGTGATTGGCGATCGTGGCGGGATCTGCACATGCGGGTTCTGAACACGCCCGAGTTAATCCTTAACCAGAGAGACTGACATCTCATCGTCTGATACTCTCTACACTGAGAGGAACACAAACATCCAACGCAATGCCAGGTTTTTGTTGTTATGCTTGTTGTAGTCTTGCTTCTATGTTGCATTAGTAGAGCTTGAATGGATGTAACTTTGCAGCCCTCAAATTTTCTGCTAGAAAATGAGGGCTGGCGAGGAGCTGGGCTGCCTGGGATTAGGGGGGGAGCACCGCCGGTGGGCGGAGTTGACCAGGAGCCGTTCTCCCGGTGGAAGAGTGCATGGAGTTAGAGGAGAGCTGCGGGATCACCGAGCGGTAAAACACGTCGTAACAGCTGACATTGAAACTGTCTCCGCTCTGCTCACTCTCACACAGCCCCGCCTCCTCCTAACCCCGCGCCTGTAATAGACAGAATGCCTCCCAGCATTGGACCCGCGTTCTATTACAGGCGCGGGGTTAGGAGGAGGCGGGGCTGTGTGAGAGTGAGCAGAGCGGAGACAGTTTCAATGTCAGCTGTTACAGCGTGTATTACCGCTCTGCGATCCTGGCTCTCCTCGTCTTGATCCGGCCGCCCTCTCACTTCCTCCACCCTGGCAAGGCTACTATTTGGGGCACAGTGAGGCTGCAGTTTGGGGCACGGTGAGGCTGCAATTTGGGGCAACAGTGAGGCTGCAATTTGGGGCAACAGTGAGGCTGCAATTTGGGGCAACAGTGAGGCTGCAATTTGGGGCAACAGTGAGGCTGCAATTTGGGGCAACAGTGAGGCTACAATTTGGGGCAACAGTGAGGCTGTAATTTGGGGCAACAGTGAGGCTGTAATTTGGGGCAACAGTGAGGCTGCAATTTGGGGCAACAGTGAGGCTGCAATTTGGGGCAACAGTGAGGCTGCAATTTGGGGCAACAGTGAGGCTGCAATTTGGGGCAGCAGTGAGGCTGCAATTTGGGGCAACAGTGAGGCTGCAAAAGGGGGCACAGGTCACGCTGCAATAATGGGCACAGGTGAGCCTGCATTGGTGGGCACTGGTGAGGGGAACTGATAAAGTTGTTGTTAATATTTATTTTTGTAACTTAATTCTGCATAAAACATTTAAAGTGGGGTTTCTGCCCAAAAAAAAAAAATATGAGTAAAATTCCCCAAAAAGATTTTAAAAAAAATTAGATTTTTTTTTTTTAACTCCCCTCTAAATGCCTATTGCTGGGGGGTCCCTCGTAGTCTGCTTCCTTCAGTGCCCGGGCACCCGACGTCACTTCTCCTCGGCGCAGTCAGTCACATGTCCCAGATGACTACGCGGCGCTGCTCGCACATGTGCAGTGGGTGCCCACAGTAGGAATGCCGGCGCCGCCGAGTGGAGGGGGGGGATGATCGGAGCTTCGTTCCCCGGCATCGCTGGACCCCGGGACAGGTGAGTGTCCGATTATTAAACATCAGCAGCTGCAGTATTTGTAGCTGCTTACTTTTCATTTTATTTTTTTATTTTTTTAGGGGCACCCCCACTTTAAGTGTAATTTAATGAGATCATTTTTGATGGCGTGATTAGGGGCGGGGCAGGGTAAGGGTTGGGTGGGGCAATTGGTGGCGAGTAACCCTTGAGACCTGGCTAGTAGCCCTGAACTTTGTATATACTATACCCGGCTGATACCCCTGGAAGCTACAAATCACTGAAGTAATCAGAAAGGAGAGAACAGAAAACAAGATGCACGTTCCTCAATGGCCAGACACGGCTTCTGATGAATTCCTCGAACATTTTTGTTATATATTTTGAGAGGGTTGGCCAGGCCTGCAACCCAACCCTAGAAGATCGAAGGGAAGAAGAAACAGGAAGAAACCAAGAGAAAAGACAAAGCACAAAAAGAAAAAAACGGGGGGGGGGGGGGGGGGCGGTAGGAGGGATAAGCGAGTCCCTTCAACCAGGTGACTCCCCTGGATTTCCCAGTGACTGTGATGCCAAAAGTGTCTGATCCCTATAGAAAAAAATAGGGAGTCCAGATCTTCCAGTATTTGTCTTCTTCTTCCCTCGGTCATAGTGAGGTTCTCCATAACCTGGATGTCCGCAACTCTCGTTTCCTAATGTGAAATTGTAGGAGCACATGTACTCTTCCACAGGGCCCCGGGGGGGGGGGGGGGGGCATCCCCCTGTCAGAACACAACAGCTCAGCGGGGGAGATCGCTGGACTAACCTCACATAGTTAGTACGGCGGCTCCCGACCGGAGTGTGGAGCAGTCATATCTCTGTGTATATAAGGGCCCCTGTGTATGGTGGGGTCCCCCCGGGAGGAGAGTGGTCTCCTAGCAGGAAAATAGGGGGGGGGGGGGATGCTGCTCAGGAGAGAAGAGGAGAAAGGTCGGATTATAACGGCGGCGCTCTTATTCTTATCTCAGAAAAATAAAATACAAACACTTCCTAATATAGAGGGACAGGAATAATACAAGTGGAATGTTTGGTGTGGAAATAAAGCGCAGTGAATTGTTCATTACATTGCAGGAGTTCGTTATTGAAGGAGCATTAGAAGAACATGACAAGGATGGGGACGGATTTGTGAGTTTAGAAGAATATCTCGGTGAATACTCCCAGGATCCAGGTATGAGGGCCACAAATGTCACACCAACCCACCGACCTATCGCTGCAAGGCCAAACATTGGGGGGAGGGGCTGGCTATCTTTTCTCTGCCTGCTTAACCGGTTCCTGACCACCCCATAGAACATTCACTGCTACAAGGCGGCCGCTCTGCGCAGAATCACGTGTGTATGTATATATATATATAAATATGCGATTCTGCAGTTCCGGGTTTTGGGTGAACCCGCTACCGCCGGCTCTCTCCCGCTGTGTAAAATCACTGAGCTGATTGGTGGGTCCCACTGACCTGATGTCCGCCGGGACCCGCCATTCATTCATTACTCTGACACACAGATGGTCTGCCTATGTAAACAAGGAAGACTGTTATTCTGCGAGTACAGAAAACATGGATCCTGTGAAGCAGAAACACCAATCCGTGTCTTCCAATACTACAATCACCTCCCCCACAGTTAGTAAACACTCCCTAGGCGCACAGTTAACCCTTGGATTGTCCCTGATGTTAACCCCGTCCCCTATCATTAGTACAGTGACAGTACATATTTTTAGCACTGATCACTGTATTAGTATCAATCACTCCCCAAGAAAGTGTCAGTTAGGCCGCGTACACACGCGGGGACTGTTCGGCCAACTTTGTCCGCTGAACAGTGTTTGGGCGGACAGTCCGCCCGTGTGTGGGCTTTCAGCGGACAGTTTCAGCGAACAGTCCGCTGAACAAGGTTTTTCGGAAATTCCGAAAAACTGTCCGCTGAAACTTTGTTTCAGCGAACAGTCCCCTCGTGTGTAGGCTTGTTCGTCAAACTAAGTTGCGCGCATGCTCAGAAAGGATTTTCACGCCGAAAGTTATAATGCAGTGTATAGGACGTCGTATTTTTCGTCCCGTCGTACGTGCCGTTCACGTCATCGCGCACGGTTTCAGCAAACTGTTCGTCCGTCGTGTGTGGCCATGTCCGTCCATGCTAATTTTGAGCGGACTGTTTGCTGAAACTGTTTGACGGACAAAGTTGGGCGAACAGTCCCCGCGTGTGTACGCGGCCTAAGTGTCCGATTTGTCCGCCACAATATCGCAGTCCCGCTATAAGTCGCTGATCGCCGACATTACTAGTAAATAAATAAATAAAAATATCCCCTAGTTTGTAGACGTTATCACTGTATTTCTGGAAGCCTGATCTCTTTTTTTATTTTTAATAACATAAATAGAAATATTGACAGCAACAGCAACCATGCTTTGCGGGTCGTACCAGAAACCACGAGAATACATGCGATGGGTGAGAGAATCATTGTCAAGGCGTCACACTCAACGAGAAAAAAATAACTAAACCGTGACTATGAGCGCCCCCCAGCTACACGCTCAGTGACCACCAAATGTACTGAAGGATCACGGCCTGAGAGGAGGAGGGGGCGGAGCTGCTGGGGGAGATGGCTGTTCCGTAGAGTGAACCCATTGCTGCTGCTGCTGCTGCTGTTTAAGCCTGGTGTATATGGCTGGACGATGAGGACATTACCCTAATATGCCTTGATGAGAGAAAAAGACCCTCAAACACTAGCATACCTGTGGACCAGCAGCGGCTGTCTGTATCTTCCTTCGGGGGGCTGTGCGGACTCTGGAGAAGTGAGCCGAGAGGACCGGAGCCTGCTTGTGAGACTCGTGGAGCCAGCGTGTGGAACACGCCAGCGTGCAGAGCACCGCGGAACGGCGCGAGCCGAGCTGAGCCGAGTCGAGCCGAGTTGAGCCGAGTTGAGCCGAAGAGGTGGAGGAGGTCCGGCGAGGGCATCGGTGCGCGGGTGGAAGCCGGCGTCCGATGCCGTTAGCTGTTTGACCATCCACGCGGCAGGGCGGTCCCGGAGGAACCAGCGGGGACCAGGAGAGACCCCAGGGGGAACAGCGGAGGTGCCCATGGTGGAGGGGGAGAGCAGAAACCGCAGATCCTCAGAGGAGCCCCAGATGAGGGATTAAAGCTCCAGAGGGATTCAAAGACACAGCGTGGACACAGCAAGACACAGTAAAAAAAATTTTTTTTTTTCCCTATCTACCTTTCCTGTTGTTTTGGCTCTAAAGCTCTAAAGATAAGATAAAGATAAATGAATTGTATGAATATTATTTAAAATTACAAAGAAAGAAAGAAGAAGAGAAAAGACCCTGGGGAAAAAAAAAAAAAAAAAAGTAAAAGGGAGGAGTTTACTTAAACATAAACATAAAAGTGTTTAAATCTTAGACGGATGTTTGTTGTTGGGTCTAATGCTCTAGTTATGGGAGTTTAATCGTAAGCCAACTAAACCAAAAAAAAAAAAAAAAGTTCAAAATGAAAGGACTTGGTATAAGTTAGGAATGACCCATAACGGATTGGTTAACCAGATATACATACAAGAGGATTATATCTAAAGTACTATTGTGATATGCTGGATGGTATACTGGACGGTCGATAAATTATTTAAGGCTACTGCTGATAAACAGTGCAGAGAAAGGGAAGGAAGGGAGAAGGAAAAAAAAACGGTGTTTAGAAAAAGGCCGATACCCCTACAGAAAAGCTCCATAGAAATACTGAAGGATAAAATATGGCACCAAAAAAGGGTAGCAAAACACCACAAAGCCAAAAAAATAAAAAGGATAAAAAAAGAAGGAATTAAAGGTACCACAGAGGCCCAAGCCACTCAAACCACTGATATTAAGGAGTTTTTTCAGCAAATGCATTCACAGAAAGAGATACAGGGTCAATCTCAACCTCAATCTCAATCACCCCAACAAACATCACATATAGGACATACATTACAAATATCGCAGGAAGTACTAGAAATGACAGAAACAGAAACATCAGCGTCTTTGGGGACACTAGGAGAAGAAACAACAAATCACCCCAGGAACAGCTCACCGATAGAGATAACGGGATTATTAACAGAACAAAGGGAAGGGGATAATGAAAGTTGGGACATAAGGACATATATTCGCTCCCTCCCTACTAGGGTGGACATGGATCAATATGTACACAGATTGGAGGATACTTATAGAGCTGAAATACAAGAGGTTAAAACATCCACCCAAAAAACGCAAGAGTCAATGGGTAGATTGGATGTAAGAATGACAAATATGGAGCAAGAGATGTTTCAACTAAAAGAGAGATTACAGGAACAAGAAAAAGAACTATCACAAGCTAGAACTGCTTTAGATGAATATGAAAATAGAAGCAGAAGAAATAATATAAGAATTAGAGGTCTGGATGAAAAGGTGAACTCAAGGGACCTGACCCCGGTTTTACAGGGGATCTTCCAAGGACTGGACGAGGATTTGTCCATAGATGATCTGTTGATCGATCGGGTGCATAGAATAGCTGGAGTAAGAAGAGAAAAATCTGGTGGAACTAGAGACGTTATCTGTAAATTACATTATGCACGAACAAAGGATAAAATAATGATTGCAATAAGACATAAAGAGAATATAGAATACGATGGGAAACAACTGACATTTTTTCAGGATCTATCTAAATATACTTTGGACAAAAGAAGAGCGTTAAAACCGCTGCTGGAACAACTTAGAAAAAGGAACTTACAGTATAGATGGAAATTTCCATTTCAATTACAAGTTCAGTATGAAGGTTTGACAGTAGTCTACAGGAATTTAGAAGATCTACCGGAATTTGTAAAGACTCTTGGTCTCTCACTAGTAGATTTACCAGAATGACCAAAACCTTACAGAAAATGAAAATGAGTAAAAGATGTATAGGGAGCTGAGGAATGGGGTGGGGGGAGGGGGGAGGGGGAGATTACGAAAGGGAGGCTTGATTTGCGATTTATGGTTTAAAATTTTTTTTTTTTTTTTTTTTTTTTTTAAATAAGGGGTTAAAAGGGGATATAGGTTTTAATATGTTGAATATGTGGAATATTTGTAAGCTTTTTTTTATTTTTTTTTTATTTTTTTATTTTTTTAAGGGGTTAAAAGGATATGTAGGTTTTGATATGTTGAATTAAGGTTAAGAATTTTTTCACAACTAGGGGTAAATTGGGGGAACAGGTTTTCGATATGCTGAAGTATTGTTAATTTAAAAAGGAGAGTGAAGAGAAAGGGGAAGGAAAAAGTTTTTCTTCTTTTTTTTTTTTTTTTTTTTTTTTTTTTTTTTTTTTTTGTTGTTGGCCTCACCATAAATAAAGGGATAAAGGAGTGTATAGGTATAGATTTTAATATGTTGTAGTATTATAAATTACCTGCAGGGTTTTTTTTATTTATTTATTTATTTATTTATTTTTTATTATTATTATCCACTATAGATAAGGGTAAAAATGGGTGAGTAGGTTTTTAATATGTTAATTATCATCAATTTATGTATGTATTTATTTATTTGGCGTTCCTTTTACCTTTTTTTTTTTTTTTTTTTTTTTTTTACTGAAGTATCACAGAGGAAGGGAAAGAAAGGGAAAAAGAAAGGAGAATGTTTCTCTTTACTATTTCTTCTTTCTTTTTTATTTTTTTGTTTTTTTTTTCTTTCTATCTCTCACTGTTAATTGATTTAATAGTGAGAGATGGGGGTGTCCTATAGAGTAATAAGGGTGGTATAAAACACGTTTTTTTTTTTTTTTTTTTCTCTCTCTCTTTTCCTTCCTCTCTTTCACAGGTAAAAGATTAATTAAAAGGGAGGTGGGTATGATTTAAAGAGTAATTGAAGATGAAATAAAAAAAAAACGATTATTAAAAATAATACATATATATGGGTGTACACACACAGATATAGAATTTAAAAGGGAAAGGAAAAAGAAGGGAAAAAAAGAAATTTTTTATTTATTATCCACTATAAATAGGGGTAAAAATGGGTGAGTAGGTTTTTAATATGTTAATTATCATTAATTTATTTATGTATTTATTTATTTGGCGTTCCTTTTACTTTTTTTTTTTTTTTTTTTTTTTTTTTGCCTCTCTCTCCCCCCCTCTTCTTTCCCTCCCCCCTTGCCTCATACTTGTGTCATCTGCTCCCAGAATATAATTGGGAGATCAAGGGCGAGAGGGGAGAGAGAGGAGAGGCCTAGGGATATAAAATAAGGGATAAGGTGATTAGCAATAGAAGCCATAAGTACAGAAATAGATGAGAATAGATAGGTAGCATAAGCGGTATGGGAAAAACTGACGGACAACTAACCTGAACCAGTGGTTCCGATATTCCCCCTCCTAATAGGGACCTTACTTATTAAGTAAGTTAGACTTATTGAAGTCATTAGTTATAGGGAAGTGAATGAGGAGTGAGTGGGGTGGGGAGCGAATGGAGTAGAGATTTAGGGGGTGGGGAGGAAAGTAGGGATAAAGTGTATTAGGTTTAAGTGTGTAGAATAAATATAATTTTTTTTTTTTTTTTTTTTTTTTCTTTTTTCTTCTTCTTCTTCCTTCCCCCTCTTTTTAATACTAGAGAGGATCCCCTTGGGGAATAGTACACCTCCTCCTTGAAGTATAAAATGGAAGGGTTAAAAATCTGTTCTTTCAATGCAAGAGGCCTTAACTCTCCCTCAAAAAGAAATCAAATCTTAAACTTCTTCCATAAACAAAAGGTAAAAATAGTCCTATTACAGGAAACGCATTTCCGTTCTGACCACATTCCGAAATTAACTAATAAGAACTATGTTAATTGGATTCACGACACATTCCCATACTCCAAATCAAGAGGGGTATCAATTGCATTTCACAGAGATATGTTACATCAAATAGTTCAGAAATATAAAGGGAAGGATGGTAGGTCTTTAGTGGTAAAGGTTAAATTATTTGAGAGGATGGTTACAATTATCAATCTTTACTTACCAAACTATGAACCAATTAAGACAGGGATAAAAATCCTGAGGGAGGCACTGGACAGTGCAGAAGGAACAATAATAATTGGGGGAGACCTGAATTTTATAATGGATATGAAAAGGGACACCACTAATACTAATTCCCAAAGAAAAAATAAACAACTAAAAGAATTTAAAGAACTATTAGATAAACACCAACTGATTGATATATGGAGGGTACAACATCAAAAGGATAAGAACTACACATACTACTCAAATATTCACGACTCTTATCATAGGATAGACTATTTCTTTTTGAATCAAACTGGGCTATTGATGAATCCAACAACAAACATAGGAGGATTTTTATGGTCTGATCATGCACCGATATATCTAGAATTAGAAATAACAGAATATAAAAAAACAAGAGGAAGATGGAGTTTGAATGATAATCTGCTTAAAGAAAAAAAATGTGTGGAGGATATTCAACAAGCGATAAAGGAATTTCAGCTAATCCATGATAAAGATGATACCTCACTCCCCATGCAGTGGGAAACTTTAAAATGTGTGTTAAGGGGACTGTTCATCAAGCACGGTTGTAGGTTAAAAAGGGAAAAAGAACAAAGGAAAACTCAATTGTTGCTGGAAATCGGGAGATTGGAAAGCAAACACAAACAGAATTTGAAGGCAGAGGATAATATACTCTTAAAAGATAAAAGAATTGAGCTGCAAACCGTGCTTGATGAGGAGTCTCTGCGTATAAGGGACAGGAATAGAACACAATGGTACCAACAAGGAAATAAAACGGGGAAATTATTAGCAAAAACACTGAGGGAACAACAGCCCACAACATCTATAGTAAAGATTTTTAAAACAAACGGGGAAATAACATACGACCCAACTGAAATTATAAAAACATTCCAAAACTATTATGATAAATTATATAATATAGAAATTCAACAAGAAAAGAAAAAAGAGGAAAGGGCGGAAAAGATTGGAAAATACGTTAACGAAACAGCTTTGCCTAGATTCCCTAGAGAAATAATTGAGGAAATGGAAGAAGAAATTTCAGGGGAGGAGATACAGCGGGCAATAGATGAAATGGCCCTGGGAAAGAGCCCAGGACCAGACGGCTATACAGCAAGATTTTATAAAGAATTTCAAGATTTAATTATACCCTTACTCAAAAAAACATATAATTCTATAACTAAAACGCAAACCTTTGTACCACAAAGTACGGAAGCACATATTATACTTATCCCAAAACCAGAAAAAGATCATACTTTAACCAGTTGCCGACCGCCGCACGACGATGTACGTCGATAGCATGGCACGGGCAGGCATATTGGCGTACATGTACGTCCCTTGCCTCCCGCGGGTCGGGGGCCCGATCGGGCCCCCGCCCGGTGCCTGCGGCGGTCGGTATTCGTGCGGGAGCGATCCCGGACGAGGGGACGGCCATTCGTTCATGGCCACCCCCTCGCGATCGCTCCCGACGAATAGGAATCCCCCGTGACATCACTTCCTCTCCTGTAATGTAAACACAGGAGAGGAAGTGATGTATTCTCTCCTCCGTGTCGGTATTTTTCGTTCCGACACGGAGGAGAGCGGATCGGTGAGTTGCACCAACACTCTACACACACAGTAGAACATGCCAGGCACACTCACACCCCCCCTTTACCCCCCGATCACCCCCCCAATTACCCCTGCCCCCCAGTCACAGTGACACCAATGTCATTTTTTTTTTTTTTTTTTTTTTTGCATTGGTGTCATTTGTGACTGTAATAACTGTTAGGGCAGTTAGAGTTAGCCCCCTTTAGTTCTAATGTACCCCCCTAACCCCCCCAATAAAGGTTTAACCCCGTGATCACCCCCCGTCGCCAGTGTCACTAAGGCTGGGTTCACATTGCAGCGGTTTATGAGAACGAATGTGATTCGCACCGCACTGCAGTGCAAATCACATCCGATCTCTGTGCGATTCGAGTTCAGCCATTCGCCGCACCCGCCGCACCCGCCACACCCGCCGCAAATTCGCACGGGACCCTTTTTTTGGCCCGCAGCAGAATCGGATCGCATGGGTGTTCACACCATGCGATCCGAGTTTGCAGATCGCACTGCGATATGCGAACTGATCTGGGGGTGTCAGTAACATTTCACTGACACTCCCAGCAGTTCGCATAGGGCAGTGTGAACTGCCGCCGGGAGGCATGTGATGCGGGAACCCGCCGCGGATTTGCGGCGTTTCCGCATCGCTCCAGTGTGAACCCAGCCTAATAAGCGATCATTTTTCTGATCGCCGTATTAGTGTCACAGGTGACGCTAGTTAGGCAGGTAGGTATTTAGGTTCGCCGCAGCTTTTTATAGCGCCAGGGACCCCCATATACTACCGCATAAAGCCCCCTGATTGCCCCCTAGTTAACCCTTTCACCAGTGATCACCATATAACTGTTACAGGTGACGCTGGTTGGTTAGTTATTTTTTATAGTTTCAGGGCACCCGCCATTTATTACCTAGTCTCACTAGTGTACCCCTAAATTTAGGGGTGTCTACTTTCCAAAATGGGGTCATTTGGGGGGGGTTTGTGCCATCTTGGCATTTTATGGCCTTCAAAACTGTAACGCCCTTAGAAAGCCTGAAGGCGGTGCTTGGTTTTCGGGGCCCCGTACGCGGCTAGGCTCCCAAAAAGTCCCACATATGTGGTATCCCCGTACTCAGGAGAAGCAGCAGAATTTATTTTGGGGTGTCATTTCACATATGCCCATGGCATGTGTGAGCAATATATCATTTAGTGACAACTTTGTGAAAAAAAAAAAAAGTTTGTAATTTTCCCGCAACTTGTGGCAAAATATAAAATATTCCATGAACTCAACATGCCTCTCAGCAAATAGCTTGGGGTGTCTACTTTCTAAAATGGGGTCATTTGTGGGGGTTTTGTGCCATCTTGGCATTTTATGGCCTTCAAAACTGTAATAGGTAGTGAGAAGTGAACTCAAAAATGTACGCCCTTAGAAAGCCTGAAGGCGGTGCTTGGTTTTCGGGGCCCCGTACGCGGCTAGGCTCCCAAAAAGTCCCACATATGTGGTATCCCCGTACTCAGGAGAAGCAGCAGAATTTATTTTGGGGTGTTATTTCACATACGCCCATAGCATGTGTGAGCAATATATCATTTAGTGACAACTTTGTGTAAAAAAAAAAAAAAATTTTTTTTTTTGTCATTATTCAATCGCTTGAGGCAAAAAAATAAAATATTCAATGGGCTCAACATGCCTCTTATCAATTTCCTTAGGGGGTCTACTTTCCAAAATGGGGTCATTTGGGGGGGTTTTGTACTGCCCTGCCATTTTAGCACCTCAAGAAATGAGATAGGCAGTCGTAAACTAAAAGCTGCGTAAATTGCAGAAAACGTACCTTAGTTTGTAGATGTGACAACTTTTGCGCAAACCAATAAATATACAATTATTGACTTTTTTTTTACCAAAGACATGTGGCTGAATACATTTTGGCCTAAATGTATGACTAAAATTGAGTTTATTGGATTTTTCTAATAACAAAAAGTAGAAAATATCATTTTTTTTCAAAATTTGCGGTCTTTTTACGTTTATATCGCAAAAAATAAAAATCGCAGAGGCAATCAAATACCATCAAAAGAAAGCTCTATTTGTGGGAAGAAAAGGACGCAAATTTTGTTTGGGTACAACATTGCATGACCGCGCAATTACCAGTTAAAGCAGCGCAGTGCCAAAGTGTAAAAAGACCTCTGGTCATTTACCAGCAAAATGGTCCGGTCTGAAAGTGGTTAAGTAAAAACTTTCGTCCTATCTCATTAACAAACATTGACATTAGATTATACTCAAAAATTATCTCTAATAGATTAACTTTAAGAATGCCAGAATATATAAACCTAGATCAAACAGGGTTTATAAAGGGGCGAGAAACCAGGGACAACATAATAAAGACATGCACACTGATGGAGCATGCTCAGAGGGCCGCCGTCCCAGCCTGTTTACTAACTATAGATGCTGAGAAAGCTTTCGATAGGGTGGGATGGCAGTTCTTAGAGGAGGCACTATTACAGATAGGACTAGGCCCTAGAATGTTAGGCAGGATTATGGCATTATATGCCAATTCAAGGGCCAAAGTTAGAATAAACGGGATGTTTTCAGAGTATATAAAAGTGTCAAACGGGACCCGTCAAGGATGCCCTCTATCCCCGTTATTATACATAATAGTAATGGAACATTTAATTAATGCAATAAGGAATAATAAAGATATACAAGGGATTAAAATTAAGGATAAAGAATATAAGTTGGCAGTATATGCAGACGATCTATTGCTATATATAACAAACCCTATTATAACAATCCCTAATATAATAAAAGAACTGGATAGATTTGGGGAACTGAGCAATTTTAGGGTAAATTACGATAAATCAGAAATGATGAATATTACTCTAAAAGAAGAAATGCAATCACTTTTACAAAAAGATTTCCCTTTCAAATGGCAGAAAGAGGCGATCAAATACCTGGGTACTATGATCCCGAGGGATCTGAAACGGTTACAGGAATTAAATCATAATGTGGTTATACGTAAAGCAATAAAACAACTGCAAAAATATGAAAAAATAACATACTCATGGCTAGGGAGAATAAATATAATAAAAATGGAGCTATTACCAAAAATTTTATATATCTTCCAAACACTACCCATTGTTCCACTTAAGAGGATAATGATAGATTTAAAGAAGGCCATAAATAGTTTTATATGGGCAAAAAAAAACTCCCGAATAAAAAGGGAAACGTTAACTAGAACAAAAGAAAATGGAGGTTTAGCACTACCTGATTTTGTAAAATATATGCAGGCGGCCTCATTGGTTAGAATAATAAACTGGCAACACGATGGTAAAAATAAACAATGGGTTGTTTTGGAAGAAGATATTGCGGGGACACAGCTGAAATTTTTGCCGTGGATAAAACCTGAATTAAGGGAAAAAAATAGGGATCTGCCAATTTTTGTAAGAGCTACTTTAAAAATATGGGATGCTGTGTTAAAAAAAGGCAAGCTATCCTCCAGGACTGGACCCTTGTCTCCATTGATGTCCAACCCAGAATTTAAGCCAGCATTGGAAAGCGTCAGATATTTGAAATGGAACAAGATGGAGAATATAAGATTGGTCCAGATACTGGTGGATGGAAATATGCCTAACCTAACTGATTTTGGATTAGAAGTAAAAAAACACTGGCTACAATATCATCAATTAGAAACATTTGTTGAAACAAATAAAAACCTAATAAATAGACCACTAACTAAATTTGAGCAGATAATATTAAAAGAGCAGAATCGTAAGAATAAACTATCTAAAGTATATGTATCGCTGTTACCTACAGGAGATATTAGAGATTTAATAGGAATAAGAAAATGGGAAGAAGAACTAGGAGAAATAATTACAGAAGAGGAATGGAAAAAAATCTTAGGAAAAATACATAAAACCTCAACGGCGGTAAAATATCAAGAACGAAATTATAAAGTGACAATGAGATGGTATTGGAGTCCAGTGGCATTAAAAAAAATTAACAAAGGAAATACAGAGAACTGTTGGAGGTGTGGGATAGAAAAAGGGACAATGGAACATATTTGGTTCAGCTGTAAAAAACTAAAAAACTTTTGGTTAAATGTTTTTGAGATATGTCAAAAAGTGACTGGAAAAAAATTGGCTCCAGATGTGAAGGTAGCATTATTCTCTCTTACATCAGATACCGTGGATAGTATGAAAAATGGGATAATACAACATATGACAACAGCAGCTAGAACAATAATAGCACGTAAATGGAAAGAAACAGTGAGTCCAACAGTGTGGGAATGGGTATGTGAATTGAACGAAATATGTTACATGGAAAAACAAATAAGAGAAGAAGGATATATAAATAATCAGTTACCAATGGTGTGGAAGCAGTGGGAAGAGTTCAGGCTCTCAAATGGACTGAGGGAGTATTTATAATGTAAAAAGGGAGGGAGAGGTAAGAGGAGAGAGAAGGGTAAGGTGGATTTTTTTTTTTTTTTTTTTTTTTTATTTTTTTTTTTTTTTGTGTGTATGGGGGTATGTTGATGATAATAAAGGTGGTATATATTGAATGGGGTTTATGTATAATGTTGTAAATGTACTAGAATGTATTATGGTTGATTATTTTATTTATTTTTTCTAAAAAATAATAATAAAAAGAAGATTTGAAACAAATGTACTGACCAATCATAGGAATATCAACAAAGATGAGTCCTGATCTATAAACTACCGTCAAGGCCTTTTCCAAGAAATGTAGGCAACAGAAAAGGAGGATAGGGAGTAAGAGAGGGAGTGTGCCTGCCTGACATTCGTGTGAGGGGAGGGTGCCTGATGGTAGTGTGCTTGCCTGAAGGAAGTGTGCCTGACAGGAGGGTGCTTGCCTGATGGAAGTATGCCTGCCTGACAGGGAGGATGCCTGACGGGAGTGTGTGCCTGCCTGACGGGGAGTGTGTGCCTGCCTGACGGGGAGTGTGTGCCTGCCTGACGGGGAGTGTGTGCCTGCCTGACGGGGAGTGTGTGCCTGCCTGACGGGGAGTGTGTGCCTGCCTGACGGGGAGTGTGTGCCTGCCTGACGGGGAGTGTGCGCCTGCCTCACGGGGAGGATGTCTGACGGGGAGTGTGTGCCTGCCTGACGGTGCGCCTGCCTGACGGGGAGGGTGTCTGATGGGAATGTACCTGCCTGACGGGGAGGGTGTCTGACTGGGAGTGTGTGCCTGCCTGAAGGGAGTGTGTGCCTGCCTGACGGGAGTGTGTGCCTGCCTGAAGGGAGTGTGGGCCTGCCTGACGGGGAGGGAGTGTGTGCCTGCCTGACGGGGAGGGTGTCTGACGGGGAGTGTGCCTGCCTGAAGGGAGTGTGGGCCTGCCTGACGGGGAGTGTGCCTGCCTGAAGGGAGTGTGGGCCTGCCTGACGGGGAGTGTGTGCCTGCCTGACGGGGAGTGTGTGCCTGCCTGACGGGGAGTGTGTGCCTGCCTGACGGGGAGTGTGCGCCTGCCTCACGGGGAGGATGTCTGACGGGGAGTGTGTGCCTGCCTGACGGTGCGCCTGCCTGACGGGGAGGGTGTCTGATGGGAATGTACCTGCCTGACGGGGAGGGTGTCTGACTGGGAGTGTGTGCCTGCCTGAAGGGAGTGTGTGCCTGCCTGACGGGAGTGTGTGCCTGCCTGAAGGGAGTGTGGGCCTGCCTGACGGGGAGGGAGTGTGTGCCTGCCTGACGGGGAGTGTGTGTCTGCCTGACGGGGAGTGTGTGCCTGCCTGACGGGGAGTGTGTGCCTGCCTGACGGGGAGTGTGTGCCTGCCTGACGGGGAGTGTGCGCCTGCCTCACGGGGAGGATGTCTGACGGGGAGTGTGTGCCTGCCTGACGGTGCGCCTGCCTGACGGGGAGGGTGTCTGATGGGAATGTACCTGCCTGACGGGGAGGGTGTCTGACTGGGAGTGTGTGCCTGCCTGAAGGGAGTGTGTGCCTGCCTGACGGGAGTGTGTGCCTGCCTGACGGGAGTGTGTGCCTGCCTGACGGGAGTGTGTGCCTGCCTGAAGGGAGTGTGTGCCTGCCTGAAGGGAGTGTGTGCCTGCCTGACGGGAGTGTGTGCCTGCCTGACGGGAGTGTGTGCCTGCCTGAAGGGAGTGTGGGCCTGCCTGACGGGGAGTGTGCCTGCCTGAAGGGAGTGTGGGCCTGCCTGACGGGGAGGGAGTGTGGGCCTGCCTGACGGGGAGGGAGTGTGTGCCTGCCTGACGTGGAGTGTGTGCCTTCCCATAGACACCCTCCTAAACCTTGTGGACGGCCTTCCCAGAAGAGGTGAAGCTGTTATATCTGCAAAGGGCCAACTCCATATTGAACCCTCCGGACTAAGACTAGGGGGTCATTAAAGGTCACGTGTGTGTAAAGGCAGGCGTCCCAATACTTTTGGTAATATAGTGGATATACTGTACATATGGCTGGCAGGAATTGGGATAGGAGATGTGAAAACATAAAGTGGGCTTTATGTAAAATTGCACATTTTTTGCCCGGTGTTTCCTCCTCCAGAGTTGGTCCTCCTGACCGGTGAGAAGATTATGGAATTATCACCAATTTGTTTTTTTATTTCCTGCAGACGCCACAGAAGACCCTCAGTGGGTGATTGTGGAACGAGATCGATTTGAGAATGACTATGACAAGGATGGTGATGGGAAGCTGAACCCCTCAGAACTTCTGTCTTGGATCGTCCCAAACAATGTCGGGGTGTCACAGGAGGAGGTGAGTCCTTCTACAGATCTGCTCTTTACTCATTCCATCATTCCATCATTCCATCATTCCATCCACGAATGTTCTCTCTCTCTATGACGAATGTTCTCTCTCTCTATGACGAATGTTCTCTCTCTATGACGAATGTTCTCTCTCTATGACGAATGTTCTCCCCTCTATGACGAATGTTCTCCCCTCTATGACGAATGTTCTCTCTCTATGACGAATGTTCTCCCCTCTATGACGAATGTTCTCCCCTCTATGACGAATGTTCTCTCTCTATGAGGAATGTTCTCTCTCTATGACGAATGTTCTCTCTCTCTATGACGAATGTTCTCCCCTCTATGACGAATGTTCTCTCTCTCTATGACGAATGTTCTCTCTCTCTATGACGAATGTTCTCCTCTCTCTATGACGAATGTTCTCCTCTCTCTATGACGAATGTTCTCCTCTCTCTATGACGAATGTTCTCTCTCTATGACGAATGTTCTCCCCTCTATGACGAATGTTCTCTCTCTCTCTATGACGAATGTTCTCCCCTCTATGACGAATGTTCTCCCCTCTATGACGAATGTTCTTTCTCTATGACGAATGTTCTCTCTCTATGACGAATGTTCTCTCTCTATGACGAATGTTCTCTCTCTCTATGACGAATGTTCTCTCTCTATGACGAATGTTCTTCTCTCTCTCTATGACGAATGTTCTTCTCTCTCTCTATGACGAATGTTCTTCTCTCTCTCTATGATGAATGTTCTTCTCTCTCTCTATGACGAATGTTCTTCTCTCTCTATGACGAATGTTCTTCTCTCTCTCTATGACGAATGTTCTCTCTCTCTATGACGAATGTTCTCTCTCTCTATGACGAACGTTCTCCTCTCTCTATGACGAATGTTCTCTCTCTATGACGAATGTTCTCCCCTCTATGACGAATGTTCTCTCTCTCTCTATGACGAATGTTCTCTCTCTCTATGACGAATGTTCTCTCTCTCTATGACGAACGTTCTCCTCTCTCTATGACGAATGTTCTCTCTCTATGACGAATGTTCTCCCCTCTATGACGAATGTTCTCTCTCTCTATGACGAATGTTCTCCCCTCTATGACGAATGTTCTCCCCTCTATGACGAATGTTCTTTCTCTATGACGAATGTTCTCTCTCTATGACGAATGTTCTCTCTCTATGACGAATGTTCTCTCTCTCTATGACGAATGTTCTCTCTCTATGACGAATGTTCTCTCTCTATGACGAATGTTCTCTCTCTATGACGAATGTTCTCTCTCTCTATGACGAATGTTCTCTCTCTATGACGAATGTTCTTCTCTCTCTCTATGACGAATGTTCTCTCTCTCTATGACGAATGTTCTCTCTCTATGACGAATGTTCTCTCTCTCTATGACGAATGTTCTCTCTCTCTATGACGAATGTTCTCTCTCTCTATGACGAATGTTCTCCTCTCTCTATGACGAATGTTCTCTCTCTCTATGACGAATGTTCTCTCTCTCTATGACGAATGTTCTCTCTCTCTGTGACGAATGTTCTCCTCTCTCTATGACGAATGTTCTCCTCTCTCTATGACGAATGTTCTCCTCTCTCTATGACGAATGTTCTCCTCTCTCTATGACGAATGTTCTCTCTCTCTATGACGAATGTTCTCCTCTCTCTATGACGAATGTTCTCCTCTCTCTATGACGAATGTTCTCCTCTCTCTATGACGAATGTTCTCTCTCTCTCTATGACGAATGTTCTTCTCTCTCTATGACGAATGTTCTCCTCTCTCTATGACGAATGTTCTCCTCTCTCTATGACGAATGTTCTCTCTCTCTATGACGAATGTTCTCTCTCTCTATGACGAATGTTCTCTCTCTCTATGACGAATGTTCTCTCTCTCTGTGACGAATGTTCTCCTCTCTCTATGACGAATGTTCTCCTCTCTCTATGACGAATGTTCTCCTCTCTCTATGACGAATGTTCTCCTCTCTCTATGACGAATGTTCTCCTCTCTCTATGACGAATGTTCTCCTCTCTCTATGACGAATGTTCTCTCTCTCTATGACGAATGTTCTCTCTCTCTATGACGAATGTTCTCTCTCTCTGTGACGAATGTTCTCCTCTCTCTATGACGAATGTTCTCCTCTCTCTATGACGAATGTTCTCCTCTCTCTATGACGAATGTTCTCCTCTCTCTATGACGAATGTTCTCTCTCTCTATGACGAATGTTCTCCTCTCTCTATGACGAATGTTCTCCTCTCTCTATGACGAATGTTCTCCTCTCTCTATGACGAATGTTCTCTCTCTCTCTATGACGAATGTTCTTCTCTCTCTATGACGAATGTTCTCTCTCTCTATGACGAATGTTCTCTCTCTCTATGACGAATGTTCTCTCTCTCTATGACGAATGTTCTCTCTCTCTGTGACGAATGTTCTCCTCTCTCTATGACGAATGTTCTCCTCTCTCTATGACGAATGTTCTCCTCTCTCTATGACGAATGTTCTCCTCTCTCTATGACGAATGTTCTCCTCTCTCTATGACGAATGTTCTCCTCTCTCTATGACGAATGTTCTCCTCTCTCTATGACGAATGTTCTCCTCTCTCTATGACGAATGTTCTCCTCTCTCTATGACGAATGTTCTCCTCTCTCTATGACGAATGTTCTCCTCTCTCTATGACGAATGTTCTCCTCTCTCTATGACGAATGTTCTCTCTCTCTATGACGAATGTTCTTCTCTCTCTATGACGAATGTTCTCTCTCTCTATGACGAATGTTCTCCTCTCTCTATGACGAATGTTCTTCTCTCTCTATGACGAATGTTCTCTCTCTCTATGACGAATGTTCTCTCTCTCTATGACGAATGTTCTTCTCTCTCTATGACGAATGTTCTCTCTCTCTATGACGAATGTTCTTCTCTCTCTATGACGAATGTTCTCTCTCTCTCTATGACGAATGTTCTTCTCTCTCTATGACGAATGTTCTCTCTCTCTATGACGAATGTTCTTCTCTCTCTATGACGAATGTTCTCTCTCTCTCTATGACGAATGTTCTCTCTCTCTATGACGAATGTTCTCTCTCTCTATGACGAATGTTCTCCTCTCTCTATGACGAATGTTCTCCTCTCTCTATGACGAATGTTCTCCTCTCTCTATGACGAATGTTCTTCTCTCTCTATGACGAATGTTCTCTCTCTCTATGACGAATGTTCTTCTCTCTCTATGACGAATGTTCTCTCTCTCTCTATGACGAATGTTCTCTCTCTATGACGAATGTTCTCCTCTCTCTATGACGAATGTTCTTCTCTCTCTATGACGAATGTTCTCTCTCTCTATGACGAATGTTCTTCTCTCTCTATGACGAATGTTCTCTCTCTCTATGACGAATGTTCTCTCTCTCTCTATGACGAATGTTCTCTCTCTCTATGACGAATGTTCTCCTCTCTCTATGACGAATGTTCTCCTCTCTCTATGACGAATGTTCTCCTCTCTCTATGACGAATGTTCTCCTCTCTCTATGACGAATGTTCTCTCTCTCTATGACGAATGTTCTTCTCTCTCTATGACGAATGTTCTCTCTCTCTATGACGAATGTTCTTCTCTCTCTATGACGAATGTTCTCTCTCTCTATGACGAATGTTCTCTCTCTCTATGACGAATGTTCTCTCTCTCTATGACAAATGTTCTCTCTCTCTATGACGAATGTTCTCCTCTCTCTATGACGAATGTTCTCCTCTCTCTATGACGAATGTTCTCCTCTCTCTATGACGAATGTTCTCTCTCTCTATGACGAATGTTCTCTCTCTCTATGACGAATGTTCTCTCTCTCTATGACGAATGTTCTCTCTCTCTATGACGAATGTTCTCTCTCTCTATGACGAATGTTCTCTCTCTCTATGACGAATGTTCTCTCTCTCTATGACGAATGTTCTCTCTCTCTATGACGAATGTTCTCTCTCTCTATGACGAATGTTCTCTCTCTCTATGACGAATGTTCTCTCTCTCTATGACGAATGTTCTCTCTCTCTATGACGAATGTTCTTCTCTCTCTATGACGAATGTTCTCTCTCTCTATGACGAATGTTCTCTCTCTCTATGACGAATGTTCTCTCTCTCTATGACGAATGTTCTCTCTCTCTATGACGAATGTTCTCTGTTGCACAGGCCAGTCACCTGGTGGAAAGCATCGACAAGGACGGGGATGGGAGACTTTCGGAAGCGGAGATCCTGCAGAGTCGGGACATCTTCCTCACCAGCGAAGCCACAGATTACGGCCGGCAGCTTCAGGACGAACATTTCTACCACGACGAGCTCTGATTGGCTGAACTCTGTATTTTTCTATGACTGACTTGTGTGAGTGGAGGGGAGAGATTCGCCGTTTATAGAGAAAACCGAATCACGTTTTTAAAAAACTGAACTTTATAGATTTTTTTTTTGTTCTTGAAATTCGCGGAGCAAATATTAGAGGAATAAATCTATTATCCTTTATGAAGGTCACAACGAATGTTAGCGGTCAGTGTGTAGAAGATGGTCCTCGCCGCCCCCGTCATCGGTCCTCGCCGCCCCCGTCATCGGTCCTCGCCGCCCCCGTCATCGGTCCTCGCCGCCCCCGTCATCGGTCATCGCCGCCCCCGTCATCGGTCATCGCCGCCCCCGTCATCGGTCCTCGCCGCCCCCGTCATCGGTCCTCGCCGCCCCCGTCATCGGTCCTCGCCGCCCCCGTCATCGGTCCTCGCCGCCCCCGTCATCGGTCCTCGCCGCCCCCGTCATCGGTCCTCGCCGCGCCCGTCATCGGTCCTCGCCGCGCCCGTCATCGGTCCTCGCCGCCCCCGTCATCGGTCCTCGCCGCGCCCGTCATCGGTCCTCGCCGCGCCCGTCATCGGTCCTCGCCGCGCCCGTCATCGGTCATCGCCGCGCCCGTCATCGGTCATCGCCGCGCCCGTCATCGGTCATCGCCTACCCGCCTTCACCGTACCCCCTCATCAATGACAGATTTTGTTACATATTTAACTTTTTATTTAGAGGAAATCTGAACTCTGGAATAATAGTCAGACATGGGGGTGCACGCCACGGGGAGAATGAGACATGGGGGGTGCCACACGGAGAGAATGAGACATGGGGGGTGCCACGGGGAGAATGAGACATGGGGGGTGCCACGGGGAGAATGAGACATGGGGGGGTGCCACGCGGGGGATGAGACATGTCGGGGCGCCACGCGGGGGATGAGACATGGCGGGGCGCCACGCGGGGGATGAGACATGGCGGGGCGCCACGCGGGGGATGAGACATGGGGAGCGCCACGCGGGGGATGAGACATGGGGAGCGCCACGCGGGGGATGAGACATGGGGAGCGCCACGCGGGGGATGAGACATGGGGAGCGCCACGCGGGGGATGAGACATGGGGGGGGCGCCATGTGGGGATGAGACATTGGGGGCGCCACGCGGGGGATGAGACATGGGGGGGGGGGCGCCACGCGGGGGATGAGACATGGGGGGGGGGGCGCCACGCGGGGGATGAGACATGGGGGGGGCGCCACACAGGGGATGATTTCCTATCCTGATACATTTTTTTTAATTTCCTGAAATCCGGATCTAATCTGGCGGCTCCCTCCAGTCTTTCTTCCATTTCCCCGGTGACCGGCCTCGGGAGATACGCCGAGATGAAACGAATCTCCTCAGGGGCGGGGTCACTTATAACGCATCAGATTCCATAGATGTGTGTTAGGAGGGCGGCTGCACTTTTACTTGTCATTTTTATGGCCACAAAAGACTGAATGGACCTCCAGTATCTTCTGTGAAGTGATCAGTGTGCCCCCCTCCCCTCCCCCACCACCATCTGCACCCTCCTCAATTCCGTGTACATCGGCTGTGATACTTCTGCTGCCTCTAGAGGGAGCTGCTCAGAGGCGGAGAGAGGGGCACTTCCTGGTGTGGGCGGAGCATTGATTGGATTGGTATTACCTTTTAATTTTACTTCCATTGGATAAAGTTTACAAAACAGTAACTCTTTTTCAAGTCTGAAGTTTGTTTGTTTTTTTTTGCTGAATTTACTGCTTTGTTATTGGATGTCCTGTGTGGGCGGATCATTACCCTAAAACACTGTGAGACCCATCCCCCCATTCCAGAACCATGGCCAGTAATATGGAGTTACCGACCCCCCACTTGGTGTCCAGAACACTCCGCTGGGAAGACTTTCCACAAGATTTTGGGGGGTGTCTCTGGGAATTTGTGACCATTTGTGAGGTCAGGTACTGATGTTGGTTGAGACCAACCTGCCAAGAGCCAAGACCCGGCTCACATGTTGGGGACCAAAAACAATACCTGGCCCCTCATTGAGCACCAAAAAAGACCCGGCCACACGTTGGACCTCACGTTGGGCACCAAAAAAAAAGACCTGGCTCATGTTTGACCTCACGTTGGGCACCAACAAAAAAAAAACCTGGCCCACATTTGACCTCGCGTTGGGCACCAAAAAAAATACCTGGCCCCACATTGAGCACCAAAAAAGACCTGGCCACACGTTGGACCTCACGTTGGGCACCAAAAAAAAAGACCTGGCTCATGTTTGACCTCGCGTTGGGCACCAAAAAAAAATACCCGGCCCCACATTGAGCACCAAAAAAGACCTAGGCACACATTGGACCTCATGTTCAGCTCCAAAAAAAAAAGTCCTGGCTCACAATTGGTATTCCAATTCTTCCAAAGGTGTTCACTAGCAGAGCAAAAAATGGTCCCCCCCCCCCCCCCCCATGTTGGAAGAGGAGAATTGTCTGAACTTTCTCTGTTTAGTAATAGGAGATAATGGAGATTGCTCGGATATATACCGGGTTTTATCCATCTGGTTTTAAAGTTAGATGCTCACTAAGCTCATACAGTCTCTGACAAAAGTAAGTACACCCCTCAGTGACATTTCTTCTCTCTTTTCATGTGACAACACTGAAGAAATGACACTTGTCTACAATGTAAAGTAGTGAGTGTACAGCTTGTATAACAGTGTAAATTTCCTGTCCCCTCAAAATAACTCAACACACAGCCATTAATGTCTAAACCGCTGGCAACAAAAGTCAGTACACCCCTAAGTGAAAATCTCCAAATTGGGCCCAATTGGCCATTTTCCCTCCCCGGTGTCATGTGACTCGTTAGTGTTACAAGGTCTCAGGTGTGAATGGGGAGCAGGTGTGTTAAATTTGGTGTTATCGCTCTCACTCTCTCATACTGGTCACTGGAAGTACAACATGGTACCTCATGGCAAAGGACTCTCTGAGGATCTGAAGATAAGAATTGTCGCTCTACATAAAGATGGCCTAGGCTATAAGAAGATTGCCAAGACCCTGAAACTGAGCTGCAGCACGGTGGCCAAGACCATACAGCGGTATAACAGGACAGGTTCCCCTCAGAACAGGCCTCGCCATGGTCCACCAAAGAAGTTGAGGTCACGTGCTCAGCGTCATATCCAGAGGTTGTCTTTGGGAAATAGACATATGAGTGCTGCCAGCATTAAAGCAGAGGTTGTAGGGGTGGGGGGGTCAACCTGTCAGTGCTCAGACCATACGCCGCACACTGCATCAAATTGGTCTGCATGGCTGTCATCCCAGAAGGAAGCCTCTTCTAAAGATGATGCACAAGAAAGACCACAAACAGTTTTCTGAAGACAAGCAGACTAAGGAGATGGATTACTGGAACCATGTCCTGTGGTCTGATGAGACCAAGATAAAGGTATTTGGTGTCAGATGGTGACAAGCGTGTGTGGGGGCAACCAGGTGAGGAGGACAAAGACAAGTGTGTCTTGCCTACAGTCAGGCATGGTGGTGGGAGTGTCATGGTCTGGGGCTGCATGAGTGCTGCCGGCACTGGGGGGCTACAGATCATTGAGGGGACCATGAATGCCAACATGTACTGTGACATACTGAAGCAGAGCATGATCCCCTCCCTTCAGAGACTGGGCCGCAGGGCAGTATTCCAACATGATAACCACCCCAAACACACCTCCAACACCACCACTGCCTTGCTAAAGAAGCTGAGGGTAAAGGTGATGGACTGGCCAAGCATGTCTCCAGACCTAAACCCTATTGATCATCTGTGGGACATCCTCAGAGGGAAGGTGGAGGAGGGGAAGGTCTCCAACATCCACCAGCTCTGTGTCATCATGGGGGAGGGGAAGAGGACTCCAGTGGTGACCTGTGAAGCTCTGGTGACCTCCATGCCCAAGAGGGTGAAGGCCGTGCTGGAAAATAATGGCGGCCACACAAAATATTGACCCATTGGGCCCAATCTGGACATTTTCACTTAGGGGGTGTACTGACTTTTGTTGCTAGCGGTTTAGACATTAATGGCTGTGTGTTGAGGTATTTTGAGGGGACAGGAAATTTACACTGTTATACAAGCTGTACACTCACTACTTTACATTGTAGACAAGTGTCATTTCTTCAGTGTTGTCACATGAAAAGAGAGAAGAAATGTCACTGAGGGGTGTACTTACTTTTGTCACATCCTGTATGTGTGATGGTCGGGTGACCACAATCCATAATACATGAGAGGATGTCCAACATTTGTCAACTCTTTAGCAGAGCTCCTGTCTTGTCTCCATACATATAAAACGTTGTCTATCCCCAGAGGTTGGACACGGGAGGTCTTGTGGTTTGCGGATGATTTGGGCTCCTGTAGAAGGCGCCGGTGAGTTCTACATTCACACTCAGCAATGATCACACTTGTCAGTAAACACACAACATAGAAGGCGTTGTGTCTCCTCTTCTTTGCCTGGAAACTCAGCGGATCACAATAACACTGCACCGGCGAAATGCCGATCCGGAAGACAATCGTCCTCCCCACAGTCTGCGAGTGTTTTTATTGTCCACTATACTTGGCAGATACCTCCACCGGGGCAGATATTGAGGAGCGCCCAGTACAAAAGTTCATGACGCTCAGAAGGCAAATCCAAAAATGTATATTGAACGAAGGTATTTGATGAAGCCAACGCGTTTCACAGGTAAATGCCTCTCTTCCTCAGGACTGGAGTGCTGGTAAAGGGTCGGTACCATAAATATAACTATCTATGATGACAAAGCCGTATAATATAATCAAATGACTATATACAGAAAATATACAGAACATACAAAGCTGCCACACTGCCAACATGGTTCAGGGATGGTTTGGGGAACACAACAACAAGTTTGAGGTGTTGACTTGGTCTCCAAATTCTCCAGATCTCAGTCCAATCGTACATCTGTGGGATGTGCTGGAGAAACAAGTCCGATCCATGGAGGCCCCACCCCCCTACTGACAGGACTCGGCTTTCAAACTGGCGGCCCGCCAGCTGTTGCTGAACTACAAGTCCCATCATGCCTGTGCCTGTGGAAGTCATGCTTGTAACTGTCAGCCTTGCAGTGCCTCATGGGACTTGTAGTTCCTCAACAGCTAGAAAGCCGCCAGTTTGACACCCGTAATAAAAGATCTGCTACTGACGGCTTGGTGCCACACACCGCAGCATACAAGTGTGCTCATAAGTTTACACACCCCGGAGAATTGATGATTTCTTGGCCATTTTTCAGAGAATATGAATAACACAAAATCTTTCCTCTCACTCGTGGTCAGTGATTGGCTGAAGATATTTCTTATCAATCATCTGTCTTTACTCTTCTTAATGGTGGGCACTGAGGAAGTGGCACCGATGAGACTGCACTGATAGGTGGAAACGATGGGCACTGATGAAGTGGCACCGATGAGGCTGCACTGATAGGTGGAAACGATGGGCACTGATGAAGTGGCACCGATGAGGCTGCACTGATAGGTGGAAACGATGGGCACTGATGAAGTGGCACCGATGAGGCTGCACTGATAGGTGGAAATGATGGGCACCGATAAGGCTGCACTGATAGGTGGAAATGATGGGCACCGATGAGGCTGCACTGATAGGTGGAAATGATGGGCACCGAAAAGGCTGCACTGATAGGTGGAAACGATGGGCACTGATGAAGTGGCACCAATGAGGCTGCACTGATAGGTGGAAACGATGGGCACTGATGAAGTGGCACCGATGAGGCTGCACTGATAGGTGGAAACGATGGGCACTGATGAAGTGGCACCGATGAGGCTGCACTGATAGGTGGAAATGATGGGCACCGAAAAGGCTGCACTGATAGGTGGAAACGATGGGCACTGATGAAGTGGCACCAATGAGGCTGCACTGATAGGTGGAAACGATGGGCACTGATGAAGTGGCACCGATGAGGCTGCACTGATAGGTGGAAATGATGGGCACTGATGAAGTGGCACCGATAAGGCTGCACTGATAGGTGGAAACGATGGGCACTGATGAAGTGGCACCGATGAGGCTGCACTGATAGGTGGAAATGATGGGCACCGAAAAGGCTGCACTGATAGGTGGAAACGATGGGCACTGATGAAGTGGCACCAATGAGGCTGCACTGATAGGTGGAAACGATGGGCACTGATGAAGTGGCACCGATGAGGCTGCACTGATAGGTGGAAACGATGGGCACTGATGAAGTGGCACCGATGAGACTGCACTGATAGGTGGAAACGATGGGCACTGATGAAGTGGCACCGATGAGGCTGCACTGATAGGTGGAAACGATGGGCACTGATGAAGTGGCACCGATGAGGCTGCACTGATAGGTGGAAATGATGGGCACCGATGAGGCTGCACTGATAGGTGGAAACGATGGGCACTGATGAAGTGGCACCAATGAGGCTGCACTGATAGGTGGAAACGATGGGCACTGATGAAGTGGCACCGATGAGGCTGCACTGATAGGTGGAAACGATGGGCACTGATGAAGTGGCACCGATGAGGCTGCACTGATAGGTGGAAATGATGGGCACTGATGAAGTGGCACCGATAAGGCTGCACTGATAGGTGGAAACGATGGGCACTGATGAAGTGGCACCGATGAGGCTGCACTGATAGGTGGAAATGATGGGCACTGATGAAGTGGCACCGATAAGGCTGCACTGATAGGTGGAAACGATGGGCACTGATGAAGTGGCACCGATGAGGCTGCACTGATAGGTGGAAATGATGGGCACTGATGAAGTGGCACCGATAAGGCTGCACTGATAGGTGGAAACGATGGGCACTGATGAAGTGGCACCGATGAGGCTGCACTGATAGGTGGAAACGATGGGCACTGATGAAGTGGCACCGATGAGGCTGCACTGATAGGTGGAAATGATGGGCACCGATAAGGCTGCACTGATAGGTGGAAACGATGGGCACTGATGAAGTGGCACCAATGAGGCTGCACTGATAGGTGGAAACGATGGGCACTGATGAAGTGGCACCGATGAGGCTGCACTGATAGGTGGAAATGATGGGCACTGATGAAGTGGCACCGATGAGGCTGCACTGATAGGTGGAAACAATGGGCACTGATGAAGTGGCACCAATAAGGCGGCACTGATAGGTGGAAACGATGGGTACTGATGAAGTGGCACCGATGAGGCTGCACTGATAGGTGGAAATGATGGGCACTGATGAAGTGGCACCGATGAGGCTGCACTGATAGGTGGAAACAATGGGCACTGATGAAGTGGCACCAATAAGGCGGCACTGATAGGTGGAAACGATGGGCACTGATGAAGTGGCACCGATGAGGCTGCACTGATAGGTGGAAATGATGGGCACTGATGAAGTGGCACCGATGAGGCTGCACTGATAGGTGGAAATGATGGGCACTGATAAGGCTGCACTGATAGGTGGAAATGATGGGCACTGATGAAGTGGCACCGATAAGGCTGCACTGATAGGTGGAAATGATGGGCACTGATGAAGTGGCACCGATGAGGCTGCACTGATAGGTGGAAACGATGGGCACTGATGAAGTGGCACCGATGAGGCTGCACTGATGTATGACACAGATAGGCAGCAATGATGGGCATCACTGATAAGGAGGGGGGGCATTGATATAAGGGGGGCTGTGAGCTAATGGGGGTCTCCAAGGTGGGTGCTGTTGATTTAATGGTTGGTTACCAAACATTAGATCAGCAGTCAGTACTCCCTCTTAGAGATCCCCATTAGCTCACAGCCCCTCCCCCCTCCTTAGAGACCTCAAGAGATCAGAGAGACCCCCCCTTATGTCAGAGCCCCCCAACCCTCTTTAAGACATTCATTCATGTCTTACCAGCGGGAGCCACTGCAGGTGGGGGGGGGGCAGAGCTTTTGGGCTCCTGGCGGTGTGTGAACAGCAGAACGGATGTCAGGTTATTCCTCACTTGTTCCCTCGCAGCGCCGGCAGCACTTTCTTCTCCTCTTCTATCCCGCCTCCCGAGCCTCTGAATGATGTCACAGTGGGGCAGGTGTTCTGTCCAAAAATGTCCGCCTATCGAATAGAGTCCGCTGTGTACTGTGCAGGCGCAGCGCTTGTGCAGTACGGAACAGAAGGAGATTCAGAAAATCTCTGAAGATGAATGGCGCCTGCGCACTGAGTCCAGGTACAAGCCCCACCATCCAAGTGGACACAGGGCTACACATATTAGAGGGCCCCTCGCGGCCGCACTTCGCTCGGGTCTTTTTATCTTAGCTCTATGTCCACTTGGATGGTGGGGGGTGAACCCGGACTCAGTGCGCAGGCGCCGTTCATCTTCGACTATTTTTGGAATCTGCTTGTCCTGTGTACTGCGCATGCGCACTACACAGCGGACACTATCCGACGGGGGACACTATTTGACAGGACACCTGGACTAGCAGCCAACTTAACCCCTTGATCGCCCCCTAGTGTTAACTCCTTCACTACCAGTGACATTTATACATTGATCAGTGCATTTATAATAGCGATAACTTTTGTGCAAATCAATCAATTAACACCTATTGTGATTTTTTTTTTTTTTTTTTACCAGAAATATGTAGAGGAGTACGTATCGGCCTAAACTGAGGAATAAATTCGTTTTTTTTTTGGGGATAATTATTATAGCAGAAAGTAAAAAAAAAATTTAATTTTTTTTTTAAAAATTGTTGCTCTTTTTTTTTGTTTATAGCACAAAAAATAAAAACGACAGAGGTGATCAAATCCCACCAAAAGAAATCTCTATTTGTGGGGGGGAAAGGATGTCGATTTTGTTTGTGTACAGCGTCGCACGACCGCGCAATTGTCAGTTAAAGTGATGCAGGGGCGTATTGCAAAAGAATGGCCTGGTCATTGAAGGGGGGGGGGGGTAAATCCTTCTGGGGCTGAAGTGGTTAAAGAAAATGGAAGTGATACGGGTCGCTCATTCCGCCGGGGTCAACATTTTGTCAGAACGTATTGCAAAAAATGGCCTGGGTCATTGAAGGGGGGTAAATCTTTTGGAGGTCAAGTTTTAATAATAACCATTATCTTAGGCCTGGGCTGCAGTAGAGGAGGGCAGTCTGTGCATTGTGTAATATAGAGAAAGGACACTAGATGGCGGTGTAGAGCGCACGTGTAATACATAGAGAAGCCACTAGATGGCGGTGTAGAGAGCACATGTAATACATAGAGAAGCCACTAGATGGAGCGCACGTGTAATAGAGAAGCCACTACTAGATGGAGCGCACGTGTAATACATAGAGAAGCCACTAGATGTCGGTGTAGAGCGCACATGTAATACATAGAGAAGCCACTAGATGGCGGTGTAGAGCGCACATGTAATGTATAGGGAAAGCCACTAGATGTTGGTGTAGAGCGCACATGTAATACATAGAGAAGCCACTAGATAGAGCGCACGTGTAATACATAGAGAAGCCACTAGATGGCGGTGTAGAGCGCACGTGTAATACATAAAGAAGCCACTAGATGGCGGTGTAGAGCGCACGTGTAATATATAGGGAAAACCACTAGATGGCGGTGTAGAGCGCACGTGTAATACATAGACAAGCCACTAGATGGAGCGCACGTGTAATACATAAAGAAGCCACTAGATGTCGGTGTAGAGCGCACGTGTAATACATAGAGAAGCCACTAGATGTCGGTGTAGAGCGCACGTGTAATAAATAGAGAAGCCACTAGATAGAGCGCACATGTAATACATAAAGAAGCCACTAGATGGCGGTGTAGAGCGCACGTGTAATACATAGAGAAGCCACTAGGTGTCGGTGTAGAGCGCACGTGTAATACATAGAGAAGCCACTAGATGTCGGTGTAGAGCGCAGTGATGAAGTTTGTCCTGTGCAGGGCCCTGTCCTCTGGCCATAAAGGGGGGTGTTGGAGGGGGGGAGGGGTTCTCTCTGACATTTCACTTTTGCAGATTCTCCCAGCAACATGTCCTGTAAGAGAGCTCTGGTGATCCTCGCTAAGGGAGCGGAGGAGATGGAGACTGTGATCCCTACTGATCTGATGAGGAGGGCTGGGGTGAGTATTGCAGAGGAGCAATGCAGAGAGTATGCATCACCCAGAAATCTGCCCCCTCCCCCCCTCCAGTATACTGAGAATTGCAACATTGTTGCCAAATCTCAGGATACAAACTACCAATCAGTAGAATGTATCCCCTCCCCCCGGACAGATTGCATGAGAATACAATACACAACATCACCCAAAACTTCCCTCTGACCCTCGTCTAGATCTGAACCCTCCCCTCCCCCCGGTATATACCTCTTCTGGATCCACCATACAGATCGTTGCTCTTTGTGACCCCCCCAAACCTCGGGATACGAGCCGATTTCATCTCTCACTCCCTCAGCGGACCTCACTAAACCCCGATAGATGATCGATAAACCATCAATCAGCTCAAAGCTGTTTGAAAAAAAATAAATAAATAATTGATCCTGCCAGAAATGCGGGCAGAAGCGCCGTGCCCTCTGCAGGGTGACACTGAATTCTGCTCCCTCCCCCCTATATACAGAGCTCCGATGTGGCGGCTGCTTTGGTTTTTCTTTGTAGGGTGACAACGCTGATTGTACTGCATGTATAGAGGAGCAGCGTTGTCACCCTAGACCAGAACTACAGAACACCCCCCCCCCCCCAACCCATCCATAACACAGGGAGGCGCTCTGTTATCACACACCTCCATATCCAGGGAGGGGCTCGGGTGTGATTGGATCCTGTTCTGAAGCCATCGCTGCTCCCCACCAATCAGAACAGGACGAGGCATCCCCCACCCTGTATATGTGCAGCTGTGGGGGCGGGGAATACTTCAGCTGCTTATAATTGGTGGGGAGCAGCGGTGGCATCAGACCGGGATCCAATCACACCCGAGCTTCTCCCTGGATATGGAGGTGTGATAACAGAACACCTCCCTGTGTTATGGAGGGGGTGTTCTGTAGTTCTGGTCTATGGTGACAATGGATGGGGGGGGGGGGTGTTCTGTTCTATGGTGACAATGGATGTGGGAGGTGTTCTGTAGTTCTGTTCTAGGGTGACAACGCTGCTCCTCTATACATGCAGTGCAATCAGCGTTGTCACCCTACAAAGAAAAACCAAAGCAGCCGCCACATTGGACCTCTGTGTATAGGGGGTGTGCGCTTCTGGGGGGAGTCCTCCTTTATTGTACAAAATGTTTTTATTAAACAATAAAGACCAATCAGCACACTCGGGGGGAGGGGCACGGGGCCAATCTGGATCCTTACTGGAGGAACTGGGATTTGTATGAAGGTATATATATATATATATATATATATATATATACTCCGGGGGTATATAATATCTCTGGGATATAATGAAGATGATACAATGTGACGTTTTCTCTCCAGATCTCGGTGACGGTCGCCGGTCTGACAGGCAAAGAACCCGTCCAGTGCAGCCGAGACGTCCTCATCTGTCCGGACAGCAGCCTAGAGGAGGCGCGCAAACAGGTAACCCCGCCCCTTTTACCAAGCTCCTCCCAGATCTGTGTTGTGGGAGGAGAATTGTGTGCTTCTATTGAAGGGCTGAGAGACGTGAGGGGCGTGTCAGTCTGGGGGGTTCTGGACCTTGTGAAGCTCCTCCTTCAGGTATAAGGTTCCTTTACATTCCTGCACGTCCCTATTGATCCCCCCCACCCCCGTCTTTCCATTATTGGTTCCTGTACCCCCCTCCCCCCCTCCCCCCAGTTTCCCTGGAGGTCCCTGACCCTCCTGCCTGGCAGAGTTCAGACACGTTCCGGGTAGTGCCAACACTTGTCTGGCTCCTCCCACATTCCTGACCCCCCCCACAGGGACAGAGGTTCCTACATGCCCCTATTGATTCCCCCACCCCGTCCTTTCTGCTGTTGGTTCCTGAATTCCCCCAGAGGTTCCTGCACTCTTCTAGATGATGCACACTGAGCCCCCCCCTCCCCTCCCCCACGTTCCTGCGCACTTGCAGATTCTTGCACCCTGTAGAGGTTCCTGCACCTTTCTTGATGGTGGATGTTGAGTCCTCCTGCCCAGCGGAGGTCGGGCACTTCTGGTGGCGCTGATCCATGCCGGGCTCCTCCTGCGTACACTTGGTACTTAATAACCTCCCTGGAGGTTCCTGCACCCCCCCCCCCCCGGTCCATGGCCCCCACGTGGCAATTTCTGGATGTTCAGCCCCCCTGTGTGGCAGAATTCAGACACTTCCTGGTGATGATGATGCTTGCCTGGCTCCTCCCACTTCCTGTTTCCCAGGACTGCTGCCTATCATAGTAATTGGCCAAGAAGAATGTATTGTGTGGCGTGTGGTGGGTACGGGGCGAACGCCAACTCTACCGGGAAGTGTTGGTGATTTTTCTCCCAGTTCAATGGGACTGAAATCTGCTACTATTGTCCCCACCCCTCCCCCGACTATTGTCCCTCCGCCACACAAATGGCCCCCCCAACACACATTGTACAGACCTGGCCCTCTATTGTCCCCATCGGGGGAACCCGCCCTGAGAATGCCAAGTCGACGTTGCTGGGGGACACACAGACAAGAAGTGGGGCGCAAAGAGGCTGCAGGAGATTAGCAGGACAGAGATGGGACAAAGCCAATCCCTGGGACAAGAACACTTCTTTGTATTGGGCTCCCCCTCGGCACATTAAGGGTTAAATGGTCACCTATGTCAGTTTTACCTACCCGGTCCTCCCCTCCCCCAGCACTCTTACACCCCCCTGCAGTGATGGACTCACATCTGATGTGGGGGGAGGGATCTGTGACGGAGGGACGGGGGGGGAGGGGGGGTGATCGTCGTCTATGATGGCCGAATACTGCAGATGGAAAGGTCAGAATTCCTGGCACCGTCCCGCAACCTCCCTCCCCCCCCCCCCCCCCCTCGGTCTAATTCGGGACGCCGATTCTTTCCTCTGCAGTTTAAAGAGCCAATAAATGGAGGCGGCTTCAGATGTCGCCAACTATGGAGGGCGTCGTCTTCCTTTACTTTCATTTTTTTTTTTTTTAGTAAAGTCCAGAAAATTATCAAATGAAATTCTATTTGGTCTCCTCCCGGTGTCGGATCCGAAGTCAGGTGATAAAGTGACACAAACCCGATTGGTTACTCTGTAGATGGTTTTGGCTATCTGGCCGCTTCCTCTGCCTGGTCACCGCCCCCTCCCCCCCGCTATCGGGCCGCTTGCTGGGCACCGCCCCCTCCCCCCCGCTATCGGGCCGCTTGCTGGGCACCGCCCCCCCCCCCACTATCAGGCCTCTGCCTGAGCACCGCCCCCCCCCCACTATCAGGCCTCTGCCTGAGCACCGCCCCCCCCCCACTATCAGGCCTCTGCCTGAGCACCGCCCCCCCCCCACTATCAGGCCTCTGCCTGGGCACCCCTGCTGTATATCTGTGGTGTGAGATCTCGGGCACTGCTGGTCTCTGAAGATTTGTGGTGATGTCATTAGTCTGCTGGTCACTGTTCTTGTTGGACATGAAGCAAAGCCCCGCCTCTTCCAAGATGGCCGCCTCCATACAGACACAGTGAAGAACCGGACATGGTAGGTCAGGGATTGGGGGAGGGGATCTGCAGGGAGAACACGAGCAATGCCGTCTGGCTGCCATTTTTTTTTTTTTTTTTTGGCCACCACTTCCACACTACAGGCCTCTAAATTATGTTTGTATGTAATCGGGTGGTAAAAGGTCGCCCCCTATCTATGAACACGTGAAATGGAGCGGCTGTGTGGGGGCGGAATGTCGGGTTCTGATTGGTCGGTTTTTCTATTTCAGGGTCCGTATGATGTGGTGGTTCTTCCTGGAGGGAATCTCGGAGCTCAGAACTTGTCCGAGGTGAGAATGTCTTCATAGAGCCGATTCGCCCCTCAATGTGCGTTCCGTGAAGGCGGGGCACTGGAAACCGCGTGTGTGCCGGTAACACGCCGCTGTCGTCACCGAGAGCCATGACTGGGGGGGGGGGGGGGGTCGGTCGGTATGATGGGGGGGGGGGGGGGTCGGTCGGTGTGGGGGGGGAGGTTGGTATGACGGGGGGTGGGGGGAGGTCGGTATGACGGGGGGTGGGGGGAGGTCGGTATGGCGGGGGGTCGGTCGGTATAACGATCGCTGATTTGTCTTCCGCAGTCTCCGGCGGTGAAGGAAGTGTTGCAGGAACAAGATGGGAGGAAAGCTCTGATCGCCGCCATATGTGCCGGTATGGAAATGTATTTCTCTTTCTCTCTTTCCACATCAGTGTGCTCTGCGCTCTACTTCTAATACTGCGACTTCCGTCTCTCATAGACTGCAGGGATCACATCGCTCTCCCCTCATCCATTCACAGAACACCTTTGTATTCTGTTGTGAGGAAACATGGGGGGGTAAATTCCCCCTCATCCATTCATGTAAAGTCAGAGTGAATGATGTGATCCCCGCAGTCATGGGTGTCTGCAGCAGGGGGGGCAAGGGGGGTCAAGTGCCCCCCCCCCGAAAGTATTATTGAACCTTTTTACTTTGTAGTCCTTTCACTGCCTCTTAAACAGAATCATGTGACCAGAATCTGCAGAGCCGGCAGCAGCACAAGTGAGAATCTTGCAGAAAATCTCAAGAGACATTTGGTTTCCCTTTTCTCCTGGGTGAGGGGCATAAACCGGGAATTGGGGCAATAAAGTAATGTGCCGCCTCCTAGCTTTATTTATCGAAATTTTATAGATTTTTTTTATATAAAAGGAATGTAAAAGTTATAGAACTGAATCTAGAAGTTTATATTTGAATTAGAACTTTATATCTCTACATTCCTCTCTGGGCAAGTCACCCGCCGACCCTCCTAGCACTGCTATGGTGACATTTGGTGCTGGGGGGTAACTCTGGTATACATGAAAGTCTTCAGTCGATATAACAGCGTGCCGCTCCCTGTCCCCCAACCTCGCCCGGTGGGGGCCCCTAAACCCCCCCCCCCCAACCTTGCCCCGGTGGCGCTCCCTCTCCCCCCCCCCCCAACTTTGTTGGCCCCGATGGCGGCTCCTCTTCATTTGTAGCAATCGTTCTCTCTGAAGTGAAACATTGACCTTTTTATACAGGGATTTACATGGACTTCTTGTTGTTCTCCAGGCCCCACCGCCCTCCTGGCACACGGAATTGGATTCGGAAAAAGTGTCACCACCCACCCCCTGGCCAAGGACAAGATGATGGTTGGAGGTAATTATTGATCACTGGTGATTCGGAGATTCTCTCTCCTCTACAGCAAATAAAATTGGGTTTAGCTTGAGGGAGTGCGGCGGACTGGAAACTTCCTCATCCCAAATGATTTGTATTTTGCTCGGATTACAAGTGAAGTCAATTTATTTATCACAGACTACCACACAGCGCCCCCTACCTGTAGTGTGGGGTTTCTCTTTTGTATATTTTGTCACCTAGTTAAACAAATGTTACAATGACACAAACATAACCTGAGGAAGAACCGAATGCAAATATCATTTTTTATTTTTTATTTTTTTTTTACCTCTAAATCAGCAGAACTCACTTACCTCGGGTGAGATCGGTGTTCACAATTCACCGATCGGAGACCGGGCAAATTTGGCGTCCATGGGAGAGAATTCCGAGGCCAAAGTCACCGCTGAACAAAGAACACAAAGACTCATCTCACATTTACCAAAAACCTCGGCATCACCCCCGAGACTTTTGGGAAAATATTCTGTAGACTGATGAGAGAAAAGTTGAACTTTTCGGAAGGTGCGCGTCCCGCTAACCGGGCGTCTGGCATAAAGCGAACTCCGTGTTTCATAAAAACATCATCCCAACAGTCAAGTGCTTGATTGCAGTCATGGGGGGGGGTGCACCCAACCAGTTGTTAGGTTTAGGGGGCAATTACTTTTTCACACAGGGCCAGGCAGGTTTGAGCAGGCTTTTTTTTTTTTTTTTTTTTTTTTTCTCTCCTTGGGTTATCTTTATGAATCCTTTTAAGTGTGACAAATGAGCAAAAAGTAAAAAAATATCAGAAGGGGGGCAAAATACTTTTCAGTGCTGTTGGCTTCCCTCTTACCCCCCCCCCCCCCCCAAATTGCTGCGGGGGCTGTTGCAGGATGGAGAGCGGGGCAAGGGGCTTATCAATATGTATTGCCAGCCCCTTCCTCTTCTAAATGCGCACGCTCACTGTGTCCATTCATATTTGATGCATAGTAGACGGTGTTTTCTATGCTTGTTTGTGAATGAACAGGAAGCCTCAGCACTTCCCTCTCATTCACTCAGGGCCGGGACAAGTGGAGGGCAGAAGGGGCGCAGTGTATATTGTAGAGATGGGGGCGCCGCAAGTTCCTTCTGCTATAAGGCTGACAGGAGTAGTGAGAGCGACATCACTACTACTGTCAACCCAGTGCTGGAAGCAGCAAGGAGGAGGAGAGAGCAGGGAGGAGGTGCAGGCTGTGCTTTCTCCCCCCTCCTCCCCATAAGCTCGCACATAACGGAGGGGGAAGCAATTTGGCACCATGCCCTGGGCACTGGATGGTCTTGTCCCAGCACTGCCCAGTGCAGCGGAGGCTGCAGAGAAGTGTTTGTGTGTGTGTGAGCTTTGGGGTGCCCCACCCCTAATGTAATAGTCTGCACACACCTTTTGACTCCCAGCATGTCTTCGTGGTGTGGGAGGAAGCCCACGCAGGCGCAGAGAGAACGTGCAAACTCCATGCAGGTAGCGCCGTGGTTGGGATTCAAACCAATGACCCCGGTGCTGGCGGGCAGAAGTGCTGACCACATAGCCACTGTAATTTGCATATTGCAGATCTCTCATCACTTCGATATGAAAGAAAATTGTTGTTGGTTGTGTCCTCATGGGGGTGCCACATCTGAGGTATCTAAACACAAGAAAACTACCCCAAGTGGACTTCAAAGGCCCCATCATTTATAAAAAGCATTTTTTTTTATTTTTTTTAACATAAGTGACAAAGTAAAAACCGATCTGAGATGAAATGATTTGTACAAAAATCACCAGATTGACACTGATGATCACCGGGAGATTTGGGAGGATCTCTCTGGTGATTTTGTACAACTCTTGTAATCATTTCATCTCAGATCGGTTTTTACTTTGTCACTTATGTTCAAAAAATTTTTTTTTTATAAAAGTTTATTATCATCACTTTGATGTGTAACAGCGGAGGATGAAGTGGAATATGACTGTAAAGTGCCTGGAAAAAGCCTCATCTGCAATCCTGAGAGCTCTCACACGGGGGAGCTGTGCTGGCGGGACAATTTAAAAAAAAGTCCTGCAAGCAGCATCTTTGTGGCGCTTTAGGAGCGCTGTATACACCCCTCCTAAAACGCCCCTGCCCATTGAAATCAATGGGCACCGCCTCAGCAGTGGTGCTTTTAACCCTTTTATTCGGTCGCTAGTGGGGTGTGAAAAGCGCCCAAAAAAACGGAGCTAAAATGATCAGCGCTTTGCGTCCGCGCTGGCAGTGTGACAGGGCTCTAACAGTAGGAGCAATAGGAGTACAGGGTGTGGAGTTCTGCTCTTTCACAGCCTGTCCAAATGCCCCCCCCCCCCCCCAGGATGTGAGGGTCACATGGGGGGGGGGGGGCATTTGGTGGGTTTGACTCGTGCAAATTAAATAAAAATAAAATTGACATTTTATAATTTTTTTTTTTTTTTCTTTCCCCTCCAGATCACTACAAATACTCTGAGAATCGGGTGGAGAAGGACGGGCACATCCTCACCAGTCGCGGTCCCGGCACCAGCTTTGAGTTTGGTTTGGCCATTGTGGAATATTTGGTGGGGAAGGAGACGGCGGATCAGGTGAAGGCCCCTCTGGTCCTCAAGGACTGAGACCGCCGCCCGTCCCCCCCTCCCTCCCCCAATCGCTGGTTCTAGGTTAGATTCAGAAACCAAAAACTTTCATCGATCGACTTTCACATCTCATCCTGGGGAGACGTTCGGCCTCAAGTATGAAAGAACCAAATTCTCATCCAGCTGGAAAGGCTTAAAATCCGGCTTCAGACAAAAATGTCTTTTATATTTCTTTTGGACTGAAGTTCTTATTTCGGTGACCCCTCTGTAGGGATTTTCCCTTCTTCCTGTGACCGCGATATAAGAAAAGGGGCGTGTCCATCACCTGGACCGCAATGAAGGGAAAACGACACATCTTATCCCTCACAGAATCCAGAGCCCCTCCCCGTTCTATGCAAAACGGAAAAAAAAAACATTTTTTGATTGGCTGAAGTTGGACTTTAAACTTCCCCCCCCCCCCCCCCCTCCCATACGTTAGAAAAATTTCCTTCCTAGAAGATCCGTTTTTCCTCCTCAGAGAATCAATCGAATTGCACTTAAATGAAAGCACTTAATATCTGTGATGTTTCTTCTCAGATTTAAAATAAAAAGTCTTGAAAAGAATTGATGCGTCTTCTCTATGCAATGGAGGCAGATGGTGGCCGATCTCCTCTCCGGATAGGAGCAGTGGGAGGAGCTATGCAAATATAAAAATGCTTTGATGGATGTTCCTAGGCAGGATGTATTTTTTTTTTTTAATTGAAAATGTATACTATTTTTTTTATTTTATTTTTTTATTTTTTTCGCATAAAAAAAATACAAAAAACGTAACATTCCACTCTGTACTGCGACACAGCGCTTATTCTTACTCTTATTATTAATAATAATAAAATAGTTATTATTTAATAAATAAAATAATTAGTTATTTAATATATATTATTATTCTTATTATTAACCACTTGCCGACCGCCGCACGCCGATGTACGTCCTATTTTTTTGAAGAGGGATATCTCGGTAATGGTGGCAGCTGCTGCCACAACCAAGATATCCATCTCTTCAGGCGCCGGTCGTCTGTACGATAACAGTGGTCTCCACGGCGGGAGAAGTACCACCCCCCCCCCCTCCTGCGCCTTCCGCCGCATACCGGAGCCGTTGGTAGCGGCGGAGGCGATCGGGTCCTCTTCCTAGCTGGGTATGGAGATGAATGAGGCTAAGATGGCTCCCACTCGTCTCTATACCATAGCAGGGCGGAAGCGACGTCAAAACGCCACTTCCGCCCATACCTCTTAAAGAGGTGTGTGTGTAGATTTTTTTTTATTTTTTCTCATATCGCCTTTCAGGACAACCCCGGAGAATGTAGCTCCACCTTCTTCTCAGGAAACACATGCCCACTTTAAAAACCCCTCCTCTTCCCCCATGGCTTCAGTTATTGTGTTTCCTCCATGGGGGAAGCATGTGCCTGGAACCAGGGAAAGCTACACTCTCTCCGGGGGAGAGCAGGCTTAACAGCAGTATGTGGATTGTTCTTCATGGCCCCCCAGCAGCTTCTCCAGGGGTGAGGGGTGTCCTGGGGCTCATGGTCTCGCCATCTCAGGGGAGCGAGGACCCTCAGAGCGCTGGCGTTGTGAGCCTGGAGGCCGCTGGATAGCGCAGGGAGGGCTCTGTTGCTGGCGGGGGTCGCTGCAGGTCAGCAGCACATCGCCCCCCCCCCCCCCCCCCCGTTTTCGGGTCCAGGTCCCGGCCGTCGTTTCCGGCGACGCAGGGCGTTCTGAGGGGGAGTGGCGCTGTGGTTCAAGCGCCTGGTGCGCAGGGACCAACGGGCGGGTCAGGTGACCGGTGCTTCCGCTTCCACCCAGCACTGATGACGCCGCGGCCGGGAAAATTCAAATTAATGGCGGAATTGAAAGAAAAAGAGCTGTCCTACTCGGCGGAATGGACGAGGGCAAGACGGCGGAGGCAGGTGCCCCCAGCACCGGTCCAGCCCAGGTAGGTGAGGTGCAGCGGCGCTTCCTTCTTGCTACCCTAATGGGCCGTCCTTGGGTTAACTTATATGTCCCCCCCCCCGTCGGGGGAGGGGGGGGGGCCCTGTCGCTGCAGGGTCAGAGGTGACGTCTCTCGGACCCTGCAGCATGGTTCAGGGGTCTCACTGGTGGCCTGTTGGTGGTGGGTCCCTGCACTGGCTTGGTGGTAGTGTGGTTACAGTTAAACACTTAGCGAGTTAAAACTGTATGTCATTTCAAGGAAAGTCTAAACCAAGCCAGAGGAAATGTCCTTCTTGCAAGAACCCCCTTAGAGACTCGTGGCAGAAGGCGATGTGCAGAGTTTGTATCAAGGAGCTGGTGGAAGAGGAAACATCCCAGCAGTATAAGGAGTTATTTTCCTCGGTTAAAGAGCTGACAAACTCATTGCGTTCGGTCAGGTCCATCCTGATACAAAACCCATCGGGCAGGCCGAGCCTCAGAACCTACCGCCTAGTCCCAAGGCACCTTCTAGACCAGTAGAGACCGAGGACTCTGGCGATGAAGGGGGTAGTACCCTCAGGGACTCTGAAGAGGAAGAAGATGGCAGGGCCTCTCGGTACAAGCCATCACTAGAGGAGGTAGATGATATTTTAAGGTCCAGCTACACAACTCTGGAAATTCAGGAGGAGAAAGTACAGCTGTCGGTTCACGACAAGATGTACCAGGGGATGGATGAAACCCAACGTAGAGTTTTTCCAGGTCCACAGGGTCCTCTCGGATACAGTTAAAAAAAAGAATGGAAAGAGCCCCTTTTTTTTCTCCAAAGCTCTCAAGAGAAGATTTCCTTTTGAGGACAAGGACTTGGAGGGATGGAACAAGAGGCCTCGAGTTGACGCAGCTTTTTCGCAAGTATCTAGACGAACGGACCTGGCTTTCGAGGATATGGGAATCCTAAAAGACCCGATGGACAAAAAAAAAAGCTGACTCCATCCTCAAAAAAAGCCTGGGATGCAGCGTCAGTCTGAAGCCAGCCATGGCCGCTACAGTGGTGGCGAGGAACCTGGAATGCTGGGTGGAGAAATTAAAAAGTCCTGTAGGAGCGGGGACGTCCCGCAAGGATCTCTTGGTATCCTTTTCTGCTAATCTTGAATGCGGTCAAATATATGGCGGGCGCATCAGCAGAGTCTGTAAAGCTAGTCGTCAGGTCTTCGGCTCTTGTAAATTCGGCCAGGAGGGCAATCTGGTTGAAAACGTGGTCGGTGCACACGGCCTCTAAGGTCAAGCTTCGTCGCTTGCCCCTTTTCAGCGGTGCCTGTCTTTCGGCAAATATCTCCTAAACCGTGTAGGTTTAGGAGATATTTCTTGCACCTACAGGTAAGCCTTAATCTAGGCTTACCTGTAGGTCAAAGTTGGTTGTAAGGGTTTACAACCACTTTAAGTTTCTAGCATGGTGGTGTGGTTTTCTGTGCTTTGTTTTCCAGTGTCGGAAGGTCACAATAACTGATGCCATGGGGGGGAAGAGGAGGTGTTTTTAAAGTGGGCATTCTGCACGCTTAGAGTTCATAGGCCTGAAGCTTTATTGAACTGCCAAAGGGTACCGCAGGGGGGAGGGGAAATCTTCAGACCTCCTTAACCACTTTAGCCCCGGAAAATTTTACTTAATTTTTGCGATTTGGCACTGTCGCTTTAAATGACAATTTGCGTGGTCGTGTGACGTTACACCTAAAGAAAATTGATGCTTTTTTGTTTTTTCCCCATAAATGGGGCTTTCTTTTGGTGGTATTTGATCACCTCTGTGTTTTTTTTTTTTTTGTTTTTGTTTTTGTTTTTTTTGCACTATAAACAAAAAAATGACCTTTTGATAAAAAATCTTAACTTTTTTCTATAATAAATATCCCCAAAAAATATATAAAAACAAGTTTCTTCCTCAGTTTAGACCGATACATATTCTTCTACATATTTTTGGTAAAAAAAAAAAAAAATTACAATTCGCGTATATTGATTGGTTTGTGCAAAACTTATAGTGTCTACAAAATGGGGGATATATTTATGGATTTTTTTTTTTTTTTTTTTTTTTTTTTTTAATTAGTAATGGCGATGATCTGTGACCTTTTTGTCATGACTGCAACATTATGGCGGACACATCGGACACTTTTGAAACCATTTTGGGACCATTCTCGTTTATACAGCGTTCGGTGCTATACAAATGCACTGATTAATGCGGGAATGACAATGGAAGGAGTTAAACACTAAGGGGATATGAAGGGGTTAAGTGTGTCCTAGGGAGTGATTCTAACTCTGGGGGGGGGGGGGGGGGGTGGGCTTCAAGTCACATGACAGCAATCACTGCTCCCGCTCACAGGGAGCTGTGATCTCTGTCATGACACAAGCCAGAACGGGGAAATGCCTTGCTTACACGGACATCTCCCCGCTCTGCGGCTCCGTCATGTGATCGCAGGACACTGACAAGACATTGGGACCCGCGGGCATGGTCACGCTGGATGCGAAGGGCGCTTGCTCCACCAGTTAAAGAGGACGTACAGGTACGCCCATTTGCCCACCGCTGTCATTGTGCCGATGTATATCGGCGTGCGGGTGATGGGAAGTGATAGTCTCTGAGCAGACTGAACCAGTCTGTGACCGTCCTCGATGGACATCCTCTGCCGCGGGTGTCTGGTGCACCATAAAGCAGCTCAGCCCCCGCCAGGCACTGTCAATGTCCCCCTGTGATTGGGTTCCACAGAAGAGTGCGATTGCAGTCTGTGGTACAAAGTCTTGAAGTTCTGGTTCCAAGACCCTCGACAGGCCCGGTGCAAAGCGGCACTCCCAGAAAACATGCAAAGCCGTTTCCTCCTGGATGATGCAAAAAAAGGGGCAGTGTCTGTATCTGCACAGGTTTCTTGGATGAATGTCCTGAGCGACATTCCCCCCCCCCCCCCCCCTCCGGATTGCCATCCATGCCAGATCTTTGTGACGGTTGGTGAGTCTCTTTGAAGAAACTTTCCTCCAGTCTACTTTGTAATAGGCTTGTGCAATTCGTTTCGTAACGAATCGAAATTCGGCCGAATTTTGCATCTTTCGGACATTCGGATGCATCCGAATGTCCGAATAAAAAAATAACAAATTACAACGAATACGAAAGAAATATAACGAATGAATTCAACATGATTCGACATTATTTCAACCGCATTCGAAAATATTTTGTGACCCAACTTTAGGGCCATGTATCTCGGGGTAACTTGATGCTAGACACTTCAAATTTGGATATGTTGCAGTGCTAGTATTATTGTGTTTGCATACCAAATTTGGGGTTTCTAGCTATAAGTGACCCCGAGATATGTGGCCCCAAAATCGGGTCGCAAAATGCTATTAGTTATTAGAGCAGAGAATGACATTTTGCGACTCGATTTTGGGGCCACATATCTCGGGGTCACTTATAGCTAGAAACCCCAAATTTGGTATGCAAACACAATAATACTAGCACTACAACATATCCAAATTTGAAGTGTCTAGCACCAAGTGATCCCGAGATACATGGCCCTAAAGTCGGGTCACAAAATATTTTCGAATGCGGTTGAAATAATGTCGAATCATGTTGAAATCATTTCGAATCCGGTAGAAATATTTTCGAATTTCGTTGAAATATTTTCGAAATTTGGCCGATTTTTCGAATTCGGTAGAAAACTAAACGAAATCCGAAAACGAATATAACTAAACGAAATTAATGAATTAACGAATTAAAACGAAACGAAACGAAACAAATTTTTTCCTTTTGCACATGTCTACTTTGTAAGTGGCTGCAGGGAGGCCCGGAACAGTCTCGATGTCCGAGGCTCCGATCAACTTGTGGATCGTTTTTGGCTTCACTCCATGCGGCTCCCTGATAAATGTCAGGTTGGCAAAGTAATAGCAAGGAGGGTCCCAGTTGTAGGGGATGGAGCTGTCCCATCCAAGGGACCTCCAAAGAGGCGGGAGGAAAAAACCGGGTACATGGAGTTACCGCCGGAGTCCAAAGTTCTGTCAACCAAAGTCCTGCGGATGCAGTTACAAGCAAAGAGCACCCCCAGTAGAGTGGCGATGTCGGGCACGCCCTTACCGGCCTCGAGAGGTTCCTTGAACATAACCAGCCGCTTCACTCTGTCCATTTTTGAGCTCCAGATGAAGTAAAACTCCGCTCTAGTGATGGCCTTGCAGGTGTTAACCCCGGGGGGGGGGGGGGATGGGACCAGGCCTGGGCCAAAGGTGGATCCAGGGGGGGCAACAGGGCAATTGCCCCCTCTGAGAATACGGCCGGCAGGTGACAGCGCGGCCGGTTCCGGGGGTGACTGCGAGTGCTGGTGAATGGACGGGTGGGGGACAGCTAGGCAGCTTAGGGTCTGAGGGCTGCTGGCCAATCAGGAAGCCAGCGGGCAGGGGAGCAGGGAGATGACATCATCTCTCACTGCCCTGCATCCCTCCACTTCCGCCCTCACTGTGCGGGAAGCTGTGTGCAGCAGAGAGATTGCATCATCTCTCTGCTGCCTATCTTCGCTCTGGGACACAACAAGAGACCACCTTAGCAGAAAAGTGACACAGTAGGTGACAATGTGCAGTGTGTGGCAAGTGACACCCTCAGGGCTCCCACTGATTCTGCATTATGGTGAGTTGAACCATTTCACTTTATATTACAATGTATTAATATAAATAATCGGCTTCAATCATCCTGACACCATAACAGCCATGGTGCCGTATTGATTGAAGCGCCAATACCAGCCATTTCCCTGATAAATTGCCCCCAAAAAAACATATTTTATAGCAGTGCCCCTCCCGAGATTAGACTCTGGATCCGCCCCTGGCCCGGGCGAGGTACTGCAACACGGGGAGGATCTCACTGCGGAGTACCCCAGTGTTTTACCTTCAATGGTGAGTTCTCTGAGGCTCCAAAGGCCAAACTTCTGTCCCATCTTGGCCAGTCTCTCCTCCCAGGACTTCAGGGCTGCACCCCTCACCTCCAAACCGGACCCCAAGGATTTTGAAGTCCATTTTGACACTGAGAATAATGAATGCAGAAGGCAGGAACCACTTTCCCAAGAGCGTGACCTCTGACTTCCTGACACCAATGATGGGGCACTATTCCTCCCACTGACACCAATGATGGGGCACTATTCCTCCCACTGACACCAATGATGGGGCACTATTCCTCCCACTGACACCAATGATGGGGCACTATTCCTCCCACTGACACCAATGATGGGGCACTATTCCTCCCACTGACACCAATGATGGGGCACTATTCCCCCCACTGACACCAATGAGGGGGCACTATTCCCCCCACTGACACCAATGATGGGGCACTATTCCCCCCACTGACGCCAATGATGGGGCACTATTCCCCGCACTGACACCAATGATGGGGCACTATTCCCCCCACTGACACCAATGATGGGGCACTATTCCCCCCACTGACACCAATGATGGAGCACTATTCCTCCCACTGACACCAATGATGGGGCACTATTCCTCCCACTGACACCAATGATGGGGCACTATTCCTCCCACTGACACCAATGATGGGGCACTATCCCTCCCACTGACACCAATGATGGGGCACTATTCCCCCCACTGACGCCAATGATGGGGCACTATTCCTTGCACTGACACCAATGATGGGGCACTATTCTCACCACTGACGCCAATGATGGGGCACTATTCCTCGCACTGACGCCAATGACGGGATACTATCCCTCCCACTGACACCAATGATGGGGCACTATTCCTCGCACTGACGCCAATGACGGGACACTATCCCTCCCACTGACACCAATGATGGGGCACTATTCCTCCCACTGACACCAATGATGGGGCACTATTCCCCCCACTGACACCAATGAGGGGGCACTATTCCTCCCACTGACACTAATGATGGGGCACTATTCCTCCCACTGACACCAATGATGGGACACTATTCCCCCCACTGACACTAATGATGGGGCACTATTCCTCCCACTGACACCAATGATGGGGCACTATTCCCCCACTGACACCAATGATGGGGCACTATTCCTCCCACTGACACCAATGATGGGGCACTATTCCCCCCACTGACGCCAATGATGGGGCACTATTCCCCGCACTGACACCAATGATGGGGCACTATTCCCCCCACTGACACCAATGATGGGGCACTATTCCTCCCACTGACACCAATGACGGGGCACTATTCCTTGCACTGACACCAATGATGGGGCACTATTCTCACCACTGACGCCAATGATGGGGCACTATTCCTCGCACTGACGCCAATGACGGGACACTATCCCTCCCACTGACACCAATGATGGGGCACTATTCCTCCCACTGACGCCAATGATGGGGCACTATCCCTCCCACTGACACCAATGATGGGGCACTATTCCCCCCATTGACACCAATGATGGGGCACTATTCCTCCCACTGATACCAATGATGGGACACTATTCCTCCCACTGACGCCAATGATGGGACACTATCCCTCCCACTGATACCAATGATGGGACACTATTCCTCCCACTGACACCAATGATGGGGCACTATTCCTCCCACAGATATCAATGATGGGGCACTATCCCTCCCACTGATACCAATGATGGGACACTATTCCTCCCACCGACACCAATGATGGGGCACTATTCCTCCCACTGACACCAATGATGGGGCACTATTCCTCCCACTGACACCAATGATGGGGCACTATTCCTCCCACTGACACCAATGATGGGGCACTATTCCTCCCACTGACACCAATGATGGGGCACTATCCCTCCCACTGACACCAATGATGGGGCACTATTCCCCCCACTGACGCCAATGATGGGGCACTATTCCCCCCACTGACGCCAATGATGGGGCACTATTTCTCCCACTGACACCAATGATGGGGCACTATTCCCCCCACTGACACCAATGATGGGGCACTATTCCCCCCACTGACACCAATGATGGGGCACTATTCCTCCCACTGACACCAATGATGGGGCACTATTCCTCCCACTGACACCAATGATGGGGCACTATTCCTCCCACTGATACCAATGATGGGGCACTATTCCCCCCACTGACACCAATGATGGGACACTATTCCTCCCACTGACACCAATGATGGGGCACTATTCCTCCCACTGACACCAATGATGGGGCACTATTCCTCCCACGGATACCAATGATGGGGCACTATTCCTCCCACTGACACCAATGATGGGGTACTATTCCTCCCACTGATACCAATTATGGGGCACTATTCCTCCCACTGACACCAATGATGGGGCACTATTCCCCCCACTGACACCAATGATGGGACACTATTCCTCCCACTGACACCAATGATGGGGCACTATTCCTCCCACTGACACCAATGATGGGGCACTATTCCCCCCACTGACACCAATAATGGGGCACTATTCCTCCCACTGATACCAATGATGGGGCACTATTCATTTCCATGGATTTGCCATCCAAGTGGAATATCTGTTTCAGAAACCTAAAAAACATGAACCCAGAACTCTTGGCAGTAGACTTTCAGCATCTCTCATCAGCCAACTTAGCCTTATCCTTTGGACCTCCATGCCCCTGTTAAAACAAGAAGAGTCCCCTTCACCCGCTCCGCTCCTTGGTTCACGGATGAGCTTCGTAAAATGCAGGCGGCAGGGCGGGTCCCTGAGCGGCGCTTCAAAGCTTTTGGCCTCACTGTCCACAAACACATTTATCAGGAGAAACAACAAAAAACAGGATTTTTATAACAGCTTACCTATAAAATCCTTTTCTTTGATGTACATCAGAGGACACAGAGCCATAATACTTACTATGTGGGTTATAGGGGCCACCGATAGGACACTGGCACGCCCCTAAGGCAAGACGTGTACCCCCTATATAACCCCTCCCACCTCCCTATATAACCCCTCCCACTACTGGGAGTCCTCAGTTTTGTAGCCAAGCAATACAAGTGTATACCAAGAAGGGAGGGGCCTCTGTGTCCCCTGATGTACTCCAAAGAAAATGATTTTACAGGTAAGCCGTTTTAAAAATCCTGTTTTCTTTTCTATACATCGGGGGACACAGAGCCGTAGTAATTACTATGTGGGATGTCCCATAACAATGGCAACTGAAGGGGGGGGGGGGGGGACACAACAAAACAGGGGACCAGAGGACTCATACTGCAGCCTGCAGCACACTGCGCCCGAGGGCAATATCCTCATGACCTTTAATATTGATTTGATAAAATCTGGTAATGAACTGAAGTCCAAGTCACGGCCTTACAGATCTCAGCCATAGAGGCACTCATCACCCTGGTAGAGGGCGCTCTAACATGAAAAGGAGGAATTTTCTTTAAGCTGAAGCTTGAACAATCACTTAAAAAATCCATTTGGAAAATAGATCTTGATGCCGCCTGTCCACTTTTTGGACCTTCTGGCAGTAGAAACAAAACCTCTGTTTTGCGAACCTGAGGGGTCGCCTTTATTACATCGCTCTTACTACATCAAGAGAATGTAGTGCCTTCTCTTCCCTAGATTGAGGCTCTGGGAAGAAAGAAGGAAGAACAATATCTTGGTTTAAGTGACAACCTGTCACCTCCTTTGGTAGGAATTCAGGATGAGGACATAAAACCACCTTATCCTTATGTATGATCAGATGTGGCTCTTTGCAAGACAGAGCCGCTAGTTCTGATCCTCTTCTAGCAGAAAAAATGACAACCAAAAAAAGATTATCTGCCTTGTCAAAAGAACCAAGGGAATTTCCCGTAAAGTCTCAAACGGCTGATTCTGCAAAGCCAATAAGACCAAAAATTAAATCCTAAGGATTTAGAGGTGCCTTGATAGGGGGAATAATCCATGTTACCCCCTGAATAAAGCTACGCACCAGAGAGTGAGAAGCAAGAGGCCATTGAAAAAACACTGGCAAGGCCGAGATCCGGCCCTTGATAGAAGTCAAGGCCAGCTTCATTTCTAATCCCATTTGCAGGAAATCAAGGATCCTACTTATGACATATTTCCTGGGGTGCCAACCCCTGGATCCACACCAGGAAACATACCCCTTCCAGACTCTATAGTAAAGGATTCTGGAAGCCGGACTCCTGGCATTAATCAAGGTAGACACTACTGAAGAAGACAACCCACCATCCTTTATAAAAGTGGATTTCAACAGTCAAACCTGTTAAATTTCACATCCGTAAGGTAGGATGGAATACCGGACCTTGTGCGGGAAGGACTGGCCATAATGGTAGAGTCCAAGGGACTCCTACCGCCATCTTTATGATCTCGGTAAACCAAGATCTTCTGGGCCCCCCTGGGGCCACCAGAATCGCCTCCTTTCATTCCCGCTTGATCCTGCGGAGAAGACGCGGAAGTAGCAGAACTGGAGGAAACACATAGATCAGAGAAAACCGATCCCACGGGAATTCTAATGCGTCTGTTCCGCATGCCATGCTAGCGGATCCCTCGTTCTTGACACAAAGTTGTCGACTTTGAATTTGGATGCAAACAGGCCCACGTCCGGAATACCCCATTTCTGACATATCGCTAGGAAGATGTCGGGGTGAAGAGACCATTCCTTCGGAAATAATAGTTGGCGGCTTAAGTAGCCCGCCATCATTTTCTATCCCAGGAATGAAAATTGGCGATAGGCAAGGAATGTTGTGTTCTGCCCAAGCTAGAACACGATTCACCTGTTTTGGGCTGCACAACTTCTCGTGCCCCCCTGGCGATTGATGTAAGCCACAGACGTGGCATTGTCGGATTGAATCCTGACAGGACAATCCCGTAGTCTGTCTAGGGACAGTCAGACATACTGCTTGAATGAACTCCTCCTCACACTGATCATGTGTGAGGAGGAGATTGTGGGAACATCTTGTTACCACTTACAGTGTACACCAATCACACTGATTGCCCCCCCCCAATAAAGAGGACCTGTCACCACCCATCAGAGTACCTGTCAGTCCATCAGAGTACCCGAGTACCTGTCACAATCCACATGAGTACCCGAGTACCTGTCACAATCCACATGAGTACCCGAGTACCTGTCCCAGCCCATCAGAGTATCCGAGTACCTGTCACAGTCCATCAGAGTACCCGAGTACCTGTCACAGTCCATTTCAGTACCCGAGTACCTGTCACAATCCATATGAGTACCAGAGTACCTGTCACAGTCCATCAGAGTACCCGAGTACCTGTCCCAGCCCATCAGAGTATCCGAGTACCTGTCACAGTTCATCTGAGTACCCGAGTACCTGTCACAATCCATATGAGTACCCAAGTACCTGTCACTAGCCCATCAAAGTACCCGAGTACCTGTCACAATCCATATGAGTACCCGAGTACCTGTCACAATCCATATGAGTACCCGAGTACCTATCACAGTCCATCAGAGTACCTGAGTACCTGTCACAGTTCATCTGAGTACCCGAATACCTGTCACAATCCATATGAGTACCCGAGTACCTATCACAGTCCATCAGAGTACCCGAGTACCTGTCACAATCTATATGAGTACCCGAGTACCTGTCACAATCCATATGAGTACCCGAGTACCTGTCAACAGCCCATCAGAGTATCCGAGTACCTGTCACAGTCCATTTCAGTACCCGAGTACCTGTCACAATCCATATGAGTACCCGAGTACCTGTCACAATCCATATGAGTACCCGAGTACCTGTCAACAGCCCATCAGAGTACCCGAGTACCTGTCACAATCTATATGAGTACCCGAGTACCTGTCACAATCCACATGAGTACCCGAGTACCTGTCAACAGCCCATCAGAGTATCCGAGTACCTGTCACAGTCCATTTCAGTACCCGAGTACCTGTCACAATCCATATGAGTACCCGAGTACCTGTCACAGCCCATCAGAGTACCCGAGTACCTGTCACAGTCCATATAAGTACCCGAGTACCTGTCACAGTCCATCAGAGTACCCGAGTACCTGTCACAGTCCATTTCAGTACCCGAGTACCTGTCACAATCCATATGAGTACCAGAGTACCTGTCACAGTCCATCAGAGTACCCGAGTACCTGTCACAATCCATATGAGTACCCGAGTACCTGTCACAATCCATCAGTGTACTCGAGTACCTGTCACCAGTCCATCAGAGTACCCGAGTACCTGTCACAGTCCATATAAGTACCCGAGTACCTGTCACAGTCCATCAGAGTACCCGAGTACCTGTCACAGTCCATCAGAGTACCCGAGTACCTGTCACAGTCCATATAAGTACCCGAGTACCTGTCACAGTCCATCAGAGTACCCGAGTACCTGTCACAGTTCATCAGAGTACCTGAGTACCTGTCACAATCCATCAGTGTACCCGAGTACCTGTCACCAGTCCATCAGAGTACCCGAGTACCTGTCACAGTCCATCAGAGTACCCGAGTACCTGTCACAGTCCATCAGAGTACCCGAGTACCTGTCACCAGCCCATCGGAGTACCCGAGTACCTGTCACAGTCCATCAGTGTACCCAAGTACCTGTCACAACCCATCAGAGTACCCGAGTACCTGTCACCAGTCCATTAGAGTACCCGAGTACCTGTCACAGTCCATCAGAGTACCCGAGTACCTGTCACCAGTCCATCAGAGTACCCGAGTACCTGTCATCAGTCCATCAGAGTACCCGAGTACCTGTCACAGTCCATCAGTGTACCCAAGTACCTGTCACAACCCATCAGAGTACCCGAGTACCTGTCACCAGTCCATTAGAGTACCCGAGTACCTGTCACAGTCCATCAGAGTACCCGAGTACCTGTCACCAGTCCATCAGAGTACCCGAGTACCTGTCAACAGCCCATCAGAGTACCTGAGTACCTGTCACCGTCCATCAGAGTACCCGAGTACCTGTCACCAGTCCATCAGTGTACCCAAGTACCTGTCACAACCCACCCGAGTACCCGAGTACCTGTCACAGCCCATCAGAGTACCCGAGTACCTGTCACAGTCCATCAGAGTACCTGAGTACCTGTCACAGCCCATCAGAGTACCCAAGTACCTGTCACAGCCCATCAGAGTACCCGAGTACCTGTCACAGCCCATCAGAGTACCCGAGTACCTGTCATAGTCCATCAGAGTACCCGAGTACCTGTCAGAGCCCATCAGAGTACCCGAGTACCTGCCACCAGTCCATCAGAGTACCCGAGTACCTGTCACAGCCCATCAGAGTACCCGAGTACCTGTCACAGCCCATCAGAGTACCCGAGTACCTGTCACAGCCCATCAGAGTACCCGAGTACCTGTCACAGCCCATCAGAGTACCCGAGTACCTGTCACAGTCCATCAGAGTACCCGAGTACCTGTCACCAGTCCATCAGAGTACCCGAGTACCTGTCACAACCCATCAGAGTACCTGTCACCGTCCATCAGAGTACCCGAGAACCTGTCACCAGTCCATCAGTGTACCCAAGTACCTGTCACAACCCATCCGAGTACCCGAGTACCTGTCACAGCCCATCAGAGTACCTGAGTACCTGTCACAGTCCATCAGAGTACCTGAGTACCTGTCACAGCCCATCAGAGTACCCGAGTACCTGTCACAGCCCATCAGAGTACCCGAGTACCTGTCACAGCCCATCAGAGTACCCGAGTACCTGTCACAGCCCATCAGAGTACCCGAGTACCTGTCACCAGTCCATCAGAGTACCCGAGTACCTGTCACAGCCCATCAGAGTACCCGAGTACCTGTCACAGCCCATCAGAGTACCCGAGTACCTGTCACAGCCCATCAGAGTACCCGAGTACCTGTCACAGTCCATCAGAGTACCTGAGTACCTGTCACAGCCCATCAGAGTACCCGAGTACCTGTCACCAGTCCATCAGAGTACCCGAGTACCTGTCAACAGCCCATCAGAGTACCTGTCACCGTCCATCAGAGTACCCGAGTTCCTGTCACCAGTCCATCAGTGTACCCAAGTACCTGTCACAACCCATCCGAGTACCCGAGTACCTGTCACAGCCCATCAGAGTACCCGAGTACCTGTCACAGTCCATCAGAGTACCTGAGTACCTGTCACAGCCCATCAGAGTACCCAAGTACCTGTCACAGCCCATCCGAGTACCCGAGTACCTGTCACAGCCCATCAGAGTACCCGAGTACCTGTCACAGTCCATCAGAGTACCTGAGTACCTGTCACAGCCCATCAGAGTACCCAAGTACCTGTCACAGCCCATCAGAGTACCCGAGTACCTGTCACAGCCCATCAGAGTACCCGAGTACCTGTCACAGCCCATCAGAGTACCCGAGTACCTGTCACAGCCCATCAGAGTACCCGAGTACCTGTCACAAGTCCATCAGAGTACCCGAGTACCTGTCACAGCCCATCAGAGTACCCGAGTACCTGTCACAGCCCATCAGAGTACCCGAGTACCTGTCACAGCCCATCAGAGTACCCGAGTACCTGTCACAGTCCATCAGAGTACCCGAGTACCTGTCACAGCCCATCAGAGTACCCGAGTACCTGTCCCCAGTCCATCAGAGTACCCGAGTACCTGTCAACAGCCCATCAGAGTACCTGTCACCGTCCATCAGAGTACCCGAGTACCTGTCACAGTCCATATAAGTACCCGAGTACCTGTCACAGTCCATCAGAATACCCGAGTACCAGTCACAGTCCATCATAGTACCCGAGTACCTGTCACAATCCATCAGTGTACTCGAGTACCTGTCACCAGTCCATCAGAGTACCCGAGTACCTGTCACAGTCCATATAAGTACCCGAGTACCTGTCACAGTCCATCAGAGTACCCGAGTACCTGTCACAGTCCATCAGAGTACCCGAGTACCTGTCACAGTCCATATAAGTACCCGAGTACCTGTCACAGTCCATCAGAGTACCCGAGTACCTGTCACAGTTCATCAGAGTACCTGAGTACCTGTCACAATCCATCAGTGTACCCGAGTACCTGTCACCAGTCCATCAGAGTACCCGAGTACCTGTCACAGTCCATCAGAGTACCCGAGTACCTGTCACAGTCCATCAGAGTACCCGAGTACCTGTCACCAGCCCATCGGAGTACCCGAGTACCTGTCACAGTCCATCAGTGTACCCAAGTACCTGTCACAACCCATCAGAGTACCCGAGTACCTGTCACAGTCCATATAAGTACCCGAGTACCTGTCACAGCCCATCAGAGTACCCGAGTACCTGTCACCAGTCCATCAGAGTACCCGAGTACCTGTCAACAGCCCATCAGAGTACCTGTCACCGTCCATCAGAGTACCCGAGTTCCTGTCACCAGTCCATCAGTGTACCCAAGTACCTGTCACAACCCATCCGAGTACCCGAGTACCTGTCACAGCCCATCAGAGTACCCGAGTACCTGTCACAGCCCATCAGAGTACCCAAGTACCTGTCACAGCCCATCAGAGTACCCGAGTACCTGTCACAGCCCATCAGAGTACCTGAGTACCTGTCACAGTCCATCAGAGTACCTGAGTACCTGTCACAGCCCATCAGAGTACCCAAGTACCTGTCACAGCCCATCAGAGTACCCGAGTACCTGTCACAGCCCATCAGAGTACCAGAGTACCTGTCACAGCCCATCAGAGTACCCGAGTACCTGTCACAGCCCATCAGAGTACCCGAGTACCTGTCACCAGTCCATCAGAGTACCCGAGTACCTGTCACAGTCCATCAGAGTACCCGAGTACCTGTCACAGCCCATCAGAGTACCCGAGTACCTGTCACCAGTCCATCAGAGTACCCGAGTACCTGTCAACAGCCCATCAGAGTACCTGTCACCGTCCATCAGAGTACCCGAGTACCTGTCACCAGTCCATCAGTGTACCCAAGTACCTGTCACAGCCCATCCGAGTACCCGAGTACCTGTCACAGCCCATCAGAGTACCCGAGTACCTGTCACAGTCCATCAGAGTACCTGAGTACCTGTCACAGCCCATCAGAGTACCCAAGTACCTGTCACAGCCCATCAGAGTACCCGAGTACCTGTCACAGCCCATCAGAGTACCTGAGTACCTGTCACAGCCCATCAGAGTACCCGAGTACCTGTCACAGCCCATCAGAGTACCCGAGTACCTGTCACCAGTCCATCAGAGTACCCGAGTACCTGTCACAGCCCATCAGAGTACCCGAGTACCTGTCACAGCCCATCAGAGTACCCGAGTACCTGTCACAGCCCATCAGAGTACCCGAGTACCTGTCACAGCCCATCAGAGTACCCGAGTACCTGTCACAGCCCATCAGAGTACCAGAGTACCTGTCACAGCCCATCAGAGTACCCGAGTACCTGTCACAGCCCATCAGAGTACCCAAGTACCTGTCACAGCCCATCAGAGTACCCGAGTACCTGTCACAGCCCATCAGAGTACCCGAGTACCTGTCACAGTCCATCAGAGTACCTGAGTACCTGTCACAGCCCATCAGAGTACCCAAGTACCTGTCACAGCCCATCAGAGTACCCGAGTACCTGTCACAGCCCATCAGAGTACCAGAGTACCTGTCACAGCCCATCAGAGTACCCGAGTACCTGTCACAGCCCATCAGAGTACCCGAGTACCTGTCACCAGTCCATCAGAGTACCCGAGTACCTGTCACAGTCCATCAGAGTACCCGAGTACCTGTCACAGCCCATCAGAGTACCCGAGTACCTGTCACCAGTCCATCAGAGTACCCGAGTACCTGTCAACAGCCCATCAGAGTACCTGTCACCGTCCATCAGAGTACCCGAGTACCTGTCACCAGTCCATCAGTGTACCCAAGTACCTGTCACAGCCCATCCGAGTACCCGAGTACCTGTCACAGCCCATCAGAGTACCCGAGTACCTGTCACAGTCCATCAGAGTACCTGAGTACCTGTCACAGCCCATCAGAGTACCCAAGTACCTGTCACAGCCCATCAGAGTACCCGAGTACCTGTCACAGCCCATCAGAGTACCTGAGTACCTGTCACAGCCCATCAGAGTACCCGAGTACCTGTCACAGCCCATCAGAGTACCCGAGTACCTGTCACCAGTCCATCAGAGTACCCGAGTACCTGTCACAGCCCATCAGAGTACCCGAGTACCTGTCACAGCCCATCAGAGTACCCGAGTACCTGTCACAGCCCATCAGAGTACCCGAGTACCTGTCACAGTCCATCAGAGTACCCGAGTACCTGTCACAGCCCATCAGAGTACCCAAGTACCTGTCACAGCCCATCAGAGTACCCGAGTACCTGTCACAGCCCATCAGAGTACCCGAGTACCTGTCACAGTCCATCAGAGTACCTGAGTACCTGTCACAGCCCATCAGAGTACCCAAGTACCTGTCACAGCCCATCAGAGTACCCGAGTACCTGTCACAGCCCATCAGAGTACCTGAGTACCTGTCGCAGCCCATCAGAGTACCCAAGTACCTGTCACAGCCCATCAGAGTACCCGAGTACCTGTCACAGCCCATCAGAGTACCCGAGTACCTGTCACAGCCCATCAGAGTACCAGAGTACCTGTCACAGCCCATCAGAGTACCCGAGTACCTGTCACAGCCCATCAGAGTACCCGAGTACCTGTCACAGCCCATCAGAGTACCCGAGTACCTGTCACAGCCCATCAGAGTACCAGAGTACCTGTCACAGCCCATCAGAGTACCCGAGTACCTGTCACAGCCCATCAGAGTACCCGAGTACCTGTCACAGCCCATCAGAGTACCAGAGTACCTGTCACAGCCCATCAGAGTACCCGAGTACCTGTCACAGCCCATCAGAGTACCCGAGTACCTGTCACAGCCCATCAGAGTACCCGAGTACCTGTCACAGCCCATCAGAGTACCAGAGTACCTGTCACAGCCCATCAGAGTACCCGAGTACCTGTCACAGCCCATCAGAGTACCCGAGTACCTGTCACAGCCCATCAGAGTACCCGAGTACCTGTCACAGTCCATCAGAGTACCCGAGTACCTGTCACAGCCCATCAGAGTACCCGAGTACCTGTCCCCAGTCCATCAGAGTACCCAAGTACCTGTCAACAGCCCATCAGAGTACCTGAGTACCTGTCACAGCCCATCAGAGTACCCAAGTACCTGTCACAGCCCATCAGAGTACCCGAGTACCTGTCACAGCCCATCAGAGTACCCGAGTACCTGTCACAGCCCATCAGAGTACCAGAGTACCTGTCACAGCCCATCAGAGTACCCGAGTACCTGTCACAGCCCATCAGAGTACCCGAGTACCTGTCACAGCCCATCAGAGTACCCGAGTACCTGTCACAGCCCATCAGAGTACCAGAGTACCTGTCACAGCCCATCAGAGTACCCGAGTACCTGTCACAGCCCATCAGAGTACCCGAGTACCTGTCACAGCCCATCAGAGTACCCGAGTACCTGTCACAGTCCATCAGAGTACCCGAGTACCTGTCACAGCCCATCAGAGTACCCGAGTACCTGTCCCCAGTCCATCAGAGTACCCGAGTACCTGTCAACAGCCCATCAGAGTACCTGTCACCGTCCATCAGAGTACCCGAGTACCTGTCACAGTCCATATAAGTACCCGAGTACCTGTCACAGTCCATCAGAATACCCGAGTACCTGTCACAGTCCATCAGAGTACCCGAGTACCTGTCACCAGTCCATCAGAGTACCCGAGTACCTGTCACAGTCCATCAGAGTACCCGAGTACCTGTCACAGCCCATCAGAGTACCCGAGTACCTGTCACCAGTCCATCAGAGTACCCGAGTACCTGTCAACAGCCCATCAGAGTACCTGTCACCGTCCATCAGAGTACCCGAGTACCTGTCACCAGTCCATCAGTGTACCCAAGTACCTGTCACAGCCCATCCGAGTACCCGAGTACCTGTCACAGCCCATCAGAGTACCCGAGTACCTGTCACAGTCCATCAGAGTACCTGAGTACCTGTCACAGCCCATCAGAGTACCCAAGTACCTGTCACAGCCCATCAGAGTACCCGAGTACCTGTCACAGCCCATCAGAGTACCTGAGTACCTGTCACAGCCCATCAGAGTACCCGAGTACCTGTCACAGCCCATCAGAGTACCCGAGTACCTGTCACCAGTCCATCAGAGTACCCGAGTACCTGTCACAGCCCATCAGAGTACCCGAGTACCTGTCACAGCCCATCAGAGTACCCGAGTACCTGTCACAGCCCATCAGAGTACCCGAGTACCTGTCACAGTCCATCAGAGTACCCGAGTACCTGTCACAGCCCATCAGAGTACCCAAGTACCTGTCACAGCCCATCAGAGTACCCGAGTACCTGTCACAGCCCATCAGAGTACCCGAGTACCTGTCACAGTCCATCAGAGTACCTGAGTACCTGTCACAGCCCATCAGAGTACCCAAGTACCTGTCACAGCCCATCAGAGTACCCGAGTACCTGTCACAGCCCATCAGAGTACCTGAGTACCTGTCACAGCCCATCAGAGTACCCAAGTACCTGTCACAGCCCATCAGAGTACCCGAGTACCTGTCACAGCCCATCAGAGTACCCGAGTACCTGTCACAGCCCATCAGAGTACCAGAGTACCTGTCACAGCCCATCAGAGTACCCGAGTACCTGTCACAGCCCATCAGAGTACCCGAGTACCTGTCACCAGTCCATCAGAGTACCCGAGTACCTGTCACAGTCCATCAGAGTACCCGAGTACCTGTCACAGCCCATCAGAGTACCCGAGTACCTGTCACAGCCCATCAGAGTACCCGAGTACCTGTCACAGTCCATCAGAGTACCCGAGTACCTGTCACAGCCCATCAGAGTACCCGAGTACCTGTCCCCAGTCCATCAGAGTACCCGAGTACCTGTCAACAGCCCATCAGAGTACCTGTCACCGTCCATCAGAGTACCCGAGTACCTGTCACAGTCCATATAAGTACCCGAGTACCTGTCACAGTCCATCAGAATACCCGAGTACCTGTCACAGTCCATCATAGTACCCGAGTACCTGTCACAATCCATCAGTGTACTCGAGTACCTGTCACCAGTCCATCAGAGTACCCGAGTACCTGTCACAGTCCATATAAGTACCCGAGTACCTGTCACAGTCCATCAGAGTACCCGAGTACCTGTCACAGTCCATCAGAGTACCCGAGTACCTGTCACAGTCCATATAAGTACCCGAGTACCTGTCACAGTCCATCAGAGTACCCGAGTACCTGTCACAGTTCATCAGAGTACCTGAGTACCTGTCACAATCCATCAGTGTACCCGAGTACCTGTCACCAGTCCATCAGAGTACCCGAGTACCTGTCACAGTCCATCAGAGTACCCGAGTACCTGTCACAGTCCATCAGAGTACCCGAGTACCTGTCACCAGCCCATCGGAGTACCCGAGTACCTGTCACAGTCCATCAGTGTACCCAAGTACCTGTCACAACCCATCAGAGTACCCGAGTACCTGTCACAGTCCATATAAGTACCCGAGTACCTGTCACAGTCCATCAGAGTACCCGAGTACCTGTCACAGTTCATCAGAGTACCTGAGTACCTGTCACAATCCATCAGTGTACCCGAGTACCTGTCACCAGTCCATCAGAGTACCCGAGTACCTGTCACAGTCCATCAGAGTACCCGAGTACCTGTCACAGTCCATCAGAGTACCCGAGTACCTGTCACCAGCCCATCGGAGTACCCGAGTACCTGTCACAGTCCATCAGTGTACCCAAGTACCTGTCACAACCCATCAGAGTACCCGAGTACCTGTCACAGTCCATATAAGTACCCGAGTACCTGTCACAGCCCATCAGAGTACCCGAGTACCTGTCACCAGTCCATCAGAGTACCCGAGTACCTGTCAACAGCCCATCAGAGTACCTGTCACCGTCCATCAGAGTACCCGAGTTCCTGTCACCAGTCCATCAGTGTACCCAAGTACCTGTCACAACCCATCCGAGTACCCGAGTACGTGTCACAGCCCATCAGAGTACCCGAGTACCTGTCACAGTCCATCAGAGTACCTGAGTACCTGTCACAGCCCATCAGAGTACCCAAGTACCTGTCACAGCCCATCAGAGTACCCGAGTACCTGTCACAGCCCATCAGAGTACCCGAGTACCTGTCACAGTCCATCAGAGTACCTGAGTACCTGTCACAGCCCATCAGAGTACCCAAGTACCTGTCACAGCCCATCAGAGTACCCGAGTACCTGTCACAGCCCATCAGAGTACCAGAGTACCTGTCACAGCCCATCAGAGTACCCGAGTACCTGTCACAGCCCATCAGAGTACCCGAGTACCTGTCACCAGTCCATCAGAGTACCCGAGTACCTGTCACAGTCCATCAGAGTACCCGAGTACCTGTCACAGCCCATCAGAGTACCCGAGTACCTGTCACCAGTCCATCAGAGTACCCGAGTACCTGTCAACAGCCCATCAGAGTACCTGTCACCGTCCATCAGAGTACCCGAGTACCTGTCACCAGTCCATCAGTGTACCCAAGTACCTGTCACAGCCCATCCGAGTACCCGAGTACCTGTCACAGCCCATCAGAGTACCCGAGTACCTGTCACAGTCCATCAGAGTACCTGAGTACCTGTCACAGCCCATCAGAGTACCCAAGTACCTGTCACAGCCCATCAGAGTACCCGAGTACCTGTCACAGCCCATCAGAGTACCTGAGTACCTGTCACAGCCCATCAGAGTACCCGAGTACCTGTCACAGCCCATCAGAGTACCCGAGTACCTGTCACCAGTCCATCAGAGTACCCGAGTACCTGTCACAGCCCATCAGAGTACCCGAGTACCTGTCACAGCCCATCAGAGTACCCGAGTACCTGTCACAGCCCATCAGAGTACCCGAGTACCTGTCACAGCTCATCAGAGTACCCGAGTACCTGTCACAGCCCATCAGAGTACCAGAGTACCTGTCACAGCCCATCAGAGTACCCGAGTACCTGTCACAGCCCATCAGAGTACCCAAGTACCTGTCACAGCCCATCAGAGTACCCGAGTACCTGTCACAGCCCATCAGAGTACCCGAGTACCTGTCACAGTCCATCAGAGTACCTGAGTACCTGTCACAGCCCATCAGAGTACCCAAGTACCTGTCACAGCCCATCAGAGTACCCGAGTACCTGTCACAGCCCATCAGAGTACCAGAGTACCTGTCACAGCCCATCAGAGTACCCGAGTACCTGTCACAGCCCATCAGAGTACCCGAGTACCTGTCACCAGTCCATCAGAGTACCCGAGTACCTGTCACAGTCCATCAGAGTACCCGAGTACCTGTCACAGCCCATCAGAGTACCCGAGTACCTGGCACCAGTCCATCAGAGTACCCGAGTACCTGTCAACAGCCCATCAGAGTACCTGTCACCGTCCATCAGAGTACCCGAGTACCTGTCACCAGTCCATCAGTGTACCCAAGTACCTGTCACAGCCCATCCGAGTACCCGAGTACCTGTCACAGCCCATCAGAGTACCCGAGTACCTGTCACAGTCCATCAGAGTACCTGAGTACCTGTCACAGCCCATCAGAGTACCCAAGTACCTGTCACAGCCCATCAGAGTACCCGAGTACCTGTCACAGCCCATCAGAGTACCTGAGTACCTGTCACAGCCCATCAGAGTACCCGAGTACCTGTCACAGCCCATCAGAGTACCCGAGTACCTGTCACCAGTCCATCAGAGTACCCGAGTACCTGTCACAGCCCATCAGAGTACCCGAGTACCTGTCACAGCCCATCAGAGTACCCGAGTACCTGTCACAGCCCATCAGAGTACCCGAGTACCTGTCACAGTCCATCAGAGTACCCGAGTACCTGTCACAGCCCATCAGAGTACCCAAGTACCTGTCACAGCCCATCAGAGTACCCGAGTACCTGTCACAGCCCATCAGAGTACCCGAGTACCTGTCACAGTCCATCAGAGTACCTGAGTACCTGTCACAGCCCATCAGAGTACCCAAGTACCTGTCACAGCCCATCAGAGTACCCGAGTACCTGTCACAGCCCATCAGAGTACCAGAGTACCTGTCACAGCCCATCAGAGTACCCGAGTACCTGTCACAGCCCATCAGAGTACCCGAGTACCTGTCACCAGTCCATCAGAGTACCCGAGTACCTGTCACAGTCCATCAGAGTACCCGAGTACCTGTCACAGCCCATCAGAGTACCCGAGTACCTGTCACAGCCCATCAGAGTACCCGAGTACCTGTCACAGTCCATCAGAGTACCCGAGTACCTGTCACAGCCCATCAGAGTACCCGAGTACCTGTCCCCAGTCCATCAGAGTACCCGAGTACCTGTCAACAGCCCATCAGAGTACCTGTCACCGTCCATCAGAGTACCCGAGTACCTGTCACAGTCCATATAAGTACCCGAGTACCTGTCACAGTCCATCAGAATACCCGAGTACCTGTCACAGTCCATCATAGTACCCGAGTACCTGTCACAATCCATCAGTGTACTCGAGTACCTGTCACCAGTCCATCAGAGTACCCGAGTACCTGTCACAGTCCATATAAGTACCCGAGTACCTGTCACAGTCCATCAGAGTACCCGAGTACCTGTCACAGTCCATCAGAGTACCCGAGTACCTGTCACAGTCCATATAAGAACCCGAGTACCTGTCACAGTCCATCAGAGTACCCGAGTACCTGTCACAGTTCATCAGAGTACCTGAGTACCTGTCACAATCCATCAGTGTACCCGAGTACCTGTCACCAGTCCATCAGAGTACCCGAGTACCTGTCACAGTCCATCAGAGTACCCGAGTACCTGTCACAGTCCATCAGAGTACCCGAGTACCTGTCAACAGCCCATCGGAGTACCCGAGTACCTGTCACAGTCCATCAGTGTACCCAAGTACCTGTCACAACCCATCAGAGTACCCGAGTACCTGTCACAGTCCATATAAGTACCCGAGTACCTGTCACAGCCCATCAGAGTACCCGAGTACCTGTCACCAGTCCATCAGAGTACCCGAGTACCTGTCAACAGCCCATCAGAGTACCTGTCACCGTCCATCAGAGTACCCGAGTTCCTGTCACCAGTCCATCAGTGTACCCAAGTACCTGTCACAACCCATCCGAGTACCCGAGTACCTGTCACAGCCCATCAGAGTACCCGAGTACCTGTCACAGTCCATCAGAGTACCTGAGTACCTGTCACAGCCCATCAGAGTACCCAAGTACCTGTCACAGCCCATCAGAGTACCCGAGTACCTGTCACAGCCCATCAAAGTACCCGAGTACCTGTCACAGTCCATCAGAGTACCTGAGTACCTGTCACAGCCCATCAGAGTACCCAAGTACCTGTCACAGCCCATCAGAGTACCCGAGTACCTGTCACCAGTCCATCAGAGTACCCGAGTACCTGTCACAGTCCATCAGAGTACCCGAGTACCTGTCACAGCCCATCAGAGTACCCGAGTACCTGTCACCAGTCCATCAGAGTACCCGAGTACCTGTCAACAGCCCATCAGAGTACCTGTCACCGTCCATCAGAGTACCCGAGTACCTGTCACCAGTCCATCAGTGTACCCAAGTACCTGTCACAGCCCATCCGAGTACCCGAGTACCTGTCACAGCCCATCAGAGTACCCGAGTACCTGTCACAGTCCATCAGAGTACCTGAGTACCTGTCACAGCCCATCAGAGTACCCAAGTACCTGTCACAGCCCATCAGAGTACCCGAGTACCTGTCACAGCCCATCAGAGTACCTGAGTACCTGTCACAGCCCATCAGAGTACCCGAGTACCTGTCACAGCCCATCAGAGTACCCGAGTACCTGTCACCAGTCCATCAGAGTACCCGAGTACCTGTCACAGCCCATCAGAGTACCCGAGTACCTGTCACAGCCCATCAGAGTACCCGAGTACCTGTCACAGCCCATCAGAGTACCCGAGTACCTGTCACAGCCCATCAGAGTACCCGAGTACCTGTCACAGTCCATCAGAGTACCTGAGTACCTGTCACAGCCCATCAGAGTACCCAAGTACCTGTCACAGCCCATCAGAGTACCCGAGTACCTGTCACAGCCCATCAGAGTACCAGAGTACCTGTCACAGCCCATCAGAGTACCCGAGTACCTGTCACAGCCCATCAGAGTACCCAAGTACCTGTCACAGCCCATCAGAGTACCCGAGTACCTGTCACAGCCCATCAGAGTACCCGAGTACCTGTCACAGTCCATCAGAGTACCTGAGTACCTGTCACAGCCCATCAGAGTACCCAAGTACCTGTCACAGCCCATCAGAGTACCCGAGTACCTGTCACAGCCCATCAGAGTACCAGAGTACCTGTCACAGCCCATCAGAGTACCCGAGTACCTGTCACAGCCCATCAGAGTACCCGAGTACCTGTCACCAGTCCATCAGAGTACCCGAGTACCTGTCACAGTCCATCAGAGTACCCGAGTACCTGTCACAGCCCATCAGAGTACCCGAGTACCTGTCACCAGTCCATCAGAGTACCCGAGTACCTGTCAACAGCCCATCAGAGTACCTGTCACCGTCCATCAGAGTACCCGAGTACCTGTCACCAGTCCATCAGTGTACCCAAGTACCTGTCACAGCCCATCCGAGTACCCGAGTACCTGTCACAGCCCATCAGAGTACCCGAGTACCTGTCACAGTCCATCAGAGTACCTGAGTACCTGTCACAGCCCATCAGAGTACCCAAGTACCTGTCACAGCCCATCAGAGTACCCGAGTACCTGTCACAGCCCATCAGAGTACCTGAGTACCTGTCACAGCCCATCAGAGTACCCGAGTACCTGTCACAGCCCATCAGAGTACCCGAGTACCTGTCACCAGTCCATCAGAGTACCCGAGTACCTGTCACAGCCCATCAGAGTACCCGAGTACCTGTCACAGCCCATCAGAGTACCCGAGTACCTGTCACAGCCCATCAGAGTACCCGAGTACCTGTCACAGTCCATCAGAGTACCCGAGTACCTGTCACAGCCCATCAGAGTACCCGAGTACCTGTCCCCAGTCCATCAGAGTACCCGAGTACCTGTCAACAGCCCATCAGAGTACCTGTCACCGTCCATCAGAGTACCCGAGTACCTGTCACAGTCCATATAAGTACCCGAGTACCTGTCACAGTCCATCAGAATACCCGAGTACCTGTCACAGTCCATCATAGTACCCGAGTACCTGTCACAATCCATCAGTGTACTCGAGTACCTGTCACCAGTCCATCAGAGTACCCGAGTACCTGTCACAGTCCATATAAGTACCCGAGTACCTGTCACAGTCCATCAGAGTACCCGAGTACCTGTCACAGTCCATCTGAGTACCCGAGTACCTGTCACAGTCCATATAAGTACCCGAGTACCTGTCACAGTCCATCAGAGTACCCGAGTACCTGTCACAGTTCATCAGAGTACCTGAGTACCTGTCACAATCCATCAGTGTACCCGAGTACCTGTCACCAGTCCATCAGAGTACCCGAGTACCTGTCACAGTCCATCAGATTACCCGAGTACCTGTCACAGTCCATCAGAGTACCCGAGTACCTGTCACCAGCCCATCGGAGTACCCGAGTACCTGTCACAGTCCATCAGTGTACCCAAGTACCTGTCACAACCCATCAGAGTACCCGAGTACCTGTCACAGTCCATATAAGTACCCGAGTACCTGTCACAGTGCATCAGAGTATCCGAGTACCTGTCACAGCCCATCAGAGTACCCGAGTACCTGTCACCAGTCCATCAGAGTACCCGAGTACCTGTCACAGCCCATCAGAGTACCCGAGTACCTGTCACAGCCCATCAGAGTACCCGAGTACCTGTCACAGCCCATCAGAGTACCCGAGTACCTGTCACAGTCCATCAGAGTACCCGAGTACCTGTCACAGCCCACCAGAGTACCCGAGTACCTGTCACCAGTCCATCAGAGTACCCGAGTACCTGTCAACAGCCCATCAGAGTACCTGTCACCCTCCATCAGAGTACCCGAGTACCTGTCACCAGTCCATCAGTGTACCCAAATACCTGTCACAACCCATCCGAGTACCCGAGTACCTGTCACAGCCCATCAGAGTACCCGAGTACCTGTCACAGTCCATCAGAGTACCTGAGTACCTGTCACAGCCCATCAGAGTACCCAAGTACCTGTCACAGCCCATCAGAGTACCCGAGTACCTGTCACAGCCCATCAGAGTACCCGAGTACCTGTCATAGTCCATCAGAGTACCCGAGTACCTGTCAGAGCCCATCAGAGTACCCGAGTACCTGTCACAGCCCATCAGAATACCCGAGTACCTGTCACAGCCCATCAGAGTACCCGAGTACCTGTCACAGTCCATATAAGTACCCGAGTACCTGTCACAGTCCATCAGAGTACCCGAGTACCTGTCAGAGCCCATCAGAGTACCCGAGTACCTGTCACAGTCCATCAGAGTACCCGAGTACCTGTCACAGTCCATATAAGTACCCGAGTACCTGTCACAGTCCATCAGAGTATCCGAGTACCTGTCACAGCCCATCAGGGTACCCGAGTACCTGTCACAGCCCATCAGAGTAGCCAAGTACCTGTCACAGCCCATCAGAGTACCCGAGTACCTGTCACAGCCCATCAGAGTACCCGAGTACCTGTCACAGTCCATCAGAGTACCCGAGTACCTGTCACAGTCCATATAAATACCCGAGTACCTGTCACAGTCCATCAGAGTATCCGAGTACCTGTCACAGCCCATCAGGGTACCCGAGTACCTGTCACAGCCCATCAGAGTAGCCAAGTACCTGTTACAGCCCATCAGAGTACCCGAGTACCTGTCACAGCCCATCAGAGTACCCGAGTACCTGTCATAGTCCATCAGAGTACCCGAGTACCTGTCAGAGCCCATCAGAGTACCCGAGTACCTGTCACCAGTCCATCAGAGTACCCGAGTACCTGTCACAGTCCATATAAGTACCCGAGTACCTGTCACAGTCCATCAGAGTATCCGAGTACCTGTCACAGCCCATCAGAGTACCCGAGTACCTGTCACAGCCCATCAGAGTAGCCAAGTACCTGTTACAGCCCATCAGAGTACCCGAGTACCTGTCACAGCCCATCAGAGTACCCGAGTACCTGTCACCAGTCCATCAGAGTACCCGAGTACCTGTCACAGCCCATCAGAGTACCCGAGTACCTGTCACAGCCCATCAGAGTACCCGAGTACCTGTCAGAGCCCATCAGAGTACCCGAGTACCTGTCACAGTCCATCAGAGTACCCGAGTACCTGTCTCAGTCCAAATAAGTACCCGAGTACCTGTCACAGTCCATCAGAGTATCCGAGTACCTGTCGCAGCCCATCAGGGTACCCGAGTACCTGTCACAGTCCATATAAGTACCCGAGTACCTGTCACAGTCCATATAAGTACCCGAGTACCTGTCACAGTCCATCAGAGTATCCGAGTACCTGTCACAGCCCATCAGGGTACCCGAGTACCTGTCACAGTCCATATAAGTACCCGAGTACCTGTCACAGTCCATATAAGTACCCGAGTACCTGTCACAGTCCATCAGAGTATCCGAGTACCTGTCACAGCCCATCAGGGTACCCGAGTACCTGTCAACAGTCCATCTCAGTACCCGAGTACCTGTCACAGTCCTCAGTTCCATCTGCCAAAGCGTCACCTGACCTGTCTTTCTAACTAAAGGGGTGATGGTGAGTTGGTGGGTGGGCTACTTACCATTATCTCCCGGGTGATGCATTTTCTTGTGTATTACTTCCAGGTGGTGACGGTGCAGAGAATCTACTCACTTCAGTTGAACTTTCTTCAGTGATATGGACACTTTCTGAGTTTATTTATTCTGTTGATATTAATCTAATACAATATTGGACTATTTATTATTGCTTTATATATTTGATTACGCACAGTATTAGGTATAAAAGCCGTTGAGATATTACAGTGTATTATTACGCACTAGTGCGCTTTATTTGTGACAATTATCATTTAATTAGGTTTATTGTAATAGGGTCCCCTTATCCCCCACAGCCCACAGCTATATGTAAACAGCTGAACCCCCTCTTCACAGTCATCCCTATCGGCACTCCCCACCGGCCCGGAGGAGATAAAGGGATGGAGCACAACTTCCTTCAACTAAACAGGTCCAAAACTGTATGATCGGCACTCCGTACCAGACCAAATCACCATCCATAACCAGCATCACTTGTTCTGGTTCTATTACCCCCCCCTCTCATCTATACAATAGAGAGCCTCAGGGAGGGGATTATTGCGGTGCCATAAATAACTCAACATCAAAATATAATAGAAACAAAAAAATCTTTTATTTATACAATTATAGTTAAAAAGAGGGAGCCAAATATACAGAGCATTTCATCACACATCAAAAATAACGAATAAATGACAATATTCTGTTGACCAATAGAAAGATGGTAAATGACAGGCCAACTCTTCCCTACTAGTTTCGCCAAAGCATTGGCTTCATCAGGGGAATAGAATATAACGATGATCAAAACGCATTAGCACTGAGAAAGAAACAATAATATTAATAAATACAAATTGAAAAATAAAACAAGCAGTTGGCCTTCCATTTACCATCTTTCTATTGGTCAACAGAATATTGTCATTTATTCATTATTTTTGATGTGTGATGAAATGCTCTGTATATTTGGCTCCCTCTTTTTATAACTATAATTGTATAAATAAAATATTTTTTGTTTCTATTATATTTTGATGTTGCGTTATTTATGGCACCGCAATAATCCCCTCCCTGTTGCTCTCTCTATTGTATCCATTCAATGCCACATTTTTTCTTTTTTCCCTCTCATCTATAGTCACAAATCTTGGTGTAAAAATGGACTTCAAACTCACTTTTGAAGCCCCTATAAATCCCCTCTGGAAGACCTCTTTTTACCACCTCCGTAATATTTCAGTACATACAAAACTCTGCAGCAGGGATCCTGATGAGAGTGCGGAAACATGAGCACATTACCCCATTCTCCACTCACTCCATTGGCTTCCTGTCTGAGTAGAATGTTTCTCTTCTCTTTTTCTTTTTCAAATATTTTATTGAATATAATGCAATAAAAAGAGTCATACGATAGATTTATAGTTAAGTAGAATGTATAAAAGTGTGAAATGAGGCTTCTCAGTATATTAACAGGAGGTGAATGGAACGTTTCTCTTCTCACACACCAAGGTATTCATAGACAATTAATAATAATAATAATAAACTGTTCATTTTTCTTTTTTTTGTTTTAACCTGCAGCACTTTGAGATCTTTTGATGGAAAGGGCATTATAAATATGTAGCGCCGGCTCCTGAAGAGCACACACTATGTTTTTTGAAAGATAAGGTTATACCTGAACTGCAGTTTGGTTTGGGTACAATTGTTCTAAATTTGGACCTCAGCATCAGTCTGACTAGACTTTAGGATGTTCAGCCTGGCCACAGGGGGCGCTGTCTTTTGGATGCTTTAAGTTGCTCTCTTTCGGAGCCAGCCCAGTGGGAGTGTCACTCTCGCTGTGCTTTCTGGGAGAGGGTACTTAAGATGCGGATGTCACGTGGTTCGTGGTTCCGGTCCAGAAGTATGTTCTGACTCCATGGTCCTGGTCCTCCTGACCAGCCCCCAGGAAGGCTATGGCCTGGGGTGCGGATCCACCCGACTTATTGTTTCGGGGCTGGCTAGCCTGAGGCAAGGAAACTAAAGCCGGATTCTGAGGTGGTCGGGTGCCGTCTACGGTAGTTGGAGAGGACCAGCAACTTCGTAGCTATCCAGGGGAGGACTCTTCAGAAGAAGACCACGTACGGGTTGGTTTCTTAGCAAGAGCCTGCAAGGGCTGAAGTAACTGAGAGAATCCGGTCTTGTGAATATCACCAAGCTGGCTGAAAGATCCAGGAATCCTACAAGTGTTCCATAAGTGTTCCTTTCCTGAAGTTCTACAACACCGTCTGTGGCAGAGACTTGTTCCTGAGGAAGCACCTTGTTGGCTGCGAGACCTTGTGAGAGACGGACTGTCCAACCTGAGGGATCATCCAGCTGTGATTGGCTGTTCTCTGGATGCAGTCAAAGTAAGAAAGTTCTTCATTATTGACTTTGACACTAAGAGCACCTGAACTTCCTTCCTAACCCTCTGACCCTATACTAAGAGACTGTTCATTGTCGATGTTTTGCAAATAAAAATCCCTTTATGTGGATCTGTGGTCAGTCTCTGAGTTTACTGGGCCATCTACCACGGGAACCCCGAGACACAGATGGAGGAGGAGAAGGGAACGGTGAACCCAAATCAAACCTGCAGCTCCTTCGGGGGTCAGCGCTACAAATAAAATGTATTTCTATTATTATTTATTATTATTCCTCTCAGTGACACCAACAATGGGGCATTGTTTACTCCCACTGATGCCGGGACATTTTCTACTTCCAATGGCCGCAGTCCGGCCCCCCTAAAGCCTGGAGGACAGTAACCTCACCCTTTCTTTAGGAAGTTTGGAGACTCCAGGTTTAGCCAATCATTTTTGCGCATTCATTCTTCATGGCTCATATGTTGTACTGATCCCCCCAAATTCCAAAAAACCCTCCAAATTGCAGCAGAACCAGCAACGCATGTTTGGGGGCACCCCAAATGTAGTGCCCTTCTGCCCCCCGATTGTTGGGTGGTTAAAGATCGCACTCCACTTGTCACCCAAAAAAAGGAGCAGAAGCATATTTTGGGTGGCCAGCGCTCACACCAAAGTGAATGATCTGCCCAATGCGTGACTCGTTTCTGCATGGAAATCACGCTATGAAAATCCCGTCACTGACAGCAGTCATTTTATAGGTGGGAATATCTGTAAGGTGGGTATAGGGGGGCTGGGGGGGGGGGCATTGCAGGGACATGGACAAGCTGGCATTATCTCTATAAACTAGAACTTCCGTACACATAGAATGTCCATTTCCTACCACCCATCCCGCTGACACTTCTTGGAGGGGACAGTGCCGTCACCACCACCTCCGGAGGGCGCCAATTCCTGCAAGAACACAATGGGCTGAGTGCAAGCTCACAGAATCAGAGTGCCCGGAGTGGTCAGGTCATAGGGGCTGTAAAGAGGGCGTTCTGTGTCTTAGGAAGTGTCACTTTAAGATGTTCGGATTTCATTTGATGATTGAGAGGAAAGGAAACTGCTGGCAATACCAATCGCCTGGCAACCGGATCCTGATCCGTATACCGCTTCCGGGTCACATCACAACCGCACAAATACACCACAAAGACCGGCTCTGTCCATTCATCCAACACACACACACTATATATACATACACACTATATATATATACATACACACTATATATACATACACACTATATATATATATACATACACACTGTATATATATATATACACACATACGTACACACTATATATACATACACACTATATATATATATACATACACACTGTATATATATATATATATATACACATACATACACACTATATATACATACACACTATATATATATATATACACATACATACACACTATATATATACACACACACACACGCTATATATACACACACATACATACACATAGACAATACACACATATATAAACACACACACACATACAGTGCATACATACACGTATATAATTCAAACACACACACATACAGATAAACACACATTCATATATACACACTATATATACACACTATATACACACGCTATATACAGAGGCTATATACACACACACTATATACAGACACTATATACACACACTATATACACGCACACTATATACACACACACTATATACACACACTATATATACACACTATATACACACACACTATATATATATATACACACTATATACACACACTATATACAGACACTATATACACACACTATATACAGACACTATATACAGACACACTATATACACACCCTATATACACACGCTATATACAGACGCTATATACACACACACTATATACAGACACTATATACAGACACTATATACACACACTATATATACACACTATATACACACACTATATACACGCACAGTATATACACACACTATATATACACACTATATACACACACTATATATACACACTATATACACACACACTATATATACACACTATATACACACACACTATATATACACACTATATACACACACTATATATACACACTATATACGCACACTATATATACGCACACTATATACACACACTATATATACACACTATATACACGCACACTATATACACACACTATATACACACACTATATATACACACTATATACACACACACTATATATACACACTATATACACACACACTATATACACACACACTATATACACGCACACTATATACACACACTATATACACACACTATATACACGCACACTATATACACACACTATATACACGCACACTATATACACACACTATATACACACACTATATACACGCACACTATATACACACACTATATATACACACACTATATACACGCACACTATATACACACACTATATACACACACTATATATACACACACTATATATACGCACACTATATACACACTATATATACACACTATATACACGCACACTATATACACACACTATATATACACACTATATACACACACTATATATACACACACTTCTGTCCAGAAGAAGATAAGATATAGAGAGGACGTCTCGTGTCATATGATGTACTTCTGATTTTTATTTTGTGTGAATGATTACACAACAATTGTATCCCGGTATATATATATATATGAGATGTGAGGTTGATGGTACACAGCACATACATCGCTATGATCTCTCACACGCATGACTCACACAAGGCACCGGATTATCATGTAATATTTGCATTAAAGAAGAACTCCACACCAAACTAATCATTTCGTTTTGGTTGAATGAAGAAGAGATCCCCGGCGTTCCCCCTGATTGGTCAGCGGGGTAATCAGTCCAGCTTTCTTCCACCCTGAACCCCAATATAGTGCAATCATTACACCAGGCGGCACCCTGGGCTGGGCAGTACAGTCTGCACCGGTGATGAACGGGGCACAGGCGGCGGCCTCATGGTTTCGGTAGCTCCGCCTCCTCGCTGTCTATGTTCACCACGCGGTTCTCTCTCCGCGATCTCTCAGCGTGAAACACCAGCAGGTGGCTGCGCAGAGTGTCCTCCGGGCCGGTGACAATGCGGGACGGGTCGCCTTTCTGTAGGGAGAAGTCAGATCATCATCCAGATGAATATTATGTGTCGGAGGATCAGCTCGGCGCCATCTTTATAGGATAATCCCACCTTGTATTATCATTATTGCCAGTGGGTGGGGGTTGGGTGTCGGCTCCTGCAGACTATTCCTCCTGCACCCACACCGAGGCGCAGACTATCATTAGGGAGGGAATGTCCGGGGACTTTCATAAGCCTCGTGTTATGTGATTTCCACTCCAATATATTACTAAAGTGGAACTCCGCCTCCTATTGCAGAGCCCTCTCCAGGGCATGCAGTACTTACCCTGTCCACACTGCGGCGCTGTCCCCGGCCTCCTCCTCCACCCAGAGACTTTTCCTGGGTGAGTGACGGGCAGATTTACTGCACCCAATAATGTGTGATGCCAGTCAGCCCCTCCCCCATCCCGAGGATGGCATACACGCAGCAATGTGCGGAATTCAGCCCTCGTCACCTGAAACTATTTGTTACAAATTCTGCCTTGTTGTGTTCCTCTTTCTATAAATTATTTTGTATCACTTGCAGTGCCGCCCTTCACCCTGCTACAGAATGTGATACCCCTTCCTAGAATAGCCCCTCCCTCCTGAAATACCCCAGCCCCCCTCCCCCACATTCTGCAAGTGTATAATTATCGTCTGTGCTGGCCCAGCTCCTCTACCCCTCCCCATTAGTTCCCTTTTATGTGGCTGCTGGGGGAACATTAAAATGATGCATGAGTAAGTCTGATGACATCACATTCAAGATGGCGGCACCCAGCTGCAGTCTCGGGGTTCTGTGATTGGGTCTCTGTATTCATACTTACAGCGACAGCCGAGATGAAGGCTTCGATGAGATTGTAATCGGCTCCATCGTGACCCCCCAGATATGGCGGGACAAACGCATTGTTCTTGGCTGGAAGTGTGACCTCCTCATTGGTCAGGAACTTGCACACCGTGATGGGGCCCCTCCCCCGATGGTGCAGCTCACCCTTGAATAACAGAAGATGAGAGGAGATGATCAATGAATGAAGGAGGCCGTGTGCTGCACTGTGCGCCCGATTTATTCACATCTCCCCCGACCTCAATAACATTCAAAGCCCAACTCCCAACATTTCCCTTAATAATCAATATGACTGCAATACTTACCTCCTCCATGGTGCTACCCCCCTGCAGTAATTCCATTCTGCCACTAGATGTCCTCTGCATTCCACACTGAATGACATCTCTACATGTCATCCTACATCCTCACATGACTGCCTAAAGACTTCAAGTATAAAAAGGAAAAAATCCAGAGGGAGTCTCCAGGAGGGGAGGGGAGGGGAGGGAACTGGGGGGGTGGGGGAACTGAGGAGTGTGGGGGAGAGTACTGGGGGGCAAGGGGAGGGAACTAGGGGGTAAGGGGGAGGGAACTGGGGGGCAAGGGGGGGACTGGGGGCGAGGGGGAAGGAGCTGAGGAGTGAGGGGGAGGGAACTGGGGGGCCAGGGGGAGGGAACTGAGGAGTGAGGGGGAGGGAACTGGGGGGCGAGAGGGAGGGAACTGGGGGGTGGAACTGGGGGGGTGAGGAGAAGGGAACTGGCGGGCGGGAGAGGGAACTGGGGGGGTGGGGGAACTGAGGAGTGTGGGGGAGGGTACTGGGGGGCAGAGGGAGGGAACTAGGGGGTAAGGAGGAGGGGACTGGGGGAGGGAACTGGGGGCGAGGGGGAGGGAGCTGAAGTGAGTGGGAGGGAACTGGGGGGCGAGGGAGAGATAACTGGGGGCGGGAACTGGGGGGTGAGGGGGGGAACTGGGGGGCGAGGGGGAGGGAACTGGGGGGTCAGGGGGAGGGGTGAGACTTGAGTTGGGCTTTTAAAGTGTACCTGCGCTTTGCCTAATGTGCGAGAAAACAGATTCACATACCGATCACCTTCCCAACATGGAATTCCCCTTTAATAACCCTTCATAATGTATTTTCTACCCATCGAGATATCAGCCTCATGCGCAGTGCGTTGTTTTTATGTTTTTTTCTTTAATAAGGAAGATATTTTCGTTTGATGTAAATAATGTTAGGGTAATGGATTGTATTTGTTTCTATTGATGATCTGAAATTCTATATGTACAACAGGCAGATCTCAGGACTACATATACAGGCTGTGATTACTCCATACAGACAGGAGAGGGCGCACCTGATACGTTTCATCTCTTTCTTTCAGCCTGTGTGACAATGGTGCTGCTGAATATATATATATATACTGTACATATACATAAATATGTGTCTTAATTACATTAACAAATCTGCTATAAGATACATTTAAATATTAGATCCATTCCCAGTGCACTGGAGCTCAGTAGGTGACGGTTTCCTGTCTTTTAGGGATCTTCTGGAAATGGAAATTGTATCTAAACATCTCCCTGGGAAGTTTCTTCTGTCTGGAATTCTTCCTACCAATAGCAGTGAATATCCTGATCCTTCTATCTGTGTATCCGCAGTGTGAGATCATCTGAGGCTCTGCTACCTCCGCTTGTCTCAGAGATTTTGGACCGAGCTTTGATAATATCACTCCTGTGCTGATCACTGTTCTCCTTGCTGGAGGGGAAGTTGTACCTGAGGAGCTGCAGTGCAAGGATCTCCCTGCTTCATCCAATCTGTGATCTGTGCTTCCCCCACCTCTATCATTATCCCCCCAGTCATCGGGGGGGGGGGGGGCAGATCTAACATGAGCAAAGCAAAGATCTTCCTCTACCAAGATGGCTGCCTCCAGGCAGAGAAACAGAGCCTTGAAAAAGTATTCATACCCCCCGACATTCCCCACATTTTGTTACAACCAAAAACGTAAATATATTTTATTGGGATTTTATGTGATGGACCAACACAAAGTGTCACATAATTGTGAAGTGGAAGGAAAATGATAAATGATACAAATAAATATGTGAAAAGTGTGGGGGGGGAGGGGCATTTGTATGGCGCCCCTTTTACTCTGATACCCCTAACTAAAATCTAGGGGAACCAATTGCCTTCAGAGGTCACCTAATTAGTAAATAGAGTGCCCTGTGTGTCATTTAATCTCAGTATAAATACAGCTGTTCTGTGAAGCCCTCAGAGGTTTGTTGGAGAACCTTAGTGAACAAACAGCATCATGAAGGCCAAGGAACACACCAGACAGGTCAGGGATGAAGTTGTGGAGAAGTATAAAGCAGGGTTGGGTTATAATAAAATCTCCCAAGCTTTGACCATCTCACGGAGCTCTGTTCAATCCATCATCGGAAAATGGAAAGAGTATGGGCACAACTGCCAACCTACCAAGACACGGCCGTCCACCTAAACTGACCGGGCCGGGCAAGGAGAGCATTCATCAGAGAAGAGCCAAGAGGTCCATGGTAACTCTGGAGGAGCTGCAGAGATCCACAGCTCAGGGGGGAGAATCTGTCCACAGGACAACTATTAGTCGTCTCTCCACAAATCTGCCCTTTATGGAAGAGTGACAAGAAGAAAGACATTGGAGAAAGAAAGTCATAAGAAGTCCTGTTTGTAGTTTGTGAGAAGCCATGTGGGGGAGGGGGCAGCAAACATGTGGAAGAAGGTGATCTGGTCAGAGGAGACCAAAATTCTACTTTATGGCCTAAAAGCAAAACGCTATGTGTGGGGGAAACTAACACCGCCCATCCCCCGAACACACCATCCCCACCGTGAGACATGGTGGTGGCAGCATCATGTGGTGGGGATGGTTTTCTTCAGCAGGGACAGGGAAGCTGGTCAGAGTTGATGGGAAGATGGATGGAGACAAATACAGGACAATCTTAGAAGAAAACCTGTTAGAGTCGGCAGAAGACTTGAGACCGGGGCGGAGGTTCCCCTTCCAGCAGGACAACGACCCGAAACATCCAGCCAGAGCTACAATGGAATGGTTTACATCAAAGCATATTCATGTGTTAGAATGGCCCAGTCACAGTCCAGACCTAAATCCCATTGAGAATCTGTGGCCAGACTTGAAAATTGCTGATCACAGACGCTCTCCATCCAATCTGACAGAGCTTGAGATATTTTACAAAGAAGAAGAATGGGCAGAAATGTCCTCTCTAGATGGGCAAAGCTGGTAGAGACACCCCCAAAAAGACTTGTAGAGAAAGGGGGTTCTACAAACTATTGACTCCGGGGGGGGGGGGGGGGGGGGGGGCGTCATACAAATGCCCCTCCCCCTCACACTTTTCACAGATTTATTTGTATCATTTATCATTTTCCTTCCACTTCACAATTATGTGACACTTTGTGTTGGTCCATCACATAAAATCCCAATAAAATACATTTATGGTTTTTGGTTGTAACAAAATGTGGGAATGTCAAGGGGGTATGAATACTTTTTCTAGGCCCTGTATATATATATATATATATATATATATATATATATATACTGTATACAGCACACCGGCCCCTGGAATGATTTGTATTTTCATAGATATGAAATCAGAGCTCACACTTTCTTAGCCTGCAGTTCCACATTTGAGCACCAGATGTCACTAGCGGTACACAGAATACTGACAGACAATGTAACATAATAAATACAATAAAAGTAGCAAAACAAAAAATGACTAAACATTGTTTAAAAACAAAAGAAAACATTATGGGGGGGGGGAAATCACTTTTCAACAAATATTGGAACCCCAGAACCTGTACTTACAAAACACCCCGCCCCTGCCCCCCCCCCCCCATTTGTATCAATACAGGTTCCCTTTATAGTAACTAGAAGGCATTTAGCTTGTTATAATTCTATACCCCCCCCCCCCCCCCCCCCATTGTCCTCCAATCATCTCCAGCCTCCTCTTATCACTCACAGGAAGACCCCACACATTCCTTTCCAGGAATTCTGGGACACGGAGTCACTACGCCCGGTGAGGGGGCACTGCCGTTTAACACATTTCACAGAGCCCGCCTTCTGAGGGGAGGAGCTTCGGAAGTCAGTACAGGACCCATCGAGGTACCATGGGATATGTAGTCCTTGGAAATGGAGAACCGGAGATCTCCTTTAATGCATCAAACAATTAAAAATATATATATTATATATCCCGCAGCCTCTTTGCAGCCACTTCCTGTCTCCATGCCCTCCAGCGATGGCTACACTGCACTTTTCAAGGCGGGATTTCTGGTGGTGATGACAGAGGGCCCAGCAGTACAAGGGGAAGATAGGGGCGGAGCTTTGTCACCATATAACAGGAAGTGCTTGGAAAT
>NW_027507788.1:228967925-229114387 GCF_037356315.1 Lithobates pipiens
GCGTCCTTCCCCGACCCCCGTCCTTCCCCCGACCCCGTCCTTCCCCCGACCGTCCTTCCCCGACCGCGTCCTTCCCCACCCGCGTCCTTCCCCGACCGCGTCCTTCCCCACCCCCAATCCGTCCCCGACCCTGTCCTTCCCCGACCCTGTCCTTCCCCGACCGCGTCCTTCCCCGACCGCGTCCTTCCCCGACCCCGTCCTTCCCCGACCGCGTCCTTCCCCGACCGCGTCCTTCCCCGACCCTGTCCTTCCCCGACCGCGTCCTTCTCCGACCCCGTCCTTCCCCGACCCCGTCCTTCCCCGACCCCGTCCTTCCCCGATCTCGTCCTTCCCCGACCCCGTCCTTCCCGACCCCGTCCTTCCCCGACCGTGCCCTTCCCCGACCCCGTCCTTCCCCACCCCCAATCCTTTCCCGACCGCGTCCTTCCCCGACCGCGTCCTTCCCCGATCTCGTCCTTCCCCGACCGCGTCCTTCCCCGACCGCGTCCTTCCCCGACCGCGTCCTTCCCCGACCGCGTCCTTCCCCGACCCCGTCCTTCCCCGACCCCGTCCTTCCCCGACCAAGTCCTTCCCCGACCCCCTCCTTACCCGACCGTGCCCTTCCCCGACCCCGTCCTTCCCCGACCGTGCCCTTCCCCGACCCCGTCCTTCCCCGACCCCGTCCTTCCCCGACCGCGTCCTTCCCCGACCCCGTCCTTCCCCGACCCCGTCCTTCCCCGACCAAGTCCTTCCCCGACCCCCTCCTTACCCGACCGTGCCCTTCCCCGACCCCGTCCTTCCCCGACCGTGCCCTTCCCCGACCCCGTCCTTCCCCGACCCCGTCCTTCCCCGACCGCGTCCTTCCCCACCCCCAATCCTTCCCCGACCGCGTCCTTCCCCACCCCCAATCCTTGCCCAACCGCGTCCTTCCCCGACCGCGTCCTTCCCCGACCCTGTCCTTCCCCGACCCCGTCCTTCCCCGACCAAGTCCTTCCCCGACCCCGTCCTTACCCGACCGTGCCCTTCCCCGACCCCGTCCTTACCCGACCGTGCCCTTCCCCGACCCCGTCCTTCCCTGACCCCGTCCTTCCCCGACCGCGTCCTTCGCCACCCCCAATCCTTCCCCAACCGCGTCCTTCCCCGACCGCGTCCTTCCCCGACCCTGTCCTTCCCCGACCCTGTCCTTCCCCGACCGCGTCCTTCCCCGACCCTGTCCTTCCCCGACCGCGTCCTTCCCCGACCCTGTCCTTCCCCGACCGCGTCCTTCCCCGACCCTGTCCTTCCCCGACCGCATCCTTCCCCGACCGCGTCCTTCCCCGACCCTGTCCTTTCCCGACCCTGTCCTTCCCCGACCGCGTCCTTCCCCGACCCTGTCCTTCCCCGACCGCGTCCTTCCCCGACCGCGTCCTTCCCCGACCCTGTATTTCCCCGACCCCGTCTTTCCCCGACCGCATCCTTCCCCGACCCCGTCCTTCCACGACCCCGTCCTTCCCCGACTGCGTCCTTCCCCGACCCCGTCCTTCCCCGACCCCCCCAATCCTTCCCCGACCACATCCTTCCCCGACCTCCCCAATCCTTCCCCGACCGCGTCCTTCCCTGACCCTGTCCTTCCCTGACCGCGTCCTTCCCCGACCGCGTCCATCCCCGACCGCATCCTTCCCGACCCCGTCCTTCCCCGACCGCGTCCTTCCCCGACCCTGTCCTTCCCCGACCCTGTCCTTCCCCGACCACGTCCTTCCCCGGCCATGTCCTTCCCTGACCCTGTCCTTCCCCGACCCCGTCCTTCCCCCGACCGCGTCCTTCCCCGACCGCGTCCTTCCCCGACCGCATCCTTCCCGACCCCGTCCTTCCCCGACCACGTCCTTCCCCGGCCGTGTCCTTCCCTGACCCTGTCCTTCCCCGACCGCGTCCTTCCCTGACCCCCCCAATCCTTCCCTGACCGCATCCTTTCCCGAGTCCCCCAATCCCAACCCCGCTCCAATACTTCCCTGACCCCGCTCCAATACTTCCCCGACCCTGTCCTTCCCCGTCCCTGTCCTTCCCTGACCCCGCCCCTTCCCCGCTCCAATACTTCCCTGACCTTCCCCAACCCTGTCCTTCCCTGACCTTCCCCAACCCTGTCCTTCCCTGACCTTCCCCAACCCCATCCTTCCCGACCCCGCTCCAATACTTCCCCGATCCCCCCAGTCCTTCCCCAACCCCGCTCTAATACTTTCCCGGCCTCGTCCTTCCCTGACCTTCCCCGACCCCGCTCCAATACGTCCCTGACCTCGCTCCAATACTTCCCCGATCCCCACTTCACTCCTTCCCTGACCCCACTCCCATACTTTCGCAACCCCGCTCTAGTGCTTCCCCGACCCTGCTTCACTCTTTCCCCAACCCCATCCCCGTGCTTCCCTGACCTTGCTCCCGTTCTTCCCCCGTCCCCACTCTAGTCCTTCCCTGACCTCCTTCCCTGACGCTGCTTACGCCATTCCCTGACTCTCCCCAGTCCTTCCCGACCCAACTCCAGTTCCTCTCCGACAACATTCCCCCCCCCCCCCCCCCCCGTGTCTTTCCCTGACCCTCTGGTTATCTCCCACCTCATGTGCTTACTTTTACATAGGCTCTCCCCTCTTCAGTCCATCATGAATGCTGCTGCCAGACTTACCAACCGCTCCGTGTGTGCCACCTCTCTCCACCAATCCCTCCACTGGTCTCCATTCAGTGTCCTCCACACCTCTCTACCAATCCCTCCACTGACCTCCATTCAGTGTCCTCCACCCCTCTCTACCAATCCCTCCACTGACCTCCATTCAGTGTCCTCCACCCCTCTCTACCAATCCCTCCACTGACCTCCATTCAGTGTCCTCCACCCCTCTCCACCAATCCCTCCACTGACCTCCATTCAGTGTCCTCCACCCCTCTCCACCAATCCCTCCACTGGTCTCCATTCAGTGTCCTCCACACCTCTCTACCAATCCCTCCACTGGTCTCCATTCAGTGTCCTCCATCCCTCTCTACCAATCCCTCCACTGACCTCCATTCAGTGTCCTCCACCCCTCTCTACCAATCCCTCCACTGACCTCCATTCAGTGTCCTCCACCCCTCTCTACCAATCCCTCCACTGGTCTCCATTCAGTGTCCTCCACCCCTCCCTACCAATCCCTCCACTGATCTCCCTTCAGTGTCCTCCACCCCTCTCTACCAATCCCTCCACTGACCTCCATTCAGTGTCCTCCACCCCTCTCTACCAATCCCTCCACTGACCTCCATTCAGTGTCCTCCCCCCTCTCTACCAATCCCTCCACTGACCTCCATTCAGTGTCCTCCACACCTCTCTACCAATCCCTCCACTGGTCTCCATTCAGTGTCCTCCACCCCTCTCTACCAATCCCTCCACTGACCTCCATTCAGTGTCCTCCACCCCTCTCCACCAATCCCTCCACTGACCTCCATTCAGTGTCCTCCACCCCTCTCTACCAATCCCTCCACTGACCTCCATTCAGTGTCCTCCACCCCTCTCTACCAATCCCTCCACTGACCTCCATTCAGTGTCCTCCACCCCTCTCTACCAATCCCTCCACTGACCTCCATTCAGTGTCCTCCACCCCTCTCTACCAATCCCTCCATTCAGTGTCCTCCACCCCTCTCTGCCAATCCCCCCACTGGTCTCCATTCAGTGTCCTCCACCTCTCTCCACCAATCCCTCCACTGGTCTCCATTCAGTGTCCTCCACCCCTCTCTGCCAATCCCCCCACTGGTCTCCATTCAGTGTCCTCCACCTCTCTCCACCAATCCCTCCACTGGTCTCCATTCAGTGTCCTCCACCCCTCTCTACCAATCCCTCCACTGACCTCCATTCAGTGTCCTCCACCCCTCTCTACCAATCCCTCCACTGACCTCCATTCAGTGTCCTCCACCCCTCTCTGCCAATCCCCCCACTGACCTCCATTCAGTGTCCTCCACCCCTCTCTACCAATCCCTCCACTGACCTCCATTCAGTGTCCTCCACCCCTCTCTACCAATCCCTCCATTCAGTGTCCTCCACCCCTCTCTGCCAATCCCCCCACTGACCTCCATTCAGTATCCTCCACCTCTCTCCACCAATCCCTCCACTGGTCTCCATTCAGTGTCCTCCACCCCTCTCCACCAGTCCCACCACTGACCACCATTCAGTGTCCTCCACCCCTCTCTACCAATCCCTCCACTGGTCTCCATTCAGTGTCCTCCACCCCTCTCTACCAATCCCTCCACTGGTCTCCATTCAGTGTCCTCCACCCCTCGCTGCCAATCCCTCCACTGGTCTCCATTCAGTGTCCTCCACCCCTCTCCACCAATCCCTCCACTGACCTCCATTCATTGTCCTCCAGCCCCCTCTACCAATCCCTCCACTGACTTCCATTCAGTGTCCTCCACCCCTCTCCACCAGTCCCACCACTGGTCTCCATTCAGTGTCCTCCACCCCTCTCTGCCAATCCCCCCACTGACCTCCATTCAGTATCCTCCACCTCTCTCCACCAATCCCTCCACTGACTTCCATTCAGTGTCCTCCACCCCTCTCCACCAGTCCCACCACTGGTCTCCATTCAGTGTCCTCCACCCCTCTCTACCAATCCCTCCACTGGTCTCCATTCAGTGTCCTCCACCCCTCGCTGCCAATCCCTCCACTGGTCTCCATTCAGTGTCCTCCACCCCTCTCTACCAATCCCTCCACTGACTTCCATTCAGTGTCCTCCACCCCTCTCCACCAGTCCCACCACTGGTCTCCATTCAGTGTCCTCCACCCCTCTCTACCAATCCCTCCACTGGTCTCCATTCAGTGTCCTCCACCCCTCGCTGCCAATCCCTCCACTGGTCTTCATTCAGTGTCCTCCACCCCTCTCTACCAATCCCTCCACTGGTCTCCATTCAGTGTCCTCCACTCCTCTCTACCAATCCCTCCACTGGTCTCCATTCAGTGTCCTCCACCCCTCTCCACCAGTCCTACCACTGACCACCATTCAGTGTCCTCCACCCCTCTCTACCAATCCCTCCACTGGTCTCCATTCAGTGTCCTCCACCCCTCTCTACCAATCCCTCCACTGGTCTCCATTCTGTGTCCTCCACCCCTCTCTACCAATCCCTCCACTGACCTCCATTCAGTGTCCTCCACCCCTCTCTACCAATCCCTCCACTGACCTCCATTCAGTGTCCTCCACCCCTCTCTACCAATCCCTCCACTGAACTCCATTCAGTGTCCTCCACCCCTCTCCACCAATCCCTCCACTGGCCTCCATTCAGTGTCCTCCACCCCTCTCTACCAATCCCTCCACTGGTCTCCATTCAGTGTCCTCCACCCCTCTCTACCAATTCCTCCACTGACCTCCATTCAGTGTCCTCCACCCCTCTCTACCAATCCCTCCACTGACCTCCATTCAGTGTCCTCCACCCCTCTCTACCAATCCCTCCACTGACCTCCATTCAGTGTCCTCCACCCCTCTCTACCAATCCCACCACTGACCTCCATTCAGTGTCCTCCACCCCTCTCTACCAATCCCTCCACTGACCTCCATTCAGTGTCCTCCACCCCTCTCTGCCAATCCCTCCACTGACCTCCATCCTCTCTACCAATCCTTCCTCTGGCTTTCAAATTTCTTTTTTTTTAATTATTTCTTTTTTTTTTAATTTAAAAAAGAAAATGTTATTTTTTTTTATACTTGTGGTGGCTTTTGTCAGTGATAGATCTTCTATATGGAGACATCAGGGATCTATTAGACCCCTGATGTGTCTTCTGCCCTCCAAGTACAGCTTGCTTAGGTGTAAAAAACAGGGAATGATGGCTCTGAAGGTGGAAGTGATGAATCTTTGTCTCTTCCAGGATCATTCATCACAGAGGAGATCAGGGAATGGATGTTCCTCCATCTCCTCTGTGGGAAGTCATCCTGACTGCTTGGGTGAAAAAAACAGTACCAGGATCTGATCTGCAGCCATGACCGCGGCATTCAGCACTTGCCGTCAGGAAGTTTTCATACATACAATGGATATAAAAGTAATTATACAGCCCATGTACCGGCTCAGTCCACGCTCTCTCCTGGAGAACTCATTACTGAATGAAGTCCACATCGTGAAGTCCACACCGTGAAGTCCACATTGTGAAGTCCACACCGTGAAGTCCACACCGTGAAGTCCACACCGTGAAGTCCACATCGTGAAGTCCACACCGTGAAGTCCACACCGTGAAGTCCACATCGTGAAGTCCACACCGTGAAGTCCACACCGTGAAGTCCACACCGTGAAGTCCACACCGTGAAGTCCACATCGTGAAGTCCACATCGTGAAGTCCACACCGTGAAGTCCACATCGTGAAGTCCACACCGTGAAGTCCACATCGTGAAGTCCACACCGTGAAGTCCACACCATGAAGTCCACATCGTGAAGTCCACACCGTGAAGTCCACATCATGCAGTCACTGATGGGCTCCATATAGACCGGATTTACTGAAGACTGGTCCAGTATTCCCTTCCACCATCCAATCCTGGGAAATCCCACCGCATTGGACTTCCTAAACTCATCTTACAGGAAAACCGGTGTTACCAGGACCAGATGATCCGTTCAGTGGTCTGATCGCACTCTGACATTCGATCTTCTATGAAGTCTCTCCAGGGGGCAGATTTCCTGACCATCCCGCAGACAATACCATACCGGGGTCCTAGAACAGGATGTGGCTTCATGGAAAATCCATTAATATATATACCCATCCCCCGCCAGAGGCAGCGCGACCCCTCCTGACCCCAGGCTGCTGCTAATGAGCCATATGTTGGAGCGCAGAGATAATGGCGTCCTAATGAGGATGTGGCTTTTATGACCTTATGGCAGCCGCCGCCTATAGATATTGTTAGGGAGAGGTTCAGATATTGGCGGACACCATCAGGCTGAGTTTGGGGGTCTCCTTTCATTTTTTGGGGATTCCAATGGCAGGTGTGTACCGGTGTTCCCAGCTCCACCCCTCTATAGTCACCTAAGGACCCCGCCCCTTTTCTGCCACTTTTTGTTTACAAGTAACAAATCAGTATTTTTTTATTAGAAACCCCAAACATTATATATATATATTTTTTTTTAGCAGACCCTAAAGAATAAAATGCAGATTGATGCAATTTTTTTATGTCGCACAGTATTTGCGCAGCAGTTTTTCAAGCGCAATTTTTTTTGGAAGTGATACACTTTAAATAATTTTAATGCAAAAAAACACAATATATAGCCCAACTTTATATAAAATATAAAAGATGTTGTTAAGCCAAGTAAATAGATATCTAACATGTCACGCTTTAATATACAGTATATATATATATATATATATACACATACACACACACAAACACACACAGTATACTCACGCAGTTTATATATATATATATATATATATATATATATATATACACACACACACACAATAATATATATATTTCTATACACACACACACAATAATATATATATTTCTATACACACACACACAATAATATATATATGTATATATATATATATACACACACACACACACAATAATATATATATTTCCATACACACACACACAATAATATATATATATATATATATATACACACACACACACAATAATATATATATATATATATATATATATATATATATATATATACACACACACACACACACAATAATATATATATTTCTATACACACACACACAATAATATATATATATATATATATATATATATATATATATACACACACACACACAATAATATATATATATACACACACACAATAATATATATATATATATATATATATATATATACACACACACAATAATATATATACACACACACACAATAATATATATATATATATATATATATATATATATATATATATATATATATATATATATATATATATATATATATACACACACACACACAATAATATACACACACACACACACACACAATAATATATATATACACACACACACAATATATATATATATATATATATATATATACACACACACACACACAATATATATATATATATATATATATATATATATATATATATATATACACACACACAATAATATATATACACACACACACACACAATAATATATATACACACACACACACACACAATAATATATATACACACACACACAATAATATATATACACACACACACACACATTCCTTATCCAGATTTAGGAGCTCCTTCATTCCCAGGTTGGGGTCGGTCGGTTTGTGACGTCTGATTGGACGGGAGCGGAGTGGCGGGGGTGAAATACGACACTGTCTATTGTACGGCGTTGCACGCGGTGCTCTGCGTTTCCTAGGAGATACGGAGATTTCATTCTACAAAGGAGGTTTTTTTCCATTTAATTTGAGTGCCATGGAAACCCCCGGGGGGGGGGGGGGGGGGACCCGCAAGTCGTCTGTCACTCATAACACGGGATTGCAGAGCATGCGCAGAGCCAGCCTGGTGTCAGACCGTACATGTCACACTTTGCTGAGTGGCGGGTCTCATACAACGCACTCCGGGGTCACACGTATGTATCGCTATTAGTCCTAAGAATAAGACTAAAACTAAATCAAAATTTGCTGCCAAAATTAACACTGGCCTGGAATTGGGGGGGGGGGCTATAAATATAAGATATGGGGGGTCAGGCAGAAAAGGTCACAGCGACCCCTCCCCCCCCCCCTCCTCCATGGGCTGTGAACTGCTCCAGCAGGTCCCACCCTCTAGTGGTGGCCTCCCCTGCATACCCCTTGGCTCCGCCCCGTTTCGGTCAGGTCCACATTTACGTGGTGTGGCGTTAATATGCGCTGTGGTAATGCAGACAATTTGAATGGGTTGCCAATGCCGATGTAATCCCAGCCAAAACCAAACCGGACCCCCGTACTGGAGCGCGGAGTAGTGCAGGACAATGCCTCAGGGCAGTGGGGGGCGCCATTCAAAGTGGGCGGTAATACAGAGCCCCAATGTGTGTTATAAGGGGGGGTGGGGGGGCCCAGACTGTGTGTCCTCACTGAACTCTAATGGGAGAGTCCCAACATGGCACCAGCGATCCCTCCCATCACCCACAATCAATTCTTCACAGACTTTCCTCCTAGACACTGAGACTTCCCATCACATATATTGCTGGTGATGCTTATTCATTAAAAATCCACCGAATGTCTGTACAAACCCAGATATTACCTTATAAAAGTAAGTGACATCATCACCATGGGTGGGAGGGGCCAAGTAGGCTCCACCCACTACAGAAACCAACAGGGGGGGGGCGGAGACAAAACCAGTCCCCCTGCACAAGGAGCAGAGAGCGGAGCTGTGGGAGAAGCCCAGCAGGCTCCACCCACTAAATAAAACTATAAGGGGAGGAGACAAGACCAGTCTCCCTGCACAGGGAGAGAGAGAAGGGCTGTGGGAGGGGCCCAACAGGCTCCATCCATTACAGAAAACTACAGAAGGAGGTGGAGACAAGACCAGTGCCCCTGCACAGGGAAAGAGCAGAGCTGTGGGAGGGGCCAGCAGGCTCCACCCACTACAGGAGGGGCCAGCAGGCTCCACCCACTACAGGAGGGGTGGAGACAAGACCAGTCCCCCTGCACAGGGAAAGAGCAGAGCTGTGGGAGGGGCCAGCAGGCTCCACCCACTACAGGAGGGGTGGAGACAAGACCAGTCCCCCTGCACAGGGAAAGAGCAGAGATGTGGGAGGGGCCAGCAGGCTCCACCCACCACAGGAGGGGGCGGAGAGAAGACCAGTCCCCCTGCACAAAGAGCAGAGCTGTGGGCGGGGGCCCAGGAGGTTCCACCCTCAACGGGAGAGGGCGGAGACGAGACCAGTCCCTCTGCACAAGGAGAGAGGTCAGCAGTGATGGGTCTTCATCACAGGAAGTCTCACACGGGATGGCGGCACAGATCTGGAATTCCAGAAGAAGTCACATGACTGGTGACGGGGTCTCTGGACCTCCCCATAGATCAGTGTGAAGATGGCGGCTGCTTTAACCCTTCAACAAATCTGGCTAGATCCGGCCGTACAATAAACGGTGGAGTCCCGGTGATAGTGTGCGCCGACACACCAGACTTTACATTTCCTGACAATGTAACCAATCAGAGGAGGAACATTTCCTGCTGCGGATACATTAAGTATCGATATTTTATTCTCCCCCTCCCCCCCCACACAGGACGGATCGTGGAGCACGAACGTTTATTCTCTGCTCAGTCCAACACATGTCAATGATTTAGGTGGCGGGGGGTTGGATCCCCTCACCCAACCTCCTAATGAGCCTCCCGGAATCCACATTTCCCATAAATGAGGCGACTCAACGTTTATAATTGCAGCTCCAACATAAAAACAAAAGCCCAGAGCGCTGATTGTGCGTTATTCCCCCCCAAACCGACCGCGCGATATAAATCTGATACAATGTATAAAATCTGCACCCCTCCCCCCTTCTGTGAAGAAACCACGTTATAGAGAAGTGCAGAGATCCAGTGAGGACGTCACCGGCTCTAACTGAAGTACGGAGCCGGGAAAGGACATTTATTGGCATGCTGATGATGGGGGAGGGGAGAAGGAAAATATAAGCAGATTCAACTTCAACTTTACATTTTATTGTAAAATGTGGAGTGATCAGAATGCCTGCCGGGTTTTCACTGCTGTCGGTGACACCACTGAGGAGAATCCCCCCATTGTTCTGGTCCAGGTGACCATTATCAATGTAATGTGAAGCCCAAAATAAACAATTGACACCGAATCAGGAGGTGAGAATCCTCCACTGGCTGGATACAATTGTCCAACCTTAACTCTTCCACCATCATAGATCCAGACCTGACCTCTTCCACCATCATAGATCCAGACCTGACCTCTTCCACCATCACAGATCCAGACCTGACCTCTTCCACCATCATAGATCCAGACCTGACCTCTTCCACCATCATAGATCCAGACCTGACCTCTTCCACCATCGTATATCCAGACCTGACCTCTTCCACCATCACAGATCCAGACCTGACCTCTTCCACCATCATAGATCCAGACCTGACCTCTTCCACCATCGTATATCCAGACCTGACCTCTTCCACCATCACAGATCCAGACCTGACCTCTTCCACCATCATAGATCCAGACCTGACCTCTTCCACCATCGTATATCCAGACCTGACCTCTTCCACCATCACAGATCCAGACCTGACCTCTTCCACCATTATAGATCCAGACCTGACCTCTTCCACCATCATAGATCCAGACCTGACCTCTTCCACCATCATAGATCCAGACCTGACCTCTTCCACCATCATAGATCCAGACCTGACCTCTTCCACCATCATAGATCCAGACCTGACCTCTTCCACCATCATAGATCCAGACCTGACCTCTTCCACCATCGTATATCCAGACCTGACCTCTTCCACCATCGTATATCTAGACCTGACCTCTTCCACCATCATAGATCCAGACCTGACCTCTTCCACCATCGTATATCCAGACCTGACCTCTTCCACCATCGTATATCTAGACCTGACCTCTTCCACCATCATAGATCCAGACCTGACCTCTTCCACCATCATAGATCCAGACCTGACCTCTTCCACCATCACAGATCCAGACCTGACCTCTTCCACCATCATAGATCCAGACCTGACTTCTTCCACCATCATAGATCCAGACCTGACCTCTTCCACCATCGTATATCCAGACCTGACCTCTTCCACCATCATATATCCAGACCTGACCCCCTCCACCATCGTATATCTAGACCTGACCTCTTCCATCATCACAGATCCAGACCTGACCCCCTCCACCATCGTATATCCAGACCTGACCTCTTCCACCATCGTAGATCCAGACCTGACCTCTTCCACCATCGTATATCCAGACCTGACCTCTTCCACCATCGTATATCTAGACCTGACCTCTTCCACCATCATAGATCCAGACCTGACCTCTTCCACCATCGTATATCCAGACCTGACCTCTTCCACCATCGTATATCTAGACCTGACCTCTTCCACCATCATAGATCCAGACCTGACCTCTTCCACCATCATAGATCCAGACCTGACCTCTTCCACCATCACAGATCCAGACCTGACCTCTTCCACCATCACAGATCCAGACCTGACTTCTTCCACCATCATAGATCCAGATCTGACCTCTTCCACCATCGTATATCCAGACCTGACCTCTTCCACCATCATATATCCAGACCTGACCCCCTCCACCATCATATATCTAGACCTGACCTCTTCCATCATCACAGATCCAGACCTGACCCCCTCCACCATCGTATATCCAGACCTGACCTCTTCCACCATCACAGATCCAGACCTGACCTCTTCCACCATCATATATCCAGACCTGACCTCTTCCATCATCGTATATCCAGACCTGACCTCTTCCACCATCGTATATCTAGACCTGACCTCTTCCATCATCACAGATCCAGACCTGACCCCCTCCACCATCGTATATCCAGACCTGACCTCTTCCACCATCGTATATCCAGACCTGACCTCTTCCACCATCGTATATCCAGACCTGACCTCTTCCACCATCGTATATCCAGACCTGACCTCTTCCATCATCGTATATCCAGACCTGACCTCTTCCATCATCGTATATCTAGACCTGACCTCTTCCACCATCGTATATCCAGACCTGACCTCTTCCACCATCATATATCCAGACCTGACCTCTTCCACCATCGTATATCCAGACCTGACCTCTTCCACCATCACAGATCCAGACCTGACCTCTTCCACCATCACAGATCCAGACCTGACCTCTTCCACCATCGTATATCTAGACCTGACCTCTTCCCCCATCGTATATCCAGACCTGACCCCCTCCACCATCGTATATCCAGACCTGACCTCTTCCACCATCGTATATCCAGACCTGACCTCTTCCACCATCGTATATCCAGACCTGACCTCTTCCACCATCGTATATCCAGACCTGACCTCTTCCACCATCGTATATCCAGACCTGACCTCTTCCACCATCGTATATCCAGACCTGACCTCTTCCACCATCGTATATCCAGACCTGACCTCTTCCACCATCGTATATCCAGACCTGACCTCTTCCATCATCGTATATACAGACCTAACCTCTTCCCCCATCGTATATCCAGACCTGACCTCTTCCATCATCGTATATCCAGACCTGACCTCTTCCACCATCGTATATCTAGACCTGACCTCTTCCACCATCGTATATCCAGACCTGACCTCTTCCACCATCACAGATCCAGACCTGACCTCTTCCCCCATCGTATATCCAGACCTGACCTCTTCCATCATCATATATCCAGACCTGACCTCTTCCACCATCGTATATCTAGACCTGACCTCTTCCACCATCGTATATCCAGACCTGACCACCTCCACCATCATATATCCAGACCTGACCTCTTCCACCATCTTATATCCAGACCTGACCTCTTCCACCATCACAGATCCAGACCTGACCTCTTCCACCATCGTATATCTAGACCTGACCTCTTCCCCCATCGTATATCCAGACCTGACCCCCTCCACCATCGTATATCCAGACCTGACCTCTTCCATCATCGTATATACAGACCTAACCTCTTCCCCCATCGTATATCCAGACCTGACCTCTTCCACCATCATAGATCCAGACCTGATCACCTCCACCATCGTATATATCCAGACCTGACCCCCTCCACCATCGTATATCCAGACCTGACCTCTTCCACCATCGTATATCCAGACCTGACCTCTTTCCCCATCGTATATCCAGACCTGACCTCTTCCACCATCATAGATCCAGACCTGACCTCTTTCACCATCATAGATCCAGACCTGATCACCTCCACCATCGTATATCCAGACCTGACCTCTTCCATCATCGTATATCCAGACCTGACCTCTTCCACCATCGTATATCCAGACCTGACCTCTTCCACCATCGTATATCCAGACCTGACCTCTTCCACCATCGTATATCCAGACCTGACCTCTTCCACCATCGTATATCCAGACCTGACCTCTTCCACCATTGTATATCTAGACCTGACCTCTTCCACCATTGTATATCTAGACCTGACCTCTTCCACCATCGTATATCCAGACCTGACCTCTTCCACCATCATATATCCAGACCTGACCACCTCCACCATCACAGATCCAGACCTGACCACCTCCACCATCATATATCCAGACCTGACCACCTCCACCATCACAGATCCAGACCTGACCACCTCCACCATCACAAATCCAGACCTGACCACCATCACAAATCCAGACCTGACCACCTCCACCATCACAAATCCAGACCTGACCACCTCTACCATCATATATCCAGACCTGACCTCCTCCACCATCATATATCCAGACCTGACTTCTTCCGGCATTATATATCCAGACCAGACCTCTTCCAGCATCAGATATCCAGACCTGACCTCTTCTACCATCGTATATGCAGACCTGACCTCTTCCAGCATCAGATATCCAGACCTTCACTATTCCACCATCATATATTTAGACCTGACCTCTTCCACCATCGTATATCCAGACATGACCTCTTCCACTCACCATCTTAAATCCAGACCTGACCTCTTCCACCATCATATATCCAGACCTGAACTCTTCCACCATCACAGATCGAGACCTGACCTCTTCCACCATCATATATCCAGACCTGACCTCTTCCACCATCATATATCCAGACCTGACCTCTTCCACTATTATATATCCAGAACTGACCTCTTCCACCATCCTGGTACTCAGCCTGCTGTGGTTTCTATTTCATTTGCTGCCTGCCCTGAGATATCTGTTCAGTGATATCAGTTCTGCCTGCACTGACCTTCTTGTCTAAAGATTGAGCTTCTTCCCGATGGTTCTGCACCATGACTTGGATTTCTGTCTACTTTGACCCTTTACCTATTTCTGCCCCTTATGCTCCTTGACCCTGCTAAAAATACTATGTCCTTCTGACTTCCTATGAGATAAAAAAAAAAAAACACATACTTAATATAGATAATATTGTGTAAAGTACTAGTCCCATCAATCCACCTGTGTGACAACCATGACTCCCTCTATAGATACGGTGTGGAGGTGAACATAACCAGAAATGGACAGGAAGTGTGTTACTGGCAGGTGAAAATAAAGGAAAACATTCAGGGAAAAAAAAGAAAACCAATGCAGCCACCACATCTGAGGGCCGGTAAATTGGAACACATAACATTTTTGTTCTTGTGTTTAGATGCACTTTAAAAATCAAGCAAAGCTACTAGAGGAACTACCACCAGAACCACGTCTATTCATACCATTTCTTAATGCCGATGATCCATAACACCGGGCACGGCCAGGAAATTCTATCAACCATAAAAGCGACATGAGATTATTTTAGTCTGAGGACACAAGTCAGATATCAGGAATGGAGGAGATGAGAGGAACGTTGTCATTGTGCTGCAGGAATAGCTCATCGCTGGCGGGAAGCGAGACGTGAATTATTAATGAAGTAGGATGTGAGAACATCGGCCAAGTTGGCTTTTCCATGGTGAAGAAGACGGCCGGCCCTCCTGGGCCTCATAGTACATGATACGGGGGATGTGCAGCTCTGTGCCGGGACGGGGAGGTCACAAGATCTAAGAATCCTTCTCATCTACCCGTTCCTAAGGCCGGCTTGTATTCTGTTCTAAACTAATATCTAGTAGTAGTAGTAGTAGTAGTAGTAGGGAAGGTTGAATAAAGACAATAGTCCATCTAGGTCAACCTGTGTAGGTGACGTGTGTCAGTGTCTACAATCATTTCTTATATCCCTGTATGTTGTGTTCTTTAAGTTGAACATCCCAAGAGTCCTTCAAAAATATCCATACTCCCCGCTGACTCCACCAATTGTGGGAGAGAGCTCCACATCCTTACCGCCATGACAGTGACAAAGCCTCTACACCGCTTATACCTCTTCTCCAATCTCATTGCGTGGCCTCGTGTCTTCTAATGCCGCGTACACACGGTCGGACTTTTAGACAGCAAAGGTCTGATGGAACGAATGCGCCGGACAATTCGATCGTGTGTGGGGGCTTCATCGGACCTTTGCTGTCTAAAAAAATCAGACGGACTTTAGATTTAGAATGTTTCAAATCTTTTCCGACGGACTCGAGAACGGTCGAGAAATACGTTCATCTGTGTGCTGGTCCGATGGACGTAAACCGACGCTAGGGCAGCTATTGGCTACTGGCTATGAACTTCCTTATTCTACGTTCGAATCCATCGGACTTTGGTGCGATTGTGTGTGGGCAAGTCCGTTTGTTCATAAAGTCCGCCGGAACTCCGCCGAAAGCCAGTCAGGAAGACTGTCGGAAAGTCCGGTCGTGTGTGTGCGTGGCGTTACACTCCCCGAGACTGGAAACTTTCATACTTTTGCTGGGATCTCCATTGAGATGTTTGTAGATCGCCATCATATCTCCGCTCAACATCTCCAGCGAGTAGAAATGTAGCCCTTGTAGTCATTCCTCATAACGGAGGTCCTCTTATTTGTTTGGTTGCCCTTCTTTGGACTCCCTCCAGTTCCAGCTCCTCCTTCCCGAGGACTGGTAACCAGACCTGGACGCAATCTCCAGATGAGGTCTTATCAAGTGGTAGGACTATCCTTCTATCTCTGGAGTAATTCCCCCCTTTTTTTTTATATGAATGCCAATGTTCTGCCGGCTTTGGTAGCTGCAGCTTGACATTGCTTAACCACTTGCCGACCAGCGCACAACGATGCACGTCGACAGAATGGCACGGGCAGGCAAATGGGCGTACATATACGTCCCTTTAAATTTGCCGCCCTGCCACCGGGAGCTGGTTGGGACCTCCGTGAGTCCAGTCGCGAGACCCCCGTGAGTCTCGATCGCCGCGGGCGTCCCCGCGATCGTCTCACGGAGCGGCCGAATGAAGAAATGCCGTTGTAAACAGCATTTCTCCATTCTGCCTAGCAACTAGTGACGCTGATCTCTGCTCCATGTGATTGGAGCAGAGATCAGTGTTCACTAAATGAAAGCCCAACCCCCCCACAGTTAGTAACACACCCCTAGGAACACTTAACCCCTACACTGCCACCCACTGGTTAACCCCTTCATTGCCAGTGTCATTTACACAGGAATCACTGCATTTATATAGCACTGATTAATGTATAAATGACAACGGTCCCAAAAATGTGTCAAAAATGTCCGATGTGTCCCCGACAATGTCGCAGTCACAATAAAAAAAAAAAAAAAAAAAAAAAAAAAAAATCGCTGATCACCGCCATTACTAGTAAAAAAAAAAAAATAATAAAAAATTATTAATAAAAATGCTATAAAACTATCCCCTATTTTGTAAACGCTATAACTTTTGCGCAAACCAATTAATAATCGCTTATTGCGATTTTTTTTTACCAAAAATATGTAGTAGAATACGTATCGGCCTAAACTGAGGGAAAAAAATGTTTTTTTATATATTTTTGGGGATATTTATTATAACAAAAAGTAAAAAATAATGCGTTTTTTTCAAAATTGTCGCTCTATTTTTGTTTATAGCGCAAAAAATAAAAACCGCAGGGGCGATCAAATACCACCAAAAGAAAGCTCTATTTGTGGGGAAAAAAAGCACGTCAATTTTGTTTGGGAGCCACGTCGCACGACCGCGCAATTGTCAGTTAAACTGACGCAGTGCCGAATCGCAAAAAGGGGTCTGGTCTCTGACCAGCAAAATGGTCCGGTCTGCAAGTGGTTAATCTGTCATCTACTAGGACCCCCAGATCTTTCTCCATCCTTGATTCCCCCAGGAGGTTCTCCCCCCAGTGAGTAGTTGGCCTTTATGTTTTTAGCCCCCAAGTGCATTACTTTACATTTCACCACATATCTACGCCTCCAGCTCCATAAAATGGCCCATCAGATAATCTCTGTACATTTCATCTGCCCCAACGGGAAGAAATTGAGAAAAACAACAGAAGGAGCATCAAACCAAACTGTTTCGTTTCACATGCCACTTTAATCATTGGCATACCTCCTTAGACCCCGCCTGTCCAGACAGCATGGCCATTTGCTGACTCGCCCCCATCCACAGGCAGCTTAACTCTTCAATTAGGCACAAAAGTTGAATCCAATGCAATTTTACTTCAGATAATCGCAGCACGGCGGATGCTTTTCCAGTTTTTTGAAGTGTAAGAAGACAATGACTTTCCCCGAGCCCTGACCCTGCAAAGGACTAAGGCTACGTTTCCACTTGTGCGACTTGTCATGCGACTCGGGACTGCAAAATCGCATGACAAGTCGTACCCCCTCGATTTCCAATGAGTACCGTTCATATCCGTGCGACTTCAAATCGCAGTGGCTTCAAAAGTAGTCCCTACACTATCTTGGTCTGACCTTGATGCGACTTGAGGTCCACAGACCTCCAGAATAAACGGCCATTGCCTCAAGTCTCATCAAAATGTCTGCATAACAGCGGCAGAATCCTGCGACTTTCAGGTCGCAATAGTGGAAACCTAGCCTAACGCTGACTGGTGGAACATATAAGAAGTGGGGTGGGACTAGAGCTGAACTAACTAGCACTAAACTGGAGCCAGCATAGCACAATATATGATGATATGTTACAGTTAAATACAAAAAAATGAAAAATCCCTTTATTACGTCACACATAAAACATCCAACGCAATTCTAGGGCCAAACACATTCCGTCTTCATCAGGGCCACAAAAGAGTATAAATATAAATCTGTAACATGCGTGGCCCTGATGAAGGGGGCGTGTGTTTGGCCCACCTGAAAGGAGTTGGATGTTCTATGAAGTAATTAGGACTCATTGCCGTTTGGTTTGGTGCTCCTTCCTGGGTACCCATTGGAGGATAGCCGGAGCCAGTGAGCTCTCTGATTGGTCATCTTCCCTTCAAAGACTTTGTTGAGGTCCCATGGAGCGGAGGAGGGAATGGAGACCCCGGCTAGGTCGGCTCTTCTCAGGGACCTTGTACTGTAGGCGGTCTCATCTCTTATCACTTCCCGGCAGACGCAGTGATGAATACGAGGAAATGATGGCGCGTTCCCGGAGCCGCTCTGCTGATTGTCCTTCTCTCTGTTTTTGCCATTTTTCCCCGAAGATTATTATTTGTGGTTAATTCCGGAAAACCGGCTTATCACTGACAGGGGGGGGGGAGGGGGAGGATCCACCTAAAGTAGAACCCTACAGACCACGTTCCCTCTACTTGTAGGGTGGTGGGATCCCCCCAATGAGGCCCCCTCCCCCCCTCCGGGAAGATTGTAGCTCCTCTCGGGTCCTACAAGTCCTGATCCCGTGCCGATCGGCCAGATTCCAGTCCCCGGAGTTTATTCTTCCTACAGAGGATCCAGTAGGGAGCCGGGGACACGAATGACTCCGGTGTCACCAAAATCATAAATAACGTCCCGGCCGCTGGCTGAGCAAAAATGGCGAATAAAAGAATTGCCCACAAAATCTCTACAAGTTACGAATGATCCGAAATATCGAATCATGTTGTAAAGCGCTGTGCAAACTGTTGGCGCTATATAAATCCTGTATAATAATATAATAATAAACAAATGGAACAGAACAAATTAATAATAATAATAAATAATAATAAAACGTTTTTATTATTATCGTCATTTATTATTATTATTAATTTGTTATTTTGGATAATTTGTAACTTCGGATAAATTCGTATTCGTTACGTTCACTAACGGACAGATTTGAAAGGAAATTCCAATCCCAATCATTTAATAGTTATTATTAATTATTATTTAGAATTTTTGAATTTATTTATTTACGAATTTTCTCATTTTTAAATATTCGGAAAAATTTGTTAAATCGGGGTTTTCGATAATCGGATATTTCCGAATGAACAAATTTGTCTAAATTAGTTAAATAACGAACCTGGAGCGAAAAGAATTGCACATGTGTACTGTACATAGAGACTGCAGATGATTGGTCAGGACGGTCCATCCAATAATAATCACCGGCTGCGTTTCCTCATCTCCGGGTGACTTCCTCCTGAATGATAAATCTCCCGTCAGTCCGCTCCCTTCTACTTCATATGGTTGTTCCTCTACTCCGGCTCTAGTCTGAAGATTCAAATCTGACCCCCACCCTCCCCTTCAGTCTTGCACAGGTGTATGACTCCTCCCCTTCAGTCTTGCACAGGTGTATGACTCCTCCCCTTCAGTCTTGCACAGGTGTAATGGCTCCTCCCCTTCAGTCGTGCACAGGTGTAATGGCTCCTCCCCTTCAGTCTTGCACAGGTGTATTGGCTCCTCCCCTTCAGTCTTCCACAGGTGTATGACTCCTCCCCTTCAGTCTTGCACAGGTGTATGACTCCTCCCCTTCAGTCTTGCACAGGTGTAATGGCTCCTCCCCTTCAGTCGTGCACAGGTGTAATGGCTCCTCCCCTTCAGTCTTGCACAGGTGTATTGGCTCCTCCCCTTCAGTCTTCCACAGGTGTAGCGGCTCCTCCCCTTCAGTCTTCCACAGGTGTAGCGGCTCCTCCCCTTCAGTCTTGCACAGGTGTATTGGCTCCTCCCCTTCAGTCTTGCACAGGATCACTGGCACCTCCCCTTCAATATTGCATAGGAGCACTGGCTCCTCCCCTTTAGTCTTGCACAGGTGTAATGGCTCCTCCCCTTCAGTCTTGCACAGGTGTATTGGCTCCTCCCCTTCAGTCTTCCACAGGTGTAGCGGCTCCTCCCCTTCAGTCTTCCACAGGTGTAGCGGCTCCTCCCCTTCAGTCTTGCACAGGTGTAGTGGCTCCTCCCCTTCAGTCTTGCACAGGTGTAGCGGCTCCTCTCCTGGACTGAAATAGCTTCCTCTGATTTCACTGCACACTGTGAGCTTCTCATAATGTGCATTAGAAGCTGGAAACAGAGCCTCATTTCCTCGCTGGAGGACATCCAGCATCATCTAGCCCTTTCCTCCCCATCATGTGTCTTTGGCCCTGCCCCTTTCATTGATTGGATGCTCAAATGTGGACCTTACCTATGCAAATGCAGCCTGCCTAGGAATGCCCACTCCTCCAGACTGACACCCACCCAATCGAGGGAAGAGAGGGGGAGAGAGAGAGCAGGGGGAGGGGAGAGAGGGAGGAGAGAGAGAGAAGGGGGGAGAGGGGGGGAGTGAGAGGGAGAGGAGATGGGGGGAAGAGAGAGAGGAGGGGAGGAGGGGAGAGAGAGATAGAGCGCGCGAGAGAGAGAGAGAGACCTCAATATAAAGCTGGAGACCGGGGAATTACTAACATCTCTAAAACAGTAAAATCTCATTCTTGGCGGAGTGCCCCTTTAATGACTTTATTACTTCAGGTTTAGGAATGGCGGTCGTATTCCACATCCTCCAGGGGGGAGGGGGGGGACCGATTCTCCCGCCACCTTACACCATAATAATCGGTTAGAAATGTCACCGGCGTGCTGTGGCTTGTAATGGCGGGAACTTCCTCCCCATACAAAGAGCTCCGCCCACATTCCAGGACTCGCATCAATCATTTACCTGACAGACAAAGACAGGGCCGCCTTTCACCGGGGAGCACAGGCTGCTACTTCACCTGAGCCCCTGTCTCTGGGGGCCCCTGGGGCTTACCCATCCAAATACCCCAAATACCCTCCATCACAATCACCTTCTACAAATGTACATGACATAGGATCTCTGGTTATAGGGGTTGGGAGGGTTGTAAGAGATATGGGGGGGGGGGGTTGGTTGGGGGGTTTGGAGTTGGGATGGTTGTAAGAGTTGGGTGGGGGGGGATATAGGGGTTGGGAGGGATGAAGTGGGGGGGTATAAGTTTGGTTGGTATAGTCAGAGAATGGTAATTGGGTACAGGGGGTAATGGGTTGGGGGGTATAGGAGTTGGGGGGGGGTATAGGCAGAGAACAGTAATTGGGCACAGGGGGTATAGGGGTTGAATATAATATCTTCCCTATAACTCAGGCGTTTCTTCCATGGTTTGGAGTCGGAGTGGCCCCATAATGATCTCATTACTTTGGACAGTTTCCCGCACTCGGCTCTCGGAATTAATCGCAGAAAGTCGCCTCGGGACGCACACAGAGCTGACACAGCGAATCGGACCCGACAGCGGGGAGAAAATATCCACATTAACCCCTCGCTCTCCGCCATGTGGTAATTTCCAATGGTAACTGGCTGATATCCGGTTGCCATGGGAGACAGAACTTCCCACCATGGATCTGCTCCTCCCCCACACGTTACCTTTATACGTCTCCCTATAGAACAAAGCGAAGAGCAGAACGCAGCCTACAACGAGAGTGAGACGCGGAGGACGGATCATCTGATTGGAGGGATGTAAAGCGTATTTCCAAATTAGAATAAAAGTCACTTCATGTTCCCAATTCTGTATAGATTTTCACTTGCTTAAAAATGTCTTTCCCCTTCTATGAAATGTTAAGAAGGGGGCTGGGAATTTACTAGTTACTATAGTTAACCCTGTCTGTGCTGGGCTGCCAGATCTCATTATCAGTTGTAATTTAGCTGCGCACACGGCCTGTCCTAGAAATATGAAATGCCCCGATCGGGATCAATAACAAATGTGCATTTATTTATTTATTTGTATTGACTCCTGCAAAGCATTAGAAGTGTGATCAGTGGCCTGGGGTTGCAATACTCCGGCTCCTGCAGACTATTCCTCCAGGGAGAGGGCTGGACTAGGAGTGCGGTGATGTTACTTCATTGAGAATTAGGAGTCCCTCCGCCCCGGTGACAGATGGGGCCTGTAGTCCCGCCATTTACAGATCTCTGACACAGCTGTGTGGGTGGAGCCAAATTGGAAAAATGGCAGAAGCCTGCGGGCACAGCAAGGTAGGAGGGGGAGGGGTGCTCGATGGTGGGGGGGGGAGGGGTCTGACCATCTTTCATGTTATTCCCTAAATATGGGTGTAAGATGAAGCATGGACAGAAGGATGGACAGAAGGATGGACAGAAGGATGGACAGAAGGATGGACAGAGCCTTTAGGCCGCGGTTCACAGCAGGGGGTCCGGTGCGTCCCCCCCGGTCATTGGTTCAGAGGTGCGAATCAGATCCAAATTTTGGGCTGAATTCATACCGGAATCAGACCAGGAGATGCACAGGACCCTTCGATGCAGACCGCAGCCCACCCCGGAGATGTGTGAACCCGGTCCAGGGAGAGAGACATAGAGAGCCATAGAGAGCTCCATAGAGAGCTCCATAGAGAGATCCATAGAGAGATCCATAGAGAGATCCATAGAGAGATCCATAGAGAGATCCATAGAGAGATCCATAGAGAACTCCATAGAGAACTCCATAGAGAGATCCATAGAGAGATCCATAGAGAACTCCATAGAGAGATCCATAGAGAGCTCCATAGAGAACTCCATAGAGACCTCCATAGAGAGCTCCATAGAGAGATGCATAGAGAGATCCATAGAGAGCTCCATAGAGAGATGCATAGAGAGATCCATAGAGAACTCCATAGAGAACTCCATAGAGAGATCCATAGAGAACTCCATAGAGAGATCCATAGAGAGATCCATAGAGAGATCCATAGAGAACTCCATAGAGAGATCCATAGAGAACTCCATAGAGAGATCCATAGAGAGATCCATAGAGAACTCCATAGAGAGATCCATAGAGAGATCCATAGAGAACTCCATAGAGAACTCCATAGAGAGATCCATAGAGAGATCCATAGAGAGATCCATAGAGAGCTCCATAGAGAACTCCATAGAGAGATCCATAGAGAGCTCCATAGAGAGATCCATAGAGACCTCCATAGAGAGATCCATAGAGAGATCCATAGAGAGCTCCATAGAGAGAGCCATAGAGAGATCCATAGAGAGATCCATAGAGACCTCCATAGAGAGATCCATAGAGAGCTCCATAGAGAGACCCATAGAGAGACCCATAGAGAGATCCATAGAGACCTCCATAGAGACCTCCATAGAGAGCTCCATAGAGAACTCCATAGAGAGATCCATAGAGAACTCCATAGAGAGACCCATAGAGAGCTCCATAGAGAGCTCAATAGAGAACTCCATAGAGAGACCCATAGAGAGCTCCATAGAGAGATCCATAGAGACCTCCATAGAGAGATCCATAGAGACCTCCATAGAGAGATCCACAGAGAACTCCATAGAGAGACCCATAGAGAGATCCATAGAGAGATCCATAGAGAACTCCATAGAGAACTCCATAGAGAACTCCATAGAGAGATCCATAGAGAGCTCCATAGAGAGCTCCATAGAGAGACCCATAGAGAGACCCATAGAGAGATCCATAGAGAGACCCATAGAGACCTCCATAGAGAGATCCATAGAGAACTCCATAGAGAGCTCCATAGAGAGATCCATAGAGAGATCCATAGAGAGCTCCATAGAGAGATCCATAGAGAACTCCATAGAGAGCTCCATAGAGAGATCCATAGAGAGCTCCATAGAGAACTCCATAGAGAGCTCCATAGAGAGATCCATAGAGAGCTCCATAGAGAGCTCCATAGAGAGACCCATAGAGAGATCCATAGAGACCTCCATAGAGAGATCCATAGAGAGCTCCATAGAGAGCTCCATAGAGAGCTCCATAGAGAGACCCATAGAGAGATCCATAGAGAGACCCATAGAGAGATCCATAGAGAACTCCATAGAGAGATCCATAGAGACCTCCATAGAGAGATCCATAGAGACCTCCATAGAGAGCTCCAGAGAGATCCATAGAGAGATCCATAGAGAGCTCCATAGAGAGACCCATAGAGAGATCAATAGAGAGACCCATAGAGAGATCCATAGAGAACTCCATAGAGACCTCCATAGAGAGATCCATAGAGAGCTCCATAGAGAGCTCCATAGAGAGCTCCATAGAGAGACCCATAGAGAGATCCATAGAGAGCTCCATAGAGAACTCCATAGAGAGATCCATAGAGAACTCCATAGAGAACTCCATAGAGAGATCCATAGAAAACTCCATAGAGACCTCCATAGAGAGCTCCATAGAGAGATGCATAGAGAGCTCCATAGAGAGATGCATAGAGAGATCCATAGAGAACTCCATAGAGACCTCCATAGAGAGATCCATAGAGAACTCCATAGAGAGATCCATAGAGAGATCCATAGAGAGATCCATAGAGAACTCCATAGAGAGATCCATAGAGAACTCCATAGAGAGATCCATAGAGAGATCCATAGAGAACTCCATAGAGAGATCCATAGAGAGCTCCATAGAGAGACCCATAGAGAGATCCATAGAGAGCTCCATAGAGAACTCCATAGAGAGATCCATAGAGACCTCCATAGAGAACTCCATAGAGAGATCCATAGAGAACTCCATAGAGACCTCCATAGAGAGCTCCATAGAGAGATGCATAGAGAGATCCATAGAGAGCTCCATAGAGAGATGCATAGAGAGATCCATAGAGAACTCCATAGAGACCTCCATAGAGAGATCCATAGAGAACTCCATAGAGAGATCCATAGAGAGATCCATAGAGAGATCCATAGAGAACTCCATAGAGAGATCCATAGAGAACTCCATAGAGAGATCCATAGAGAGATCCATAGAGAACTCCATAGAGAGATCCATAGAGAGATCCATAGAGAACTCCATAGAGAACTCCATAGAGAGATCCATAGAGAGATCCATAGAGAGATCCATAGAGAGCTCCATAGAGAACTCCATAGAGAGATCCATAGAGAGCTCCATAGAGAGATCCATAGAGAGATCCATAGAGAGCTCCATAGAGAGACCCATAGAGACCTCCATAGAGAGATCCATAGAGAGATCCATAGAGAGCTCCATAGAGAGAGCCATAGAGAGATCCATAGAGAGATCCATAGAGACCTCCATAGAGAGATCCATAGAGAGCTCCATAGAGAGACCCATAGAGAGACCCATAGAGAGATCCATAGAGACCTCCATAGAGACCTCCATAGAGAGCTCCATAGAGAACTCCATAGAGAGATCCATAGAGAACTCCATAGAGAGACCCATAGAGAGCTCCATAGAGAGCTCAATAGAGAACTCCATAGAGAGACCCATAGAGAGCTCCATAGAGAGATCCATAGAGACCTCCATAGAGAGATCCATAGAGACCTCCATAGAGAGATCCACAGAGAACTCCATAGAGAGACCCATAGAGAGATCCATAGAGAGATCCATAGAGAACTCCATAGAGAGATCCATAGAGAACTCCATAGAGAGATCCATAGAGAGATCCATAGAGAGCTCCATAGAGAGACCCATAGAGAGATCCATAGAGAGACCCATAGAGACCTCCATAGAGAGATCCATAGAGAGCTCCATAGAGAGATCCATAGAGAGATCCATAGAGAGCTCCATAGAGAGATCCATAGAGAACTCCATAGAGAGCTCCATAGAGAGATCCATAGAGAGCTCCATAGAGAACTCCATAGAGAGCTCCATAGAGAGATCCATAGAGAGCTCCATAGAGAGCTCCATAGAGAGACCCATAGAGAGATCCATAGAGACCTCCATAGAGAGATCCATAGAGAGCTCCATAGAGAGCTCCATAGAGAGCTCCATAGAGAGACCCATAGAGAGATCCATAGAGAGACCCATAGAGAGATCCATAGAGAACTCCATAGAGAGATCCATAGAGACCTCCATAGAGAGATCCATAGAGACCTCCATAGAGAGCTCCAGAGAGATCCATAGAGAGATCCATAGAGAGCTCCATAGAGAGACCCATAGAGAGATCCATAGAGAGACCCATAGAGAGATCCATAGAGAGACCCATAGAGAGATCCATAGAGAACTCCATAGAGACCTCCATAGAGAGATCCATAGAGAGCTCCATAGAGAGCTCCATAGAGAGCTCCATAGAGAGACCCATAGAGAGATCCATAGAGAGCTCCATAGAGAGCTCCATAGAGAACTCCATAGAGAACTCCATAGAGAGACCCATAGAGAACTCCATAGAGAGATCCATAGAGACCTCCATAGAGAGATCCATAGAGAGCTCCATAGAGAGATCCATAGAGAGCTCCATAGAGAGATCCATAGAGAACTCCATAGAGACCTCCATAGAGAGATCCATAGAGAACTCCATAGAGACCTCCATAGAGAGATCCATAGAGAGCTCCATAGAGAGATCCATAGAGACCTCCATAGAGAGATCCATAGAGAACTCCATAGAGAGATCCATAGAGAGATCCATAGAGACCTCCATAGAGAGATCCACAGAGAGATCCATAGAGAGACCCATAGAGAGATCCATAGAGAGCTCCACAGAGAGATCCATAGAGAGCTCCATAGAGACCTCCATAGAGAGATCCATAGAGACCTCCATAGAGAGATCCATAGAGAGATCCATAGAGAGCTCCATAGAGAGATCCATAGAGACCTCCATAGAGAGATCCATAGAGACCTCCATAGAGAGATCCATAGAGAGCTCCATAGAGACCTCCATAGAGAGATCCATAGAGAGCTTCATAGAGAACTCCATAGAGAGATCCATAGAGCGCTCCATAGAGAGCTCCATAGAGAGCTCCATAGAGAACTCCATAGAGAGATCCACAGAGAGATCCATAGAGAGATCCATAGAGAGATCCATAGAGAGCTTCATAGAGAACTCCATAGAGAGATCCATAGGGCGCTCCATAGAGAGCTCCATAGAGAGCTCCATAGAGAACTCCATAGAGAGATCCACAGAGAGATCCATAGAGCGCTCCATAGAGAGCTCCATAGAGAACTCCATAGAGACCTCCATAGAGAGATCCATAGAGAGCTCCATAGAGAGATCCATAGAGAGATCCATAGAGACCTCCATAGAGAGATCCACAGAGAGCTCCATAGAGAGATCCATAGAGAGCTTCATAGAGAGATCCATAGAGAGATCCATAGAGACCAACTTAGAGACCTGCATAGAGAGATCCATAGAGAACTCCATGGAGACCTCCATAGAGAGATCCATAGAGAGCTCCATAGAGAACTCCATAGAGAGATCCATAGAGAGCTTCATAGAGAGCTCCATAGAGAACTCCATAGAGAGATCCATAGAGAGACCCATAGAGACCTCCATAGAGAGATCCATAGAGAGATCCATAGAGAGATCCATAGAGAGCTCCATAGAGAGAGCCATAGAGAGATCCATAGAGAGATCCATAGAGACCTCCATAGAGAGATCCATAGAGAGCTCCATAGAGAGACCCATAGAGAGACCCATAGAGAGATCCATAGAGACCTCCATAGAGACCTCCATAGAGACCTCCATAGAGAACTCCATAGAGAGATCCATAGAGAACTCCATAGAGAGACCCATAGAGAGCTCCATAGAGAGCTCAATAGAGAACTCCATAGAGAGACCCATAGAGAGCTCCATAGAGAGATCCATAGAGACCTCCATAGAGAGATCCATAGAGACCTCCATAGAGAGATCCACAGAGAACTCCATAGAGAGACCCATAGAGAGATCCATAGAGAACTCCATAGAGAGATCCATAGAGAACTCCATAGAGAGATCCATAGAGAGCTCCATAGAGAGACCCATAGAGACCTCCATAGAGAGATCCATAGAGAACTCCATAGAGAGCTCCATAGAGAGATCCATAGAGAGATCCATAGAGAGCTCCATAGAGAGATCCATAGAGAACTCCATAGAGAGCTCCATAGAGAGATCCATAGAGAACTCCATAGAGAACTCCATAGAGAGCTCCATAGAGAGATCCATAGAGAGCTCCATAGAGAGCTCCATAGAGAGCTCCATAGAGAGACCCATAGAGAGATCCATAGAGACCTCCATAGAGAGATCCATAGAGAGCTCCATAGAGAGCTCCATAGAGAGCTCCATAGAGAGATCCATAGAGAGACCCATAGAGAGATCCATAGAGAACTCCATAGAGAGATCCATAGAGACCTCCATAGAGAGATCCATAGAGACCTCCATAGAGAGCTCCATAGAGAGATCCATAGAGAGATCCATAGAGAGATCCATAGAGAGCTCCATAGAGAGACCCATAGAGAGATCCATAGAGAGACCCATAGAGAGATCCATAGAGAACTCCACAGAGAGATCCATAGAGACCTCCATAGAGAGATCCATAGAGACCTCCATAGAGACCTCCATAGAGAGCTCCATAGAGAGCTCCATAGAGAGCTCCATAGAGAACTCCATAGAGAACTCCATAGAGAACTCCATAGAGAGATCCATAGAGACCTCCATAGAGAGATCCATAGAGAGCTCCATAGAGAGATCCATAGAGAGCTCCATAGAGAGATCCATAGAGAACTCCATAGAGACCTCCATAGAGAGATCCATAGAGAACTCCATAGAGACCTCCATAGAGAGATCCATAGAGAGCTCCATAGAGACCTCCATAGAGAGATCCATAGAGACCTCCATAGAGAGATCCATAGAGAACTCCATAGAGAGATCCATAGAGAGATCCATAGAGCCCTCCATAGAGAGATCCACAGAGAGATCCATAGAGAGACCCATAGAGAGATCCATAGAGAGCTCCACAGAGAGATCCATAGAGAGCTCCATAGAGACCTCCATAGAGAGATCCATAGAGACCTCCATAGAGAGATCCATAGAGAGATCCATAGAGAGCTCCATAGAGACCTCCATAGAGAGATCCATAGAGACCTCCATAGAGAGATCCATAGAGACCTCCATAGAGAGATCCATAGAGAGCTCCATAGAGACCTCCATAGAGAGATCCATAGAGAGCTTCATAGAGAGATCCATAGAGCGCTCCATAGAGAGCTCCATAGAGAGCTCCATAGAGAACTCCATAGAGAACTCCATAGAGAGATCCACAGAGAGATCCATAGAGAGATCCATAGAGAGCTCCATAGAGAGATCCATAGAGAGATCCATAGAGAGCTTCATAGAGAACTCCATAGAGAGATCCATAGAGCGCTCCATAGAGAGCTCCATAGAGAGCTCCATAGAGAACTCCATAGAGAGATCCACAGAGAGATCCATAGAGCGCTCCATAGAGAGCTCCATAGAGATCTCCATAGAGAACTCCATAGAGACCTCCATAGAGACCTCCATAGAGAGATCCATAGAGAGCTCCATAGAGAGATCCATAGAGAGATCCATAGAGACCTCCATAGAGAGATCCACAGAGAGCTCCATAGAGAGATCCATAGAGAGCTTCATAGAGAGACCCATAGAGACCTCCATAGAGAGATCCATAGAGACCTCCATAGAGAGATCCATAGAGAGATCCATAGAGACCTCCTTAGAGACCTGCATAGAGAGATCCATAGAGAACTCCATGGAGACCTCCATAGAGAGATCCATAGAGAGATCCATAGAGAGCTCCATAGAGAACTCCATAGAGAGATCCATAGAGAGCTTCATAGAGAGCTCCATAGAGAACTCCATAGAGAGATCCATAGAGAGATCCATAGAGAGATCCATAGAGAGCTTCATAGAGAGCTTCATAGAGAGCTCCATAGAGAACTCCATAGAGAGATCCATAGAGAGCTTCATAGAGACCTCCATAGAGAGATCCATAGAGAGATCCATAGAGAGCTCCATAGAGAACTCCATAGAGAGATCCATAGAGAGCTCCATAGAGACCTCCATAGAGAGATCCAAAGAGAGACCCATAGAGAGATCCATAGAGAGATCCATAGAGAACTCCATAGAGAGCTCCATAGAGAGACCCGTAGAGAGATCCATAGAGACCTCCATAGAGAGATCCATAGAGACCTCCATAGAGAGATCCATAGAGAGATCCATAGAGACCTCCATAGAGAGATCCATAGAGAGATCCATAGAGAGATTCATAGAGAGATCCATAGAGAACTCCATAGAGAGCTTCATAGAGAGCTCCATAGAGAACTCCATAGAGAGCTCCATAGAGAGATCCATAGAGAACTCCATAGAGAACTCCATAGAGAGATCCATAGAGAGACCCATAGAGAGACCCATAGAGAGATCCATAGAGAGATCCATAGAGAGACCCATAGAGAGATCCATAGAGAACTCCATAGAGAGATCCATAGAGATCCATAGAGACCTCCATAGAGAGCTCCATAGAGACCTCCATAGAGAGATCCATAGAGACCTCCATAGAGAGATCCATAGAGACCTCCATAGAGAGATCCATAGAGAGACCCATAGAGAGATCCATAGAGAGCTCCATAGAGAGATCCATAGAGAGCTCCATAGAGAGATCCATAGAGGCCTCCATAGAGAGATCCATAGAGAGCTCCATAGAGAGATCCATAGAGACCTCCATAGAGAGACCCATAGAGACCTCCATAGAGAGCTCCATAGAGAGACCCATAGAGAGCTCCATAGAGAGACCCATAGAGAGATCCATAGAGAGATCCATAGAGAACTCCATAGAGAGCTCCATAGAGAGACCCATAGAGACCTCCATAGAGAGATCCATAGAGACCTCCATAGAGAGATCCATAGAGAACTCCATAGAGACCTCCATAGAGAGATCCATAGAGAGCTTCATAGAGAGATCCATAGAGAGCTTCATAGAGAGCTCCATAGAGAGATCCATAGAGACCTTCATAGAGAGACCCATAGAGACCTCCATAGAGAGCTCCATAGAGAGACCCATAGAGAGCTCCATAGAGAGACCCATAGAGAGATCCATAGAGAGATCCATAGAGAACTCCATAGAGAGACCCATAGAGAACTCCATAGAGAGATCCATAGAGACCTCCATAGAGAGATCCATAGAGAGCTCCATAGAGAGATCCATAGAGAGCTCCATAGAGAGATCCATAGAGAACTCCATAGAGACCTCCATAGAGAGATCCATAGAGAACTCCATAGAGACCTCCATAGAGAGCTCCATAGAGACCTCCATAGAGAGATCCATAGAGACCTCCATAGAGAGATCCATAGAGAACTCCATAGAGAGATCCATAGAGAGATCCATAGAGAGATCCATAGAGACCTCCATAGAGAGATCCACAGAGAGATCCATAGAGAGACCCATAGAGAGATCCATAGAGAGCTCCACAGAGAGATCCATAGAGAGCTCCATAGAGACCTCCATAGAGAGATCCATAGAGTCCTCCATAGAGAGATCCATAGAGAGATCCATAGAGAGCTCCATAGAGACCTCCATAGAGAGATCCATAGAGACCTCCATAGAGAGATCCATAGAGACCTCCATAGAGAGATCCATAGAGAGCTCCATAGAGACCTCCATAGAGAGATCCATAGAGAGCTTCATAGAGAACTCCATAGAGAGATCCATAGAGCGCTCCATAGAGAGCTCCATAGAGAACTCCATAGAGAGATCCACAGAGAGATCCATAGAGAGATCCATAGAGAGCTCCATAGAGAGATCCATAGAGAGCTTCATAGAGAACTCCATAGAGAGATCCATAGAGCGCTCCATAGAGAGCTCCATAGAGAGCTCCATAGAGAACTCCATAGAGAGATCCACAGAGAGATCCATAGAGCGCTCCATAGAGAGCTCCATAGAGATCTCCATAGAGAACTCCATAGAGACCTCCATAGAGAGATCCATAGAGAGCTCCATAGAGAGATCCATAGAGAGATCCATAGAGACCTCCATAGAGAGATCCACAGAGAGCTCCATAGAGAGATCCATAGAGAGCTTCATAGAGAGACCCATAGAGACCTCCATAGAGAGATCCATAGAGACCTCCATAGAGAGATCCATAGAGACCTCCTTAGAGACCTGCATAGAGAGATCCATAGAGAACTCCATAGAGACCTCCATAGAGAGATCCATAGAGAACTCCATAGAGACCTCCATAGAGAGATCCATAGAGAACTCCATAGAGAGATCCATAGAGAGATCCATAGAGACCTCCATAGAGAGATCCACAGAGAGATCCATAGAGAGACCCATAGAGAGATCCATAGAGAGCTCCACAGAGAGATCCATAGAGAGCTCCATAGAGACCTCCATAGAGAGATCCATAGAGACCTCCATAGAGAGATCCATAGAGAGATCCATAGAGAGCTCCATAGAGACCTCCATAGAGAGATCCATAGAGACCTCCATAGAGAGATCCATAGAGACCTCCATAGAGAGATCCATAGAGAGCTCCATAGAGACCTCCATAGAGAGATCCATAGAGAGCTTCATAGAGAACTCCATAGAGAGATCCATAGAGCGCTCCATAGAGAGCTCCATAGAGAACTCCATAGAGAGATCCACAGAGAGATCCATAGAGAGATCCATAGAGAGCTCCATAGAGAGATCCATAGAGAGCTTCATAGAGAGATCCATAGAGCGCTCCATAGAGAGCTCCATAGAGAGCTCCATAGAGAACTCCATAGAGAGATCCACAGAGAGATCCATAGAGCGCTCCATAGAGAGCTCCATAGAGATCTCCATAGAGAACTCCATAGAGACCTCCATAGAGAGATCCATAGAGAGCTCCATAGAGAGATCCATAGAGAGATCCATAGAGACCTCCATAGAGAGATCCACAGAGAGCTCCATAGAGAGATCCATAGAGAGCTTCATAGAGAGACCCATAGAGACCTCCATAGAGAGATCCATAGAGACCTCCATAGAGAGATCCATAGAGAGATCCATAGAGACCTCCTTAGAGACCTGCATAGAGAGATCCATAGAGAACTCCATGGAGACCTCCATAGAGAGATCCATAGAGAGATCCATAGAGAGCTCCATAGAGAACTCCATAGAGAGATCCATAGAGAGCTTCATAGAGAGCTCCATAGAGAACTCCATAGAGAGATCCATAGAGAGATCCATAGAGAGATCCATAGAGAGCTTCATAGAGAGCTCCATAGAGAGCTCCATAGAGAACTCCATAGAGAGATCCATAGAGAGCTTCATAGAGACCTCCATAGAGAGATCCATAGAGAGATCCATAGAGAGCTCCATAGAGAACTCCATAGAGAGATCCATAGAGAGCTCCATAGAGACCTCCATAGAGAGATCCAAAGAGAGACCCATAGAGAGATCCATAGAGAGATCCATACAGAACTCCATAGAGAGCTCCATAGAGAGACCCGTAGAGAGATCCATAGAGACCTCCATAGAGAGATCCATAGAGACCTCCATAGAGAGATCCATAGAGAGATCCATAGAGAGATCCATAGAGACCTCCATAGAGAGATCCATAGAGAGATCCATAGAGAACTCCATAGAGAGATTCATAGAGAGATCCATAGAGAACTCCATAGAGAGCTCCATAGAGAACTCCATAGAGAGCTCCATAGAGAGATCCATAGAGAACTCCATAGAGAACTCCATAGAGAGATCCATAGAGAGACCCATAGAGAGATCCATAGAGAGATCCATAGAGAGACCCATAGAGAGACCCATAGAGAACTCCATAGAGAGATCCATAGAGACCTCCATAGAGAGATCCATAGAGAGCTCCATAGAGACCTCCATAGAGAGATCCATAGAGACCTCCATAGAGAGATCCATAGAGACCTCCATAGAGAGATCCATAGAGAGACCCATAGAGAGATCCATAGAGAGATCCATAGAGAGCTCCATAGAGAGATCCATAGAGAGCTCCATAGAGAGCTCCATAGAGAGATCCATAGAGAGATCCATAGAGAGCTCCACAGAGAGACCTCCATAGAGAGATCCATAGAGACCTCCATAGAGAGATCCATAGAGACCTCCATAGAGAGATCCATAGAGAGATCCATAGAGAGATCCATAGAGAGATCCATAGAGAGCTCCATAGAGACCTCCATAGAGAGATCCATAGAGAGCTCCATAGAGAGATCCATAGAGAGATTCATAGAGACCTCCATAGAGAGACCCATAGAGACCTCCATAGAGAGACCCATAGAGAGCTCCATAGAGAGACCCATAGAGAGATCCATAGAGAGATCCATAGAGAACTCCATAGAGAGCTCCATAGAGAGACCCATAGAGAGATCCATAGAGACCTCCATAGAGAGATCCATAGAGAACTCCATAGAGACCTCCATAGAGAGATCCATAGAGAGATCCATAGAGAGCTTCATAGAGAGATCCATAGAGAGATCCATAGAGAGCTTCATAGAGAGCTCCATAGAGAGATCCATAGAGAGATCCATAGAGACCTCCATAGAGAGACCCATAGAGACCTCCATAGAGAGCTCCATAGAGAGACCCATAGAGAGCTCCATAGAGAGACCCATAGAGAGATCCATAGAGAGATCCATAGAGAACTCCATAGAGAGACCCATAGAGACCTCCATAGAGAGATCCATAGAGACCTCCATAGAGAGATCCATAGAGAACTCCATAGAGACCTCCATAGAGAGCTTCATAGAGAGATCCATAGAGAACTCCATAGAGAGATCCATAGAGAGCTCCATAGAGAGCTCCATAGAGAGCTCCATAGAGAGCTCCATAGAGAACTCCATAGAGACCTCCATAGAGAGATCCATAGAGAGCTCCATAGAGAGACCCATAGAGAGATCCATAGAGAGATCCATAGAGAGATCCATAGAGAACTCCATAGAGACCTCCATAGAGAGATCCATAGAGAGATCCATAGAGAACTCCATAGAGACCTCCATAGAGAGATCCATAGAGAGATCCATAGAGAGCTCCATAGAGAGACCCATAGAGAGATCCATAGAGAGATCCATAGAGAGATCCATAGAGAGATCCATAGAGAGCTCCATAGAGAGACCCATAGAGAGATCCATAGAGAGATCCATAGAGAACTCCATAGAGAGATCCATAGAGAGATCCATAGAGAGCTCCATAGAGAGATCCATAGAGACCTCCATAGAGAGATCCATAGAGAGATCCATAGAGAACTCCATAGAGAGATTCATAGAGAGATCCATAGAGAACTCCATAGAGAGCTTCATAGAGAGCTCCATAGAGAACTCCATAGAGAGCTCCATAGAGAGATCCATAGAGAACTCCATAGAGAACTCCATAGAGAGATCCATAGAGAGACCCATAGAGAGACCCATAGAGAGATCCATAGAGAGATCCATAGAGAGACCCATAGAGAACTCCATAGAGAGATCCATAGAGACCTCCATAGAGAGATCCATAGAGAGCTCCATAGAGACCTCCATAGAGAGATCCATAGAGACCTCCATAGAGAGATCCATAGAGACCTCCATAGAGAGATCCATAGAGAGATCCATAGAGAGACCCATAGAGAGATCCATAGAGAGATCCATAGAGAGATCCATAGAGAGATCCATAGAGAGCTCCATAGAGAGCTCCATAGAGAGATCCATAGAGAGCTCCACAGAGAGATCCATAGAGACCTCCATAGAGAGATCCATAGAGACCTCCATAGAGAGATCCATAGAGAGCTCCATAGAGAGCTCCATAGAGAGCTCCATAGAGACCTCCATAGAGAGATCCATAGAGAGCTCCATAGAGAGATCCATAGAGAGATCCATAGAGACCTCCATAGAGAGACCCATAGAGACCTCCATAGAGAGCTCCATAGAGAGACCCATAGAGAGCTCCATAGAGAGACCCATAGAGAGATCCATAGAGAGATCCATAGAGAACTCCATAGAGAGCTCCATAGAGAGACCCATAGAGAACTCCATAGAGAGATCCATAGAGACCTCCATAGAGAGATCCATAGAGAACTCCATAGAGACCTCCATAGAGAGATCCATAGAGAGCTTCATAGAGAGATCCATAGAGAGATCCATAGAGAGATCCATAGAGAGCTTCATAGAGAGCTCCATAGAGAGATCCATAGAGACCTCCATAGAGAGACCCATAGAGACCTCCATAGAGAGCTCCATAGAGAGACCCATAGAGAGCTCCATAGAGAGACCCATAGAGAGATCCATAGAGAGATCCATAGAGAACTCCATAGAGAGACCCATAGAGACCTCCATAGAGACCTCCATAGAGAGATCCATAGAGAACTCCATAGAGACCTCCATAGAGAGCTTCATAGAGAGATCCATAGAGAGATCCATAGAGACCTCCATAGAGAGCTTCATAGAGAGATCCATAGAGAGATCCATAGAGAGATCCATAGAGAGCTCCATAGAGAGCTCCATAGAGAGCTCCATAGAGAACTCCATAGAGACCTCCATAGAGAGATCCATAGAGCGCTCCATAGAGAGACCCACAGAGAGATCCATAGAGAGATCCATAGAGAACTCCATAGAGACCTCCATAGAGAGATCCATAGAGAGATCCATAGAGAACTCCATAGAGAGATCCATAGAGAGCTCCATAGAGAGATCCATAGAGAGACCCATAGAGAGATCCATAGAGAGCTCCATAGAGAGACCCATAGAGAGATCCATAGAGAGATCCATAGAGAACTCCATAGAGACCTCCATAGAGAGATCCATAGAGAGATCCATAGAGAGATCCATAGAGAGCTCCATAGAGAGCTCCATAGAGAGATCCATAGAGAGATCCATAGAGAGAGACACAGAGAGAACCTGTCACCCCCCCCCCCCCCCAGTCATGTGAATTGGAGGGGGGGGGGAACTCCTTATATAATCCACATGTGTGAATCCGGCCTGAAAGATCTCCGGGGGGGGGGGGGGGGTAGACTGAATTCCGTCCCCTCATTGTACAAATAATGGAACAATGGAAGTCCTACAGAGATACAAACTCTCTACAAAGAAACAAAGAGAAGCAACATTTTATAATAATATTTTGTGTTGATGGGAACACATAGAAATATATGATGGGGGGGGGGGGAGGGGCTCTTAAATTTGACCAGAAAGATGGAAATGCACTTTAAATCTCGGTGTGAAGATTCACCACAGGAGAGGAAAAGCCAAATTCCATCCTTCCAATCCCCGTCTGATGTTCTGTAGCCTGAAGGTAACAAAAGCAATCACATTCCATTGCTGGGCGAGAGTCCGCGTACCAGGTGCTCCCAGCCAGCCAATCAACAGACTGCTTGGATTTAAATGAACCAATCACAGAGCATCATCACTGCAGGCGTCACCCAACCTCAGACAATGGAGGAAATCCCCAACACAATAATACCGGAGATAAGAAGAGAAACCAAACCCTTCCCAAATATCACCTCCCCCCACACCCCACCGCACACCCCATCCCACACCCCACCGCACACCCCATACACCCCACACCCCACTGCACACCCCACACACCCCATCCCACACCCCACCGCACACCCCATACACCCCGCACACCCCACCGCACACCCCATCCCACACCCCATCCCACACACCGCACACCCCACCCCACACACCCCATCCCACACCCCCCACCCCACACCACACCCCACCGCACACCCCACACACCCCATCCCACACACCCCACCCCACACCCCATCGCACACCCCATACACCCCATCCCACACCCCATCCCACACACCGCACACCTCACCCCATACACCCCACACACCCCATCCCACACACCCCATCCCACACCCCATCCCACACACCGCACACCCCACCCCATCCCACACCCCACCGCACACCCCATCCCACACCCCCCACCCCACACCACACCCCACACACCCCATCCCACACACCCCACCCCACACCCCATACACCCCACACACCGCACACCCCACCCCACACCCCATACACCCCACACACCCCATCCCACACACCCCACACCCCATCCCACACCCCACCGCACACCCCATACACCCCATCCCACACACCGCACACCCCACCGCACACCCCTTACACCCCATCCCACACACCGCACACCCCATATACCCCACACACCGCACACCCCATACACCCCACACACCCCATCCCACACACCCCACCCCACACACCACATCCCACACACCGCACACTCCGCCTTACCATAAATGGTCTGTACACCCGCTGTGCCCATTATGAGGGGTTCCCACCATCCCTGTGCCGAGTTCCCGGGTCTGTACGCCCGCTGTGCCCATTATGAGGGGTTCTCACCATCCCTGTGCTGAGTTCCCGGGTCTGTACACCCGCTGTGCCCATTATGAGGGGTTCCCACCATCCCTGTGCTGAGTTCCCGGGTCTGTACACCCGCTGTGCCCATTATGAGGGGTTCTCACCATCCCTGTGCTGAGTTCCCGGGTCTGTACACCCGCTGTACCCATTATGAGGGGTTCCCACCATCCCTGTGCTGAGTTCCCGGGTCTGTACACCCGCTGTGCCCATTATGAGGGGTTCTCACCATCCCTGTGCTGAGTTCCCGGGTCTGTACACCCGCTGTGCCCATTATGAGGGGTTCCCACCATCCCTGTGCTGAGTTCCCGGGTCTGTACACCCGCTGTGCCCATTATGAGGGGTTCACACCACCCCTGTGCTGAGTTCCCGGGTCTGTACACCCGCTGTGCCCATTATGAGGGGTTCTCACCATCCCTGTGCTGAGTTCCCGGGTCTGTACACCCGCTGTACCCATTATGAGGGGTTCCCACCATCCCTGTGCTGAGTTCCCGGGTCTGTACACCCGCTGTGCCCATTATGAGGGGTTCTCACCATCCCTGTGCTGAGTTCCCGGGTCTGTACACCCGCTGTACCCATTATGAGGGGTTCCCACCATCCCTGTGCTGAGTTCCCGGGTCTGTACACCCGCTGTGCCCATTATGAGGGGTTCTCACCATCCCTGTGCTGAGTTCCCGGGTCTGTACACCCGCTGTGCCCATTATGAGGGGTTCCCACCATCCCTGTGCTGAGTTCCCGGGTCATGTCATAGCCCTCTCCTTTTTTGGGAATGCAATGGGACAAAATCATCCAGACAGAGCCCGGGGCCGACTGGGCTCCTCCCCCCCTCCCCCCCCGATATATGAGCATCATGTGTCAGAAATATTCCCCCCACAAAAACGCTGTGCCCCCCAACACAAATCTTTGTCCCCCACCCCCCACTGCATGTAATAACAAGATAAGACTTGTGACACCCATAGATATGCAGAGCCCGGGGCGTCCCCCCCTCCCTCTCCCCCACCAATCACTGCAACCCCATACACAGCATTCCAAAAACTGATTTCCATCTCTTCAAATCTGAAGCTTTCATTCAAATAATCCGCTGTGATCCCGCCATGGAGGTCACTTCCTGTTATGGGGTGACAACACCCTGTCCCAGACCTGCCCCCCGTTGTCACCCAGCCCCTGGAGATCCCGCCATGGAGGACACTTCCTTTTATGGGGTGACCACGCCCTGTCCTAGCCCTGCACCCCGTTGTCACCCGGTCACATGAGCCCCTGGTGATCCCGCCATGGAGGACTCTTCCTGTTATTGGGGTGACAACACCCTGTCCCAGCCCTGCCCCCCGTTGTCACCTGGTGATCCCGCCATGGAGGACACTTCCTGTTATGGGGTGACAACGCTCTGCCCCAGCTGTGTCCCCCGTTGTCATCTGGTGATCCCGCCATGGAGATCACTTCCTGTTATGAGGTGACAATGCTCTGCCCCAGCCCTGCCCCCCGTTGTTACCCGGTCACATGCTCCCACACTGACACACATTGAGGAGAAGGACGCAATGCTGTACTAAATGTCTTGAGACCAGAAGTGGCTGAAAGAGGCTGCAGGAGATCAGCAGCACCGACATACAGGAAAGGAAGAAAATAAAAAAAGGGAATCGTGGCTTCAGAGAAAAGGTAAAGGGACGCCGCTCATTATATGTTAACCCCCGCTCCTTCCGTCTGCTCCACCAATGAGAAGACTGATGGGCACGCCCCCTGCAGCAGCTTCTCCTCCCACTGTAGTTTAAGCCCCGCCTACATGAGAGTGACAACTCTGCTCGGAATTGAGGAGCGGTGCAGCATTGTTGTCACCCCATCACAGGAAGCTGTGTTAGGAGGACCTCACTGGCAGGATCAGCCGGGATTGGTGGGATGAATACTGGAGATGGACCAATCATAACGCTCTCACTAATGGGAGGGCGGAGCCCGACATCTAGAACCTCACATGAGGGTTCTCTGTACTTCGGTCTGCTCTGGAATCCATTGGCTCAGATCTCGGAGAACCTCGTGTAAGAGTCACTGGTTCTGCTGCAATGGAGTCTCACTACTCTCGCTGAATTCTCTGCAGTGCAGGAACAATGAAAATTCAATCCCCCTCCCCTCCCCCACCCATGATGGGAAGGTCAGGCAGGTCACCGCAACCAAATATACCCCCAAAATGTCTTCATAACTCGGGGCTACCAAAGAAGAATACACCTGGGGGAGGGGGAGGGGAAGAGGGAGGGGGGGGAGGGGGAGAAATAAGGACTGAATGCCCCCAGCACAGAACAACAGAAAAAAAAACAGGTTTCTATTCTCTGGCCCCGGGGCCCCGAGGTGTCGGGTTACAGCCCATTGTCTGCAAAACCTCACCGGGGAATTCCAGGACGCCATCAATATTCATACCGCCAGATCCTCGCCTTAAAGGAGCACTCCGCCAGATCCTCACCTTAAAGGAGCACTCCGCCAGATCCTCGCCTTAAAGGAGCACTCCGCCAAATCCTCACCTTAAAGGAACACTCCGCCAGATCCTCGCCTTAAAGGAGCACTCCGCCAGATCCTCACCTTAAAGGAGCACTCCGCCAGATCCTCACCTTAAAGGAGCACTCCGCCAGATCCTCGCCTTAAAGGAACACTCTGCCAGATCCTCGCCTTAAAGGAGCACTCTGCCAGATCCTCGCCTTAAAGGAACACTCCGCCTTAAAGGAGCACTCCGCCAGATCCTCGCCTTAAAAGAGCACTCCGCCAGATCCTCGCCTTAAAGGAACACTCCGCCAAATCATCGCCTTAAGGGAACACTCCGCCTTGGTTACCCAAAATCCTCGCTGTAGACTTCCCAGAATGACTTCAGTGTAATGTGACATCGGAGGAACACGATTGGAGGATCATAGGGGGGTCACCATCTCCAAAAACTGAGAAAATTTCACCCAGAAGTGGATTGTTGGAGTTGGCTGGACATATTATCATTATACAGGATTTATATTATTATTATACAGGATATCAGGGGGTGGGCTGTCATTGGCTGTCAGGGGGTGGGCTGTCATTGGCTGTCAGGGGGTGGGCTCTCATTGGCTGTCAGGAGGTGGGGGGTGATCGCACATTACTGATGCTCTTTGCAGAGCTTTACCTCTTCTGTGTAAATAATGAAGAGAGGAATGGCGGTGACTGACCAGCAGGGGGCGCTCTCATCCTTCAGCTGGAATGAAGATGACGGATCTGAGGATTCGCCTGCGTTTGGCTACAAGTAAAGTGAACGCACAGTCCATGTGTCAGCGGTCACTGCGCCCCCCATTGTTCACCTCCGGCACAAACAACAATGTGTGACATCACAGGTGACATCACAGATGAGGATTACGGCGTTGGGCGCGATTTTCAATACATTTAGGGGAATTCTCCATTCACCCCGAGGAGCTTATCCCGCGATCGTTGTGCTAAAAAAAAAAAACTTCCAGAAAAATGATTTCCATTCAAATCGAGGAATGATTTCACGCGGGGCGCATCAAAAACACATGAAAAATCGCCGCCAAACGGTTATTTTGAGTCACGTGACCGCAAAAAAAAAAGTGCCCCGCTAATGGCTCAAAAGTGCCAACGCAACACACAGATGGGAAAGACCCCGACAAGAGACCGGATCGTACCAAGTGATGTGCAGAGCGGGGCGGAGAGAAAACAAAATGATTTTTTTGATTTATTAAATCAAATCAAATAAATGTATCTAATTTATTTTAATAAAATGCTTTTGGAGTAAAAATAGTTTTCTATATAAGATACATGAATCATTTCGTTTATTCAGCATGAAATGGAGCTCAGTTCTATAGCACGGGGCTGTATATTCCGCAATATTTACATTTTTAGTAAACTGCACTGATCACACAATGTCACAGTAATCAGGAGATAAACCAAAGTTCAGGAATATTCCTCTATGTACACTACAAACTGGATGATTGTGTACATCACAAACTGGATGATTGTGTACACCGCAAACTGGATGATTGTGTACACCACAAACTGGATGATTGTGTACACCGCAAATTGGATGATTGTGTACACCACAAACTGGATGATTGTGTACACCGCAAACTGGATGATTGTGTACATCGCAAATTGGATGATTGTGTACACCACAAACTGGATGATTGTGTACACCGCAAACTGGATGATTGTGTACATCGCAAATTGGATGATTGTGTACACCACAAACTGGATGATTGTGTACACCGCAAACTGGATGATTGTGTACACCGCAAACTGGATGATTGTGTACATCGCAAATTGGATGATTGTGTACACCACAAACTGGATGATTGTGTACATCACAAACTGGATGATTGTGTACACCGCAAACTGGATGATTGTGTACATCGCAAATTGGATGACTGTGTACATCACAAACTGGATGATTGTGTACATCACAAACTGGATGATTGTGTACACCGCAAACTGGATGATTGTGTACATCGCAAATTGGATGATTGTGTACACCACAAACTGGATGATTGTGTACACCGCAAACTGGATGATTGTGTACACCGCAAACTGGATGATTGTGTACATCGCAAACTGGATGACTGTGTACATCGCAAACTGGATGATTGTGTACATCACAAACTGGATGATTGTGTACACCACAAACTGGATGATTGTGTACACCGCAAACTGGATGACTGTGTACATCACAAACTGGATGATTGTGTACACCACAAACTGGATGACTGTGTACATCGCAAACTGGATGATTGTGTACACCGCAAACTGGATGATTGTGTACACCGCAAACTGGATGATTGTGTACACTCAAAACTGGATGATTGTGTACACCAAATTGGATGATTGTGTACACTACAAACTGGATGATTGTGTACACCGCAAACTGGATGATTGGATGGGTTCGGATATCGCTGTTATACTGACCTGACAGCTTATTACTCTAAATAGGAAACCTTCATTTTATTTGCAAATATTAAAGATTCTACCAGCAAGAATAAGTCCTTCCATATAAAGAGCTCCTTTATATGTCATTTCAGATCCATCATGGCAGCGCCTGTTACCAGACATCCAATCACCTGCTGCCGCCACATCCCTCACCTTGTTCTCACTGCCGCATCACCAGCTGTCCCTTTGAAGTGAATGGGACTGTCAGTGAGCCAACAGTGGGTCAGAGGAGGAGCCGACAGCGGGGTCAGAGGGGGAGCCGACAGCGGGGTCAGAGGGGGAGCCGACAGCGGGGTCAGATGAGGAGCCGTCAGCGGGGTCAGATGAGTAGCCGACAGCGGGGTCAGAGGAGGAGCCGACAGCGGGGTCAGAGGAGGAGCCGACAGCAAGTCAGAGGAGGAGCCGACAGCGGGGTCAGAGGAGGAGCCAACAGCGGGGTCAGAGGAGGAGCCGACAGCGGGGTCAGAGGAGGAGCCAACAGCGGGGTCAGAGGAGGAGCCGACAGCGGGGTCAGAGGAGGAGCCGACAGCGAGTCAGAGGAGGAGCCGACAGCGGGGTCAGAGATGATAGTTTTTCCTTAAAAATTATGATTTAAATTACCCCCCCCCCCCCAGTGAATGTACATGGAAGATCTCATACAGGGTGAATGTACATAGAAGATATCATACAGGGTGAATGTACATAGAAGATATCATACAGGGTGAATGTACATAGAAGATCTCATACTGGGTGAATGTACATAGAAGATCTCATACAGGGTGAATGTACATAGAAGATCTCATACTGGGTGAATGTACATAGATCTCATACAGGGTGAATGTACATAGACGATCTCATACAGGGTGAATGTACATAGAAGATCTCATACAGGGTGAATGTACATAGACGATCTCATACAGGGTGAATGTACATAGACGATCTCATACAGGGTGAATGTACATAGAAGATATCATACAGGGTGAATGTACATAGAAGATCTCATACTGGGTGAATGTACATAGAAGATCTCATACAGGGTGAATGTACATAGAAGATCTCATACAGGGTGAATGTACATAGATCTCATACAGGGTGAATGTACATAGAAGATCTCATACAGGGTGAATGTACATAGACGATCTCATACAGGGTGAATGTACATAGAAGATCTCATACAGGGTGAATGTACATAGATCTCATACAGGGTGAATGTACATAGAAGATCTCACACAGGGTGAATGTACATAGACGATCTCATACAGGGTGAATGTACATAGACGATCTCTCGGCTCCGCCCACTCACAGATGGTATTTTCGGAATCTCTGGGAACGGTTTCAGTCTCTGGGGGAAGTGAAGATTTCGGAGTTCCCCGCAGCAGATGAGGATCCCAATTATGAGTCACAAGAAGAAAAACAAGAGAGATGAAAATGGCAGAGAGGAGAAGATGATTGGACGCTCACCGTGACATCATCTCTCCGCCAACAACCAGCACACACACAGAGCACAGCGGATGGAAATCTGCCACTATAAATCTATCTGGAATAACGGATGGAAGGAGCGGGGGACGGAGGAAACGATCGCTTCGCGTGACCGATCTGCTCACTAAACCAGGAATATGAGAGGTCACTGCTGACACCCTTCTGAAAAATACCACATGATGGCCACTAGATGGAGCTAACAAACAATAAATGAATACTTATCATTATCAGCTCCATCTAGTGGCCATTATGCAGCATTTTCCAGATACTCAGGTATTCTGTATTAATGAATAATATGCAACTTTTAGAGAAAATAGCCCAATAACATTTATTTTTGTACAGACTGAATGTACATGATGCGGTGTCACGGGATGAATGTACAGGCGGTGTCACGGAGGGAATGTACAGGCGGTGTCACGGGAGGGGATGTACAGGCGGTGTCACGGGAGGGGATGTACAGGCGGTGTCACGGGAGGGGATGTACAGGCGGTGTCACGGAGGGAATGTACAGGCGGTGTCACGGGAGGGGATGTACAGGCGGTGTCACGGAGGGAATGTACAGGCGGTGTCACGGGAGGGGATGTACAGGCGGTGTCACGGGAGGGGATGTACAGGCGGTGTCACGGAGGGAATGTACAGGCGGTGTCATGGGAGGGAATGTGCAGGCAGTGTCACGGGACAAATGTACAGGCGGTGTCACGGAGGGAATGTACAGGCGGTGTCACGGAAGGGGATGTACAGGCGGTGTCACGGAGGGAATGTACAGGCGGTGTCATGGGAGGGAATGTGCAGGCAGTGTCACGGGACAAATGTACAGGCGGTGTCACGGGACGAATGTACAGGCGGTGTCACGGGACGAATGTACAGGCGGTGTCACGGGACGAATGTGCAGGCGGTGTCATGGGACGAATGTACAGGCGGTGTCACGGGACGAATGTGCAGGCGGTGTCATGGGACGAATGTACAGGCGGTGTCACGGGAGGGGATGTACAGGCGGTGTCACGGAGGGAATGTACAGGCGGTGTCATGGGAGGGAATGTGCAGGCAGTGTCACGGGACAAATGTACAGGCGGTGTCATGGGACGAATGTACAGGCGGTGTCACGGGACGAATGTGCAGGCGGTGTCATGGGACGAATGTGCAGGCGGTGTCACGGGACGAATGACGTGGTGTCACGGGACGAATGTACAGGCAGTGTCACGGGACGAATGACGTGGTGTCACGGGAAGAATGTACAGGCGGTGTCACGGGACGAATGTACAGGCGGTGTCACGGGACGAATGTGCAGGCGGTGTCACGGGACGAATGTGCAGGCGGTGTCATGGGACGAATGTGCAGGCGGTGTCACGGGACGAATGTGCAGGCGGTGTCACGGGACGAATGTGCAGGCGGTGTCACGGGACGAATGTGCAGGCGGTGTCACGGGACGAATGACGTGGTGTCACGGGACGAATGTACAGGCGGTGTCACGGGACGAATGTACAGGCGGTGTCACGGGACGAATGTGCAGGCGGTGTCACGGGACGAATGTGCAGGCGGTGTCACGGGACGAATGACGTGGTGTCACGGGACGAATGTACAGGCGGTGTCACGGGACGAATGACGTGGTGTCACGGGACGAATGACATGCGGTGTCACGGGACGAATGTACATGTGATATAATACAGCCAATCACATTGGGTTCTCATCACAGAAGGAGGATGTAGAAATCTGGAGCAGACTAGGAGAAGAAAGGGACAGAAGTTCGGTGCTCTTTGTTCTGATCTCAGGAAGTCATCGATCGCTAATCATCGGATCGCAGAGTACAGAACGCCGCGCTATACACTGCATTTATCTGTTTACACAACACCTCGCCCGGAACCACGCCCGGAACCACGCCCGGAACCACGCCCGGAACCTCGCCCGGAAATCCAGATTAAAGTCTCAGCTCAGCGATTTCCTGTCCATATTCCGGGACAATATCAGGGAGACAAAAACAACTGAACGTTCCTTAATATAGACGAGCGCCGGATGACAACTATCTTTATATAGTGCCCAGGGCCAGCCGGTCACATACTCTATATTACCAAAAGTATTGGGACGCCTGCCTTTACACACACATGACCTTTAATGACCCCCCCCCCAGTCTTAGTCCGGAGGGTTCAATATTGAGTTGCCCCTTTGCAGCTATAACAGCTTCACCTCTTCTGGGAAGGCCGTCCACAAGGTTTAGGAGACGTGTCTATGGGAAGGTTTGACCATTCTTCCAGAAGAGCTTTTGTGAGGTCAGGCACTGATGTTGGATGAGAAGGCCTCGCTTGCAGTCTCCACTCTAATTCATCCCAAATGTGTTCTATGGGGTTGAGGTCAGGACTCTGTGCAGGCCAGTTAAGTTCCTCCACCCCAAACTCACTCATCCATGTCTTTATGGACCTTGCTGTGTGCACTGGTGGGCAGTCATGTTAGAACAGGAAGGAGCCGTCCCCAAACTGTTCCCACAAAGTTGGGAGCATGAAATTGTCCAAAATGTCTTGGTATGCTGACGCCTTAAGAGTTCCCTTCACTGGAACTAAGGGGCCCAACCCCTGGAAAACAAATGAGAATCTAATATTCAATGCTAGAAATTATAATTTTCTATATCAAATGATTGACAAAGCCCCCCACCCCGCAATACATGGGCATCACCGCCACCCCCCAGACCCCAAATCGTCCTGGATGGAGCCCACCCCCCCTCCCCCTGCAGTACATGGGCACCCCCCTGGACCCCTCATCTTTCTCTGATTGAATTCCCTCCCCCCCATAGTGCACGGGCACCCGCCACCCCCATCTATCTGGATGAAGCACCCCCACCACCCCCCCATCTCCTCTCTGGATGAAGCCCCCTCCCCCAGCAGAACCTGGGTACCCCCCCCATCTCCTCTCTGGATGAAGCCCACCATCTCTCCCCCAGCAGTGCATGGGCACCCTCACCATCACACATCTTTGGATGAAGCCCCCCCCCCAGCAGTACCTGGGTACCCCCGCCATTCCCCCTCTCCTCTCTGGATGAAGCCCACCCCTCCCCCAGCAGTACATGGGCACCCCCGCCCCCCCATCCCCCCTCTCTGGATGGAGCCCCCCACCTCCCCTCTCTGGATGAAGCCCCCTCCCCCAGCAGTACATGGGTACCCCCGCAACCCCCATCTATGGATGGAGCCCCCCCATCCCCCCTCTCTGGATGGACCCCCCCATCCCCCCTCTCTGGATGGACCCCCCCATCCCCCCTCTCTGGATGGACCCCCCCATCCCCCCTCTCTGGATGGACCCCTCCATCCCCCCTCTCTGGATGGACCCCCCCATCCCCCCTCTCTGGATGGACCCCCCCATCCCCCCTCTCTGGATGGACCCCTCCATCCCCCCTCTCTGGATGGAGCCCCCCATCCCCCCTCTCTGGATGGACCCCTCCATCCCCCCTCTCTGGATGGACCCCCCCATCCCCCCTCTCTGGATGGACCCCTCCATCCCCCCTCTCTGGATGGACCCCCCCATCCCCCCTCTCTGGATGGACCCCCCCATCCCCCCTCTCTGGATGGACCCCCCCATCCCCCCTCTCTGGATGGAGCCTGTGAGCTGCACTGTGCACTTCCCATCACTCCCTATCTCCTGGAGGGATCTGACAGTTGGAAGCCCCCCAGTCCCGTCACTCAGGAGTTCAGCTGCTGGGAGAATCGGCCTTTTGTAAAGCAAATCATCCGGGCAGAATAATAAGATAAGGAAGGTTGGCGGAGCCGGAGCCGGAGCCGGAGCCGGAGCCGGAGCCCCTTCCAGGATACAAACCAGATTAGAGTCAGCCTGGGGGGAGGGGAGGGGTCCTTATCTAGAAGATCATCCCTCCCTACAGATCACAGGAACCAATCATTGCCGGGATCACCAACTACAGTGACCGGGAAAAGGATTCCATCGGCTGCCGATTTTCTACATTTGTCCCCCGACAAAGAAACGATCGTCTATCATTTTATTGGTCGGTTTATTATAACAGAGAGAAGAACAAAAATATCCAGAAAAACACATTTCATAAAAAGTTATAAATTGATTTGCATTTAGTGAAATAAGTATGTGAACCCCGATCAATCCTCAAGATTTCTCCCTCCCAGGTGTCTTCTATACAGGTAACAAGCTGAGATTAGGAGAACTCTTCTCTCTCAAAGGGAGTGCTCCTCATCTCAGCTTGTTACCTGTATAAAAGACACCTGTCCACAGAAGCAATCAGATTCCAATCTCTCCACCATGGAGACCAAAGATCTGTCCAAGGATGTCGGGGAGAAGATCGGAGACCTACACAAGGCTGGAATGGGCTACAAGACCATCGCCAAGCAGCTTGGTGAGAGGAGACAACAGTTGGTGGGATTATTATTCACAAAATAACGATGGATCTCCTCGGTCTGGGGCTCCATGGAAGATCTCACCTCGTGGAGGATCAATGATCAGGAGAACGGTGAGGAATCCGCCCAGAACTACACCGGAGAATCTTCTCCATCATCTCAGCTGGGACCATAGTCACCAAGAGAACAATCGGTAACACACTACACCGCGAGGGACTGAAATCCTGCAGCCCCCACAAGGTCCCCCCGCTCAGGAAATCACATGTACAGGTCCCCCCGCTCAGGAAATCACACGTACAGATCCCCCCGCTCAGGAAATCACATGTACAGATCCCCCCCGCTCAGGAAATCACATGTACAGGTCCCCCCCCACTCAGGAAATCACATGTACAGGTCCCCCCGCTCAGGAAATCACATGTACAGGTCCCCCCGCTCAGGAAATCACATGTACAGATCCCCCCCGCTCAGGAAATCACATGTACAGGTCCCCCCGCTCAGGAAATCACATGTACAGGTCCCCCCGCTCAGGAAATCACATGTACAGATCCCCCCCGCTCAGGAAATCACATGTACAGGTCCCCCCGCTCAGGAAATCACATGTACAGATCCCCCCCGCTCAGGAAATCACACGTACAGGTCCCCCCGCTCAGGAAATCACATGTACAAATCCCCCCCGCTCAGGAAATCACATGTACAGGTCCCCCCGCTCAAGAAATCACATGTACAGGTCCCCCCGCTCAGGAAATCACATGTACAGGTCCCCCCGCTCAGGAAATCACATGTACAGGTCCCCCCGCTCAGGAAATCACATGTACAGGTCCCCCCCCACTCAGGAAATCACATGTACAGGTTCCCCCGCTCAGGAAATCACATGTACAGGTCCCCCCGCTCAGGAAATCACATGTACAGGTCCCCCCGCTCAGGAAATCACATGTACAGGTCCCCCCCGCTCAGGAAATCACATGTACAGGTCCCCCCGCTCAGGAAATCACATGTACAGGTCCCCCCGCTCAGGAAATCGCATGTACAGGTCCCCCCCGCTCAGGAAATCACATGTACAGGTCCCCCCGCTCAGGAAATCACATGTACAGGTCCCCCCGCTCAGGAAATCACATGTACAGGTCCCCCCGCTCAGGAAATCACATGTACAGGTCCCCCCGCTCAGGAAATCACATGTACAGATCCCCCCGCTCGGGAAATCACATGTACAGGTCCCCCCGCTCAAGAAATCACATGTACAGATCCCCCCGCTCGGGAAATCACATGTACAGGTCCCCCCGCTCAGGAAATCACATGTACAGGTCCCCCCCCGCTCAGGAAATCACATGTACAGGTCCCCCCGCTCAGGAAATCGCATGTACAGGTCCCCCCCGCTCAGGAAATCACATGTACAGGTCCCCCCGCTCAGGAAATCACATGTACAGGTCCCCCCGCTCAGGAAATCACATGTACAGGTCCCCCCCGCTCAGGAAATCACATGTACAGGTCCCCCCGCTCAGGAAATCATATGTACAGGTCCCCCCGCTCAGGAAATCACATGTACAGGTCCCCCCGCTCAGGAAATCACATGTACAGGTCCCCCCACTCAGGAAATCACATGTACAGGTCCCCCCCACTCAGGAAATCACATGTACAGGTCCCCCCGCTCAGGAAATCACATGTACAGGTCCCCCCCACTCAGGAAATCACATGTACAGGTCCCCCCGCTCAGGAAATCACATGTACAGGTCCCCCTCGTTCAGGAAATCACATGTACAGGTGCCCCCCACTCAGGAAATCACATGTACAGGTCCCCCCGCTCAGGAAATCATATGTACAGGTCCCCCCACTCAGGAAATCACATGTACAGGTCCCCCTCGTTCAGGAAATCACATGTACAGGTCCCCCCGCTCAGGAAATCACATGTACAGGTCCCCCCCGCTCAGGAAATCACATGTACAGGTCCCCCCGCTCAGGAAATCATATGTACAGGTCCCCCCACTCAGGAAATCACATGTACAGGTCCCCCTCGTTCAGGAACTCACATTTACAGGTCCCCCCACTCAGGAAATCACATGTACAGGTCCCCCCCACTCAGGAAATCACATGTACAGGTCCCCCCGCTCAGGAAATCACATGTACAGGTCCCCCCCGCTCAGGAAATCACATGTACAGGTCCCCCCGCTCAGGAAATCATATGTACAGGTCCCCCCACTCAGGAAATCACATGTACAGGTCCCCCTCGTTCAGGAAATCATATGTACAGGTCCCCCCGCTCAGGAAATCATATGTACAGGTCCCCCCACTCAGGAAATCACATGTACAGGTCCCCCTCGTTCAGGAAATCACATGTACAGGTCCCCCCGCTCAGGAAATCACATGTACAGGTCTCCCCCGCTCAGGAAATCACATGTACAGGTCCCCCCGCTCAGGAAATCATATGTACAGGTCCCCCCACTCAGGAAATCACATGTACAGGTCCCCCTCGTTCAGGAACTCACATGTACAGGTCCCCCCGCTCAGGAAATCACATGTACAGGTCCCCCCCACTCAGGAAATCACATGTACAGGTCCCCCCGCTCAGGAAATCACATGTACAGGTCCCCCTCGTTCAGGAAATCACATGTACAGGTGCCCCCCACTCAGGAAATCACATGTACAGGTCCCCCCCGCTCAGGAAATCACATGTACAGGTCCCCCCGCTCAGGAAATCACATGTACAGGTCCCCCCCACTCAGGAAATCACATGTACAGGTCCCCCCGCTCAGGAAATCACATGTACAGGTCCCCCTCGTTCAGGAAATCACATGTACAGGTGCCCCCCACTCAGGAAATCACATGTACAGGTCCCCCCCACTCAGGAAATCACATGTACAGGTCCCCCCGCTCAGGAAATCACATGTACAGGTCCCCCCCGCTCAGGAAATCACATGTACAGGTCCCCCCGCTCAGGAAATCACATGTACAGGTCCCCCCGCTCAGAAAATCACATGTACAGGTCCCCCCGCTCAGGAAATCACATGTACAGGTCCGTCTGAAGATCACTAATGAACATCGAATGATTCCGAGGAGAACCGGGGGAAGGGTTGTGGTCAGAGGAGACCAAAATCCAGATCTTTGGTATCAACTCAACTCACCGTGTTTGGAGGAGGAGGAGGAATGCTGCCTATGACCCCAAGAACACCATCCCTCACCATCATACATGGAGGTCCTATGACCCCAAGAACACCATCCCTCACCATCATACATGGAGGACCTATGACCCCAAGAACACCATCCCCCACCATCATACATGGAGGTCCTATGACCCCAAGAACACCATCCCTCACCATCATACATGGAGGTCCTATGACCCCAAGAACACCATCCCCCACCGTCATACATGGAGGTCCTATGACCCCAAGAGCACCATCCCCCACCGTCATACATGGAGGTCCTATGACCCCAAGAGCACCATCCCCCACCATTATACATGGAGAACCTATGACCCCAAGAACACCATCCCCCACCGTCATACATGGAGGACCTATGACCCCAAGAACACCATCCCCCACCATCATACATGGAGGACCTATGACCCCAAGAGCACCATCCCCCACCATCATACATGGAGGACCTATGACCCCAAGAACACCATCCCCCACCATCATACATGGAGAACCTATGACCCCAAGAACACCATCCCCCACCGTCATACATGGAGGTCCTATGACCCCAAGAGCACCATCCCCCACCATTATACATGGAGAACCTATGACCCCAAGAACACCATCCCCCACCGTCATACATGGAGGACCTATGACCCCAAGAACACCATCCCCCACCATCATACATGGAGGACCTATGACCCCAAGAACACCATCCCCCACCGTCATACATGGAGGTCCTATGACCCCAAGAGCACCATCCCCCACCATTATACATGGAGAACCTATGACCCCAAGAACACCATCCCCCACCGTCATACATGGAGGACCTATGACCCCAAGAACACCATCCCCCACCATCATACATGGAGGACCTATGACCCCAAGAACACCATCCCCCACCGTCATACATGGAGGTCCTATGACCCCAAGAACACCATCCCCCACCATTATACATGGAGAACCTATGACCCCAAGAACACCATCCCCCACCGTCATACATGGAGGACCTATGACCCCAAGAACACCATCCCCCACCATCATACATGGAGGACCTATGACCCCAAGAACACCATCCCCCACCGTCATACATGGAGGTCCTATGACCCCAAGAACACCATCCCCCACCGTCATACATGGAGGACCTATGACCCCAAGAACACCATCCCCCACCGTCATACATGGAGAACCTATGACCCCAAGAACACCACCCCCCACTGTCATACATGGAGAACCTATGACCCCAAGAACACCATCCCCCACCGTCATACATGGAGGTCCTATGACCCCAAGAACACCATCCCCCACCGTCATACATGGAGGACCTATGACCCCAAGAACACCATCCCCCACCGTCATACATGGAGATCCTATGACCCCAAGAACACCATCCCCCACCATCATACATGGAGAACCTATGACCCCAAGAACACCATCCCCCACCATCATACATGGAGAACCTATGACCCCAAGAACACCACCCCCCACTGTCATACATGGAGGTTCTATGACCCCAAGAACACCATCCCCCACCATCATACATGGAGGACCTATGACCCCAAGAACACCATCCCCCACCGTCATACATGGAGAACCTATGACCCCAAGAACACCACCCCCCACTGTCATACATGGAGAACCTATGACCCCAAGAACACCACCCCCCACCGTCATACATGGAGGTCCTATGACCCCAAGAACACCATCCCCCACCGTCATACATGGAGGTCCTATGACCCCAAGAACACCATCCCCCACCGTCATACATGGAGGTCCTATGACCCCAAGAACACCATCCCCCACCGTCATACATGGAGGACCTATGACCCCAAGAACACCACCCCCCACTGTCATACATGGAGAACCTATGACCCCAAGAACACCATCCCCCACCGTCATACATGGAGGTCCTATGACCCCAAGAACACCATCCCCCACCGTCATACATGGAGGTCCTATGACCCCAAGAACACCATCCCCCACCGTCATACATGGAGGTCCTATGACCCCAAGAACACCATCCCCCACCATCATACATGGAGAACCTATGACCCCAAGAACACCATCCCCCACCGTCATACATGGAGGTCCTATGACCCCAAGAACACCATCCCCCACCGTCATACATGGAGGTCCTATGACCCCAAGGACACCATCCCCCACCATCATACATGGAGGACCTATGACCCCAAGAACACCACCCCCCACTGTCATACATGGAGGACCTATGACCCCAAGAACACCATCCCCCACCGTCATACATGGAGGACCTATGACCCCAAGAACACCATCCCCCACCATCATACATGGAGAACCTATGACCCCAAGAACACCATCCCCCACCGTCATACATGGAGGTCCTATGACCCCAAGAACACCATCCCCCACCATCATACATGGAGAACCTATGACCCCAAGAACACCATCCCCCACCGTCATACATGGAGGTCCTATGACCCCAAGAACACCATCCCCCACCGTCATACATGGAGGTCCTATGACCCCAAGAACACCATCCCCCCACCGTCATACATGGAGGACCTATGACCCCAAGAACACCACCCCCCACCGTCATACATGGAGGACCTATGACCCCAAGAACACCATCCCCCACCGTCATACATGGAGGACCTATGACCCCAAGAACACCATCCCCCACCGTCATACATGGAGGACCTATGACCCCAAGAACACCATCCCCCACCGTCATACATGGAGGACCTATGACCCCAAGAACACCATCCCCCACCGTCATACATGGAGGTCCTATGACCCCAAGAACACCACCCCCCACCATCATACATGGAGAACCTATGACCCCAAGAACACCATCCCCCACCGTCATACATGGAGGTCCTATGACCCCAAGAACACCATCCCCCACCGTCATACATGGAGGTCCTATGACCCCAAGAACACCCTCCCCCCACCGTCATACATGGAGGACCTATGACCCCAAGAACACCATCCCCCACCGTCATACATGGAAGACCTATGACCCCAAGAACACCATCCCCCACCGTCATACATGGAGGACCTATGACCCCAAGAACACCATCCCCCACCATCATACATGGAGAACCTATGACCCCAAGAACACCATCCCCCACCGTCATACATGGAAGACCTATGACCCCAAGAACACCATCCCCCACCGTCATACATGGAGGACCTATGACCCCAAGAACACCATCCCCCACCGTCATACATGGAGGACCTATGACCCCAAGAACACCATCCCCCACCATCATACATGGAGGACCTATGACCCCAAGAACACCATCCCCCACCGTCATACATGGAGATCCTATGACCCCAAGAACACCATCCCCCACCATCATACATGGAGAACCTATGACCCCAAGAACACCATCCCCCACCGTCATACATGGAGGTCCTATGACCCCAAGAGCACCATCCCCCACCATTATACATGGAGAACCTATGACCCCAAGAACACCATCCCCCACCGTCATACATGGAGGACCTATGACCCCAAGAACACCATCCCCCACCATCATACATGGAGGACCTATGACCCCAAGAACACCATCCCCCACCGTCATACATGGAGATCCTATGACCCCAAGAACACCATCCCCCACCATCATACATGGAGAACCTATGACCCCAAGAACACCATCCCCCACCATCATACATGGAGAACCTATGACCCCAAGAACACCATCCCCCACCATCATACATGGAGGACCTATGACCCCAAGAACACCATCCCCCACCGTCATACATGGAGGTCCTATGACCCCAAGAACACCATCCCCCACCGTCATACATGGAGGACCTATGACCCCAAGAACACCATCCCCCACCGTCATACATGGAGGACCTATGACCCCAAGAACACCATCCCCCACCATCATACATGGAGGTTCTATGACCCCAAGAACACCATCCCCCACCATCATACATGGAGGACCTATGACCCCAAGAACACCATCCCCCACCGTCATACATGGAGAACCTATGACCCCAAGAACACCACCCCCCACTGTCATACATGGAGAACCTATGACCCCAAGAACACCATCCCCCACCGTCATACATGGAGGTCCTATGACCCCAAGAACACCATCCCCCACCGTCATACATGGAGGACCTATGACCCCAAGAACACCACCCCCCACTGTCATACATGGAGAACCTATGACCCCAAGAACACCATCCCCCACCGTCATACATGGAGGTCCTATGACCCCAAGAACACCATCCCCCACCGTCATACATGGAGGTCCTATGACCCCAAGAACACCATCCCCCACCGTCATACATGGAGGTCCTATGACCCCAAGAACACCATCCCCCACCATCATACATGGAGAACCTATGACCCCAAGAACACCATCCCCCACCGTCATACATGGAGGTCCTATGACCCCAAGAACACCATCCCCCACCGTCATACATGGAGGTCCTATGACCCCAAGGACACCATCCCCCACCATCATACATGGAGGACCTATGACCCCAAGAACACCATCCCCCACCGTCATACATGGAGGACCTATGACCCCAAGAACACCATCCCCCACCGTCATACATGGAGAACCTATGACCCCAAGAACACCATCCCCCACCGTCATACATGGAGGTCCTATGACCCCAAGAACACCATCCCCCACCATCATACATGGAGAACCTATGACCCCAAGAACACCATCCCCCACCGTCATACATGGAGGTCCTATGACCCCAAGAACACCATCCCCCACCGTCATACATGGAGGTCCTATGACCCCAAGAACACCATCCCCCCACCGTCATACATGGAGGACCTATGACCCCAAGAACACCACCCCCCACCGTCATACATGGAGGACCTATGACCCCAAGAACACCATCCCCCACCGTCATACATGGAGGACCTATGACCCCAAGAACACCATCCCCCACCGTCATACATGGAGGACCTATGACCCCAAGAACACCATCCCCCACCGTCATACATGGAGGACCTATGACCCCAAGAACACCATCCCCCACCGTCATACATGGAGGTCCTATGACCCCAAGAACACCACCCCCCACCATCATACATGGAGAACCTATGACCCCAAGAACACCATCCCCCACCGTCATACATGGAGGTCCTATGACCCCAAGAACACCATCCCCCACCGTCATACATGGAGGTCCTATGACCCCAAGAACACCATCCCCCCACCGTCATACATGGAGGACCTATGACCCCAAGAACACCATCCCCCACCGTCATACATGGAAGACCTATGACCCCAAGAACACCATCCCCCACCGTCATACATGGAGGACCTATGACCCCAAGAACACCATCCCCCACCATTATACATGGAGAACCTATGACCCCAAGAACACCATCCCCCACCGTCATACATGGAGGACCTATGACCCCAAGAACACCATCCCCCACCATCATACATGGAGGACCTATGACCCCAAGAGCACCATCCCCCACCATCATACATGGAGGACCTATGACCCCAAGAACACCATCCCCCACCATCATACATGGAGAACCTATGACCCCAAGAACACCATCCCCCACCGTCATACATGGAGGTCCTATGACCCCAAGAGCACCATCCCCCACCATTATACATGGAGAACCTATGACCCCAAGAACACCATCCCCCACCGTCATACATGGAGGACCTATGACCCCAAGAACACCATCCCCCACCATCATACATGGAGGACCTATGACCCCAAGAACACCATCCCCCACCGTCATACATGGAGGTCCTATGACCCCAAGAGCACCATCCCCCACCATTATACATGGAGAACCTATGACCCCAAGAACACCATCCCCCACCGTCATACATGGAGGACCTATGACCCCAAGAACACCATCCCCCACCATCATACATGGAGGACCTATGACCCCAAGAACACCATCCCCCACCGTCATACATGGAGGTCCTATGACCCCAAGAACACCATCCCCCACCGTCATACATGGAGAACCTATGACCCCAAGAACACCATCCCCCACCGTCATACATGGAGGTCCTATGACCCCAAGAACACCATCCCCCACCATTATACATGGAGAACCTATGACCCCAAGAACACCATCCCCCACCGTCATACATGGAGGACCTATGACCCCAAGAACACCATCCCCCACCATCATACATGGAGGACCTATGACCCCAAGAACACCATCCCCCACCGTCATACATGGAGGTCCTATGACCCCAAGAACACCATCCCCCACCGTCATACATGGAGGACCTATGACCCCAAGAACACCATCCCCCACCGTCATACATGGAGAACCTATGACCCCAAGAACACCACCCCCCACTGTCATACATGGAGAACCTATGACCCCAAGAACACCATCCCCCACCGTCATACATGGAGGTCCTATGACCCCAAGAACACCATCCCCCACCGTCATACATGGAGGACCTATGACCCCAAGAACACCATCCCCCACCGTCATACATGGAGATCCTATGACCCCAAGAACACCATCCCCCACCATCATACATGGAGAACCTATGACCCCAAGAACACCATCCCCCACCATCATACATGGAGAACCTATGACCCCAAGAACACCACCCCCCACTGTCATACATGGAGGTTCTATGACCCCAAGAACACCATCCCCCACCATCATACATGGAGGACCTATGACCCCAAGAACACCATCCCCCACCGTCATACATGGAGAACCTATGACCCCAAGAACACCACCCCCCACTGTCATACATGGAGAACCTATGACCCCAAGAACACCATCCCCCACCGTCATACATGGAGGTCCTATGACCCCAAGAACACCATCCCCCACCGTCATACATGGAGGACCTATGACCCCAAGAACACCACCCCCCACTGTCATACATGGAGAACCTATGACCCCAAGAACACCATCCCCCACCGTCATACATGGAGGTCCTATGACCCCAAGAACACCATCCCCCACCGTCATACATGGAGGTCCTATGACCCCAAGAACACCATCCCCCACCGTCATACATGGAGGTCCTATGACCCCAAGAACACCATCCCCCACCATCATACATGGAGAACCTATGACCCCAAGAACACCATCCCCCACCGTCATACATGGAGGTCCTATGACCCCAAGAACACCATCCCCCACCGTCATACATGGAGGTCCTATGACCCCAAGGACACCATCCCCCACCATCATACATGGAGGACCTATGACCCCAAGAACACCACCCCCCACTGTCATACATGGAGGACCTATGACCCCAAGAACACCATCCCCCACCGTCATACATGGAGGACCTATGACCCCAAGAACACCATCCCCCACCATCATACATGGAGAACCTATGACCCCAAGAACACCATCCCCCACCGTCATACATGGAGGTCCTATGACCCCAAGAACACCATCCCCCACCATCATACATGGAGAACCTATGACCCCAAGAACACCATCCCCCACCGTCATACATGGAGGTCCTATGACCCCAAGAACACCATCCCCCACCGTCATACATGGAGGTCCTATGACCCCAAGAACACCATCCCCCCACCGTCATACATGGAGGACCTATGACCCCAAGAACACCACCCCCCACCGTCATACATGGAGGACCTATGACCCCAAGAACACCATCCCCCACCGTCATACATGGAGGACCTATGACCCCAAGAACACCATCCCCCACCGTCATACATGGAGGACCTATGACCCCAAGAACACCATCCCCCACCGTCATACATGGAGGACCTATGACCCCAAGAACACCATCCCCCACCGTCATACATGGAGGTCCTATGACCCCAAGAACACCACCCCCCACCATCATACATGGAGAACCTATGACCCCAAGAACACCATCCCCCACCGTCATACATGGAGGTCCTATGACCCCAAGAACACCATCCCCCACCGTCATACATGGAGGTCCTATGACCCCAAGAACACCCTCCCCCCACCGTCATACATGGAGGACCTATGACCCCAAGAACACCATCCCCCACCGTCATACATGGAAGACCTATGACCCCAAGAACACCATCCCCCACCGTCATACATGGAGGACCTATGACCCCAAGAACACCATCCCCCACCATCATACATGGAGAACCTATGACCCCAAGAACACCATCCCCCACCGTCATACATGGAAGACCTATGACCCCAAGAACACCATCCCCCACCGTCATACATGGAGGACCTATGACCCCAAGAACACCATCCCCCACCGTCATACATGGAGGACCTATGACCCCAAGAACACCATCCCCCACCATCATACATGGAGGACCTATGACCCCAAGAACACCATCCCCCACCGTCATACATGGAGATCCTATGACCCCAAGAACACCATCCCCCACCATCATACATGGAGAACCTATGACCCCAAGAACACCATCCCCCACCGTCATACATGGAGGTCCTATGACCCCAAGAGCACCATCCCCCACCATTATACATGGAGAACCTATGACCCCAAGAACACCATCCCCCACCGTCATACATGGAGGACCTATGACCCCAAGAACACCATCCCCCACCATCATACATGGAGGACCTATGACCCCAAGAACACCATCCCCCACCGTCATACATGGAGATCCTATGACCCCAAGAACACCATCCCCCACCATCATACATGGAGAACCTATGACCCCAAGAACACCATCCCCCACCATCATACATGGAGAACCTATGACCCCAAGAACACCATCCCCCACCATCATACATGGAGGACCTATGACCCCAAGAACACCATCCCCCACCGTCATACATGGAGGTCCTATGACCCCAAGAACACCATCCCCCACCGTCATACATGGAGGACCTATGACCCCAAGAACACCATCCCCCACCGTCATACATGGAGGACCTATGACCCCAAGAACACCATCCCCCACCATCATACATGGAGGTTCTATGACCCCAAGAACACCATCCCCCACCATCATACATGGAGGACCTATGACCCCAAGAACACCATCCCCCACCGTCATACATGGAGAACCTATGACCCCAAGAACACCACCCCCCACTGTCATACATGGAGAACCTATGACCCCAAGAACACCATCCCCCACCGTCATACATGGAGGTCCTATGACCCCAAGAACACCATCCCCCACCGTCATACATGGAGGACCTATGACCCCAAGAACACCACCCCCCACTGTCATACATGGAGAACCTATGACCCCAAGAACACCATCCCCCACCGTCATACATGGAGGTCCTATGACCCCAAGAACACCATCCCCCACCGTCATACATGGAGGTCCTATGACCCCAAGAACACCATCCCCCACCGTCATACATGGAGGTCCTATGACCCCAAGAACACCATCCCCCACCATCATACATGGAGAACCTATGACCCCAAGAACACCATCCCCCACCGTCATACATGGAGGTCCTATGACCCCAAGAACACCATCCCCCACCGTCATACATGGAGGTCCTATGACCCCAAGGACACCATCCCCCACCATCATACATGGAGGACCTATGACCCCAAGAACACCACCCCCCACTGTCATACATGGAGGACCTATGACCCCAAGAACACCATCCCCCACCATCATACATGGAGAACCTATGACCCCAAGAACACCATCCCCCACCGTCATACATGGAGGTCCTATGACCCCAAGAACACCATCCCCCACCATCATACATGGAGAACCTATGACCCCAAGAACACCATCCCCCACCGTCATACATGGAGGTCCTATGACCCCAAGAACACCATCCCCCACCATCATACATGGAGAACCTATGACCCCAAGAACACCATCCCCCACCGTCATACATGGAGGTCCTATGACCCCAAGAACACCATCCCCCACCGTCATACATGGAGGTCCTATGACCCCAAGAACACCATCCCCCCACCGTCATACATGGAGGACCTATGACCCCAAGAACACCACCCCCCACCGTCATACATGGAGGACCTATGACCCCAAGAACACCATCCCCCACCGTCATACATGGAGGACCTATGACCCCAAGAACACCATCCCCCACCGTCATACATGGAGGACCTATGACCCCAAGAACACCATCCCCCACCGTCATACATGGAGGACCTATGACCCCAAGAACACCATCCCCCACCGTCATACATGGAGGTCCTATGACCCCAAGAACACCACCCCCCACCATCATACATGGAGAACCTATGACCCCAAGAACACCATCCCCCACCGTCATACATGGAGGTCCTATGACCCCAAGAACACCATCCCCCACCGTCATACATGGAGGTCCTATGACCCCAAGAACACCATCCCCCCACCGTCATACATGGAGGACCTATGACCCCAAGAACACCATCCCCCACCGTCATACATGGAAGACCTATGACCCCAAGAACACCATCCCCCACCGTCATACATGGAGGACCTATGACCCCAAGAACACCATCCCCAACCATCATACATGGAGAACCTATGACCCCAAGAACACCATCCCCCACCGTCATACATGGAAGACCTATGACCCCAAGAACACCATCCCCCACCGTCATACATGGAGGACCTATGACCCCAAGAACACCATCCCCCACCATCATACATGGAGAACCTATGACCCCAAGAACACCATCCCCCACCGTCATACATGGAGGTCCTATGACCCCAAGAACACCATCCCCCCACCGTCATACATGGAGGACCTATGACCCCAAGAACACCATCCCCCACTGTCATACATGGAGGACCTATGACCCCAAGAACACCACCCCCCACCGTCATACATGGAGGACCTATGACCCCAAGAACACCATCCCCCACCGTCATACATGGAGGACCTATGACCCCAAGAACACCATCCCCCACCGTCATACATGGAGGACCTATGACCCCAAGAACACCATCCCCCACCGTCATACATGGAGGACCTATGACCCCAAGAACACCATCCCCCACCGTCATACATGGAGGTCCTATGACCCCAAGAACACCACCCCCCACCATCATACATGGAGAACCTATGACCCCAAGAACACCATCCCCCACCGTCATACATGGAGGTCCTATGACCCCAAGAACACCATCCCCCACCGTCATACATGGAGGTCCTATGACCCCAAGAACACCATCCCCCCCCGTCATACATGGAGGACCTATGACCCCAAGAACACCATCCCCCACCGTCATACATGGAAGACCTATGACCCCAAGAACACCATCCCCCACCGTCATACATGGAGGACCTATGACCCCAAGAACACCATCCCCCACCGTCATACATGGAGGTCCTATGACCCCAAGAACACCATCCCCCACCGTCATACACGGAGGTCCTATGACCCCAAGAACACCATCCCCCCACCGTCATACATGGAGGACCTATGACCCCAAGAACACCATCCCCCACCGTCATACATGGAGAACCCATGACCCCAAGAACACCATCCCCCACCGTCATACATGGAGAACCCATGACCCCAAGAACACCATCCCCCACCGTCATAAATGGAGAACCTATGACCCCAAGAACACCATCCCCCACCGTCATACATGGAGGTCCTATGACCCCAAGAACACCATCCCCCCACCGTCATACATGGAGGACCTATGACCCCAAGAACACCATCCCCCACTGTCATACATGGAGGACCTATGACCCCAAGAACACCATCCCCCACCGTCATACATGGAGGACCTATGACCCCAAGAACACCATCCCCCACCGTCATACATGGAGGACCTATGACCCCAAGAACACCATCCCCCACCATCATACATGGAGGACCTATGACCCCAAGAACACCATCCCCCACCGTCATACATGGAGGTCCTAGGACCCCAAGAACACCACCCCCCACCATCATACATGGAGAACCTATGACCCCAAGAACACCATCCCCCACCGTCATACATGGAGGTCCTATGACCCCAAGAACACCATCCCCCACCGTCATACATGGAGGTCCTATGACCCCAAGAACACCATCCCCCCACCATCATACATGGAGAACCTATGACCCCAAGAACACCATCCCCCACCGTCATACATGGAGGACCTATGACCCCAAGAACACCATCCCCCACCGTCATACATGGAGGACCTATGACCCCAAGAACACCATCCCCCACCGTCATACATGGAGGTCCTATGACCCCAAGAACACCACCCCCCACCATCATACATGGAGAACCTATGACCCCAAGAACACCATCCCCCACCGTCATACATGGAGGTCCTATGACCCCAAGAACACCATCCCCCACCGTCATACATGGAGGTCCTATGACCCCAAGAACACCATCCCCCCACCGTCATACATGGAGGACCTATGACCCCAAGAACACCATCCCCCACCGTCATACATGGAGGTCCTATGACCCCAAGAACACCATCCCCCACCGTCATACACGGAGGTCCTATGACCCCAAGAACACCATCCCCCACCATCATACATGGAGGACCTATGACCCCAAGAACAGCATCCCCCACCATCATACATGGAGGACCTATGACCCCAAGAACACCATCCCCCACCGTCATACATGGAGGACCTATGACCCCAAGAACACCATCCCCCACCGTCATACATGGAGATCCTATGACCCCAAGAACACCATCCCCCACCATCATACATGGAGGACCTATGACCCCAAGAACACCATCCCCCACCATCATACATGGAGGACCTATGACCCCAAGAACACCATCCCCCACCGTCATACATGGAGATCCTATGACCCCAAGAACACCATCCCCCACCATCATACATGGAGAACCTATGACCCCAAGAACACCATCCCCCACCATCATACATGGAGGTCCTATGACCCCAAGAACACCATCCCCCACCGTCATACATGGAGATCCTATGACCCCAAGAACACCATCCCCCACCATCATACATGGAGAACCTATGACCCCAAGAACACCATCCCCCACCGTCATACATGGAGGTCCTATGACCCCAAGAACACCATCCCCCACCATAATACATGGAGGACCTATGACCCCAAGAACACCACCCCCCACTGTCATACATGGAGGACCTATGACCCCAAGAACACCATCCCCCACCATTATACATGGAGAACCTATGACCCCAAGAACACCATCCCCCACCGTCATACATGGAGGACCTATGACCCCAAGAACACCATCCCCCACCATCATACATGGAGGACCTATGACCCCAAGAACACCATCCCCCACCGTCATACATGGAGATCCTATGACCCCAAGAACACCATCCCCCACCATCATACATGGAGAACCTATGACCCCAAGAACACCATCCCCCACCGTCATACATGGAGGTCCTATGACCCCAAGAACACCATCCCCCACCATCATACATGGAGGACCTATGACCCCAAGAACACCACCCCCCACTGTCATACATGGAGGACCTATGACCCCAAGAACACCATCCCCCACCATTATACATGGAGAACCTATGACCCCAAGAACACCATCCCCCACCGTCATACATGGAGGTCCTATGACCCCAAGAACACCATCCCCCACCGTCATACATGGAGGTCCTATGACCCCAAGAACACCATCCCCCACCGTCATACATGGAGGTCCTATGACCCCAAGAACACCATCCCCCACCATCATACATGGAGAACCTATGACCCCAAGAACACCACCCCCCACTGTCATACATGGAGGTTCTATGACCCCAAGAACACCATCCCCCACCATCATACATGGAGGACCTATGACCCCAAGAACACCATCCCCCACCGTCATACATGGAGAACCTATGACCCCAAGAACACCACCCCCACTGTCATACATGGAGAACCTATGACCCCAAGAACACCATCCCCCACCGTCATACATGGAGGTCCTATGACCCCAAGAACACCATCCCCCACCGTCATACATGGAGGACCTATGACCCCAAGAACACCACCCCCCACTGTCATACATGGAGAACCTATGACCCCAAGAACACCATCCCCCACCGTCATACATGGAGGTCCTATGACCCCAAGAACACCATCCCCCACCGTCATACATGGAGGTCCTATGACCCCAAGAACACCATCCCCCACCGTCATACATGGAGGTCCTATGACCCCAAGAACACCATCCCCCACCATCATACATGGAGAACCTATGACCCCAAGAACACCATCCCCCACCGTCATACATGGAGGTCCTATGACCCCAAGAACACCATCCCCCACCGTCATACATGGAGGTCCTATGACCCCAAGGACACCATCCCCCACCATCATACATGGAGGACCTATGACCCCAAGAACACCACCCCCCACTGTCATACATGGAGGACCTATGACCCCAAGAACACCATCCCCCACCGTCATACATGGAGGACCTATGACCCCAAGAACACCATCCCCCACCATCATACATGGAGAACCTATGACCCCAAGAACACCATCCCCCACCGTCATACATGGAGGTCCTATGACCCCAAGAACACCATCCCCCACCATCATACATGGAGAACCTATGACCCCAAGAACACCATCCCCCACCGTCATACATGGAGGTCCTATGACCCCAAGAACACCATCCCCCACCGTCATACATGGAGGTCCTATGACCCCAAGAACACCATCCCCCCACCGTCATACATGGAGGACCTATGACCCCAAGAACACCACCCCCCACCGTCATACATGGAGGACCTATGACCCCAAGAACACCATCCCCCACCGTCATACATGGAGGACCTATGACCCCAAGAACACCATCCCCCACCGTCATACATGGAGGACCTATGACCCCAAGAACACCATCCCCCACCGTCATACATGGAGGACCTATGACCCCAAGAACACCATCCCCCACCGTCATACATGGAGGTCCTATGACCCCAAGAACACCACCCCCCACCATCATACATGGAGAACCTATGACCCCAAGAACACCATCCCCCACCGTCATACATGGAGGTCCTATGACCCCAAGAACACCATCCCCCACCGTCATACATGGAGGTCCTATGACCCCAAGAACACCCTCCCCCCACCGTCATACATGGAGGACCTATGACCCCAAGAACACCATCCCCCACCGTCATACATGGAAGACCTATGACCCCAAGAACACCATCCCCCACCGTCATACATGGAGGACCTATGACCCCAAGAACACCATCCCCCACCATCATACATGGAGAACCTATGACCCCAAGAACACCATCCCCCACCGTCATACATGGAAGACCTATGACCCCAAGAACACCATCCCCCACCGTCATACATGGAGGACCTATGACCCCAAGAACACCATCCCCCACCGTCATACATGGAGGACCTATGACCCCAAGAACACCATCCCCCACCATCATACATGGAGGACCTATGACCCCAAGAACACCATCCCCCACCGTCATACATGGAGATCCTATGACCCCAAGAACACCATCCCCCACCATCATACATGGAGAACCTATGACCCCAAGAACACCATCCCCCACCGTCATACATGGAGGTCCTATGACCCCAAGAGCACCATCCCCCACCATTATACATGGAGAACCTATGACCCCAAGAACACCATCCCCCACCGTCATACATGGAGGACCTATGACCCCAAGAACACCATCCCCCACCATCATACATGGAGGACCTATGACCCCAAGAACACCATCCCCCACCGTCATACATGGAGATCCTATGACCCCAAGAACACCATCCCCCACCATCATACATGGAGAACCTATGACCCCAAGAACACCATCCCCCACCATCATACATGGAGAACCTATGACCCCAAGAACACCATCCCCCACCATCATACATGGAGGACCTATGACCCCAAGAACACCATCCCCCACCGTCATACATGGAGGTCCTATGACCCCAAGAACACCATCCCCCACCGTCATACATGGAGGACCTATGACCCCAAGAACACCATCCCCCACCGTCATACATGGAGGACCTATGACCCCAAGAACACCATCCCCCACCATCATACATGGAGGTTCTATGACCCCAAGAACACCATCCCCCACCATCATACATGGAGGACCTATGACCCCAAGAACACCATCCCCCACCGTCATACATGGAGAACCTATGACCCCAAGAACACCACCCCCCACTGTCATACATGGAGAACCTATGACCCCAAGAACACCATCCCCCACCGTCATACATGGAGGTCCTATGACCCCAAGAACACCATCCCCCACCGTCATACATGGAGGACCTATGACCCCAAGAACACCACCCCCCACTGTCATACATGGAGAACCTATGACCCCAAGAACACCATCCCCCACCGTCATACATGGAGGTCCTATGACCCCAAGAACACCATCCCCCACCGTCATACATGGAGGTCCTATGACCCCAAGAACACCATCCCCCACCGTCATACATGGAGGTCCTATGACCCCAAGAACACCATCCCCCACCATCATACATGGAGAACCTATGACCCCAAGAACACCATCCCCCACCGTCATACATGGAGGTCCTATGACCCCAAGAACACCATCCCCCACCGTCATACATGGAGGTCCTATGACCCCAAGGACACCATCCCCCACCATCATACATGGAGGACCTATGACCCCAAGAACACCACCCCCCACTGTCATACATGGAGGACCTATGACCCCAAGAACACCATCCCCCACCATCATACATGGAGAACCTATGACCCCAAGAACACCATCCCCCACCGTCATACATGGAGGTCCTATGACCCCAAGAACACCATCCCCCACCATCATACATGGAGAACCTATGACCCCAAGAACACCATCCCCCACCGTCATACATGGAGGTCCTATGACCCCAAGAACACCATCCCCCACCATCATACATGGAGAACCTATGACCCCAAGAACACCATCCCCCACCGTCATACATGGAGGTCCTATGACCCCAAGAACACCATCCCCCACCGTCATACATGGAGGTCCTATGACCCCAAGAACACCATCCCCCCACCGTCATACATGGAGGACCTATGACCCCAAGAACACCACCCCCCACCGTCATACATGGAGGACCTATGACCCCAAGAACACCATCCCCCACCGTCATACATGGAGGACCTATGACCCCAAGAACACCATCCCCCACCGTCATACATGGAGGACCTATGACCCCAAGAACACCATCCCCCACCGTCATACATGGAGGACCTATGACCCCAAGAACACCATCCCCCACCGTCATACATGGAGGTCCTATGACCCCAAGAACACCACCCCCCACCATCATACATGGAGAACCTATGACCCCAAGAACACCATCCCCCACCGTCATACATGGAGGTCCTATGACCCCAAGAACACCATCCCCCACCGTCATACATGGAGGTCCTATGACCCCAAGAACACCATCCCCCCACCGTCATACATGGAGGACCTATGACCCCAAGAACACCATCCCCCACCGTCATACATGGAAGACCTATGACCCCAAGAACACCATCCCCCACCGTCATACATGGAGGACCTATGACCCCAAGAACACCATCCCCAACCATCATACATGGAGAACCTATGACCCCAAGAACACCATCCCCCACCGTCATACATGGAAGACCTATGACCCCAAGAACACCATCCCCCACCGTCATACATGGAGGACCTATGACCCCAAGAACACCATCCCCCACCATCATACATGGAGAACCTATGACCCCAAGAACACCATCCCCCACCGTCATACATGGAGGTCCTATGACCCCAAGAACACCATCCCCCCACCGTCATACATGGAGGACCTATGACCCCAAGAACACCATCCCCCACTGTCATACATGGAGGACCTATGACCCCAAGAACACCACCCCCCACCGTCATACATGGAGGACCTATGACCCCAAGAACACCATCCCCCACCGTCATACATGGAGGACCTATGACCCCAAGAACACCATCCCCCACCGTCATACATGGAGGACCTATGACCCCAAGAACACCATCCCCCACCGTCATACATGGAGGACCTATGACCCCAAGAACACCATCCCCCACCGTCATACATGGAGGTCCTATGACCCCAAGAACACCACCCCCCACCATCATACATGGAGAACCTATGACCCCAAGAACACCATCCCCCACCGTCATACATGGAGGTCCTATGACCCCAAGAACACCATCCCCCACCGTCATACATGGAGGTCCTATGACCCCAAGAACACCATCCCCCCCCGTCATACATGGAGGACCTATGACCCCAAGAACACCATCCCCCACCGTCATACATGGAAGACCTATGACCCCAAGAACACCATCCCCCACCGTCATACATGGAGGACCTATGACCCCAAGAACACCATCCCCCACCGTCATACATGGAGGTCCTATGACCCCAAGAACACCATCCCCCACCGTCATACACGGAGGTCCTATGACCCCAAGAACACCATCCCCCCACCGTCATACATGGAGGACCTATGACCCCAAGAACACCATCCCCCACCGTCATACATGGAGAACCCATGACCCCAAGAACACCATCCCCCACCGTCATACATGGAGAACCCATGACCCCAAGAACACCATCCCCCACCGTCATAAATGGAGAACCTATGACCCCAAGAACACCATCCCCCACCGTCATACATGGAGGTCCTATGACCCCAAGAACACCATCCCCCACCGTCATACATGGAGGTCCTATGACCCCAAGAACACCATCCCCCCACCGTCATACATGGAGGACCTATGACCCCAAGAACACCATCCCCCACTGTCATACATGGAGGACCTATGACCCCAAGAACACCATCCCCCACCGTCATACATGGAGGACCTATGACCCCAAGAACACCATCCCCCACCGTCATACATGGAGGACCTATGACCCCAAGAACACCATCCCCCACCATCATACATGGAGGACCTATGACCCCAAGAACACCATCCCCCACCGTCATACATGGAGGTCCTAGGACCCCAAGAACACCACCCCCCACCATCATACATGGAGAACCTATGACCCCAAGAACACCATCCCCCACCGTCATACATGGAGGTCCTATGACCCCAAGAACACCATCCCCCACCGTCATACATGGAGGTCCTATGACCCCAAGAACACCATCCCCCCACCATCATACATGGAGAACCTATGACCCCAAGAACACCATCCCCCACCGTCATACATGGAGGACCTATGACCCCAAGAACACCATCCCCCACCGTCATACATGGAGGACCTATGACCCCAAGAACACCATCCCCCACCGTCATACATGGAGGTCCTATGACCCCAAGAACACCACCCCCCACCATCATACATGGAGAACCTATGACCCCAAGAACACCATCCCCCACCGTCATACATGGAGGTCCTATGACCCCAAGAACACCATCCCCCACCGTCATACATGGAGGTCCTATGACCCCAAGAACACCATCCCCCCACCGTCATACATGGAGGACCTATGACCCCAAGAACACCATCCCCCACCGTCATACATGGAAGACCTATGACCCCAAGAACACCATCCCCCACCGTCATACATGGAGGACCTATGACCCCAAGAACACCATCCCCCACCGTCATACATGGAGGTCCTATGACCCCAAGAACACCATCCCCCACCGTCATACACGGAGGTCCTATGACCCCAAGAACACCATCCCCCACCATCATACATGGAGGACCTATGACCCCAAGAACACCATCCCCCACCATCATACATGGAGGACCTATGACCCCAAGAACACCATCCCCCACCGTCATACATGGAGGACCTATGACCCCAAGAACACCATCCCCCACCGTCATACATGGAGATCCTATGACCCCAAGAACACCATCCCCCACCATCATACATGGAGGACCTATGACCCCAAGAACACCATCCCCCACCATCATACATGGAGGACCTATGACCCCAAGAACACCATCCCCCACCGTCATACATGGAGATCCTATGACCCCAAGAACACCATCCCCCACCATCATACATGGAGAACCTATGACCCCAAGAACACCATCCCCCACCATCATACATGGAGGTCCTATGACCCCAAGAACACCATCCCCCACCGTCATACATGGAGATCCTATGACCCCAAGAACACCATCCCCCACCATCATACATGGAGAACCTATGACCCCAAGAACACCATCCCCCACCGTCATACATGGAGGTCCTATGACCCCAAGAACACCATCCCCCACCATAATACATGGAGGACCTATGACCCCAAGAACACCACCCCCCACTGTCATACATGGAGGACCTATGACCCCAAGAACACCATCCCCCACCATTATACATGGAGAACCTATGACCCCAAGAACACCATCCCCCACCGTCATACATGGAGGACCTATGACCCCAAGAACACCATCCCCCACCATCATACATGGAGGACCTATGACCCCAAGAACACCATCCCCCACCATTATACATGGAGAACCTATGACCCCAAGAACACCATCCCCCACCGTCATACATGGAGGTCCTATGACCCCAAGAACACCATCCCCCACCGTCATACATGGAGGTCCTATGACCCCAAGAACACCATCCCCCACCGTCATACATGGAGGTCCTATGACCCCAAGAACACCATCCCCCACCATCATACATGGAGAACCTATGACCCCAAGAACACCATCCCCCACCGTCATACATGGAGGTCCTATGACCCCAAGAACACCATCCCCCACCGTCATACATGGAGGTCCTATGACCCCAAGGACACCATCCCCCACCATCATACATGGAGGACCTATGACCCCAAGAACACCACCCCCCACTGTCATACATGGAGGACCTATGACCCCAAGAACACCATCCCCCACCGTCATACATGGAGGTCCTATGACCCCAAGAACACCATCCCCCACCGTCATACATGGAGGTCCTATGACCCCAAGGACACCATCCCCCACCATCATACATGGAGGACCTATGACCCCAAGAACACCATCCCCCACCGTCATACATGGAGGACCTATGACCCCAAGAACACCATCCCCCACCATCATACATGGAGAACCTATGACCCCAAGAACACCATCCCCCACCGTCATACATGGAGGTCCTATGACCCCAAGAACACCATCCCCCACCATCATACATGGAGAACCTATGACCCCAAGAACACCATCCCCCACCGTCATACATGGAGGTCCTATGACCCCAAGAACACCATCCCCCACCGTCATACATGGAGGTCCTATGACCCCAAGAACACCATCCCCCCACCGTCATACATGGAGGACCTATGACCCCAAGAACACCACCCCCCACCGTCATACATGGAGGACCTATGACCCCAAGAACACCATCCCCCACCGTCATACATGGAGGACCTATGACCCCAAGAACACCATCCCCCACCGTCATACATGGAGGACCTATGACCCCAAGAACACCATCCCCCACCGTCATACATGGAGGACCTATGACCCCAAGAACACCATCCCCCACCGTCATACATGGAGGTCCTATGACCCCAAGAACACCACCCCCCACCATCATACATGGAGAACCTATGACCCCAAGAACACCATCCCCCACCGTCATACATGGAGGTCCTATGACCCCAAGAACACCATCCCCCACCGTCATACATGGAGGTCCTATGACCCCAAGAACACCATCCCCCCACCGTCATACATGGAGGACCTATGACCCCAAGAACACCATCCCCCACCGTCATACATGGAGGTCCTATGACCCCAAGAACACCATCCCCCCACCGTCATACATGGAGGACCTATGACCCCAAGAACACCATCCCCCACTGTCATACATGGAGGACCTATGACCCCAAGAACACCACCCCCCACCGTCATACATGGAGGACCTATGACCCCAAGAACACCATCCCCCACCGTCATACATGGAGGACCTATGACCCCAAGAACACCATCCCCCACCGTCATACATGGAGGACCTATGACCCCAAGAACACCATCCCCCACCGTCATACATGGAGGACCTATGACCCCAAGAACACCATCCCCCACCGTCATACATGGAGGTCCTATGACCCCAAGAACACCACCCCCCACCATCATACATGGAGAACCTATGACCCCAAGAACACCATCCCCCACCGTCATACATGGAGGTCCTATGACCCCAAGAACACCATCCCCCACCGTCATACATGGAGGTCCTATGACCCCAAGAACACCATCCCCCCACCGTCATACATGGAGGACCTATGACCCCAAGAACACCATCCCCCACCGTCATACATGGAAGACCTATGACCCCAAGAACACCATCCCCCACCGTCATACATGGAGGACCTATGACCCCAAGAACACCATCCCCCACCGTCATACATGGAGGTCCTATGACCCCAAGAACACCATCCCCCACCGTCATACACGGAGGTCCTATGACCCCAAGAACACCATCCCCCCACCGTCATACATGGAGGACCTATGACCCCAAGAACACCATCCCCCACCGTCATACATGGAGAACCCATGACCCCAAGAACACCATCCCCCACCGTCATACATGGAGAACCCATGACCCCAAGAACACCATCCCCCACCGTCATAAATGGAGAACCTATGACCCCAAGAACACCATCCCCCACCGTCATACATGGAGGTCCTATGACCCCAAGAACACCATCCCCCACCGTCATACATGGAGGTCCTATGACCCCAAGAACACCATCCCCCCACCGTCATACATGGAGGACCTATGACCCCAAGAACACCATCCCCCACTGTCATACATGGAGGACCTATGACCCCAAGAACACCATCCCCCACCGTCATACATGGAGGACCTATGACCCCAAGAACACCATCCCCCACCGTCATACATGGAGGACCTATGACCCCAAGAACACCATCCCCCACCATCATACATGGAGGACCTATGACCCCAAGAACACCATCCCCCACCGTCATACATGGAGGTCCTAGGACCCCAAGAACACCATCCCCCACCGTCATACATGGAGGTCCTAGGACCCCAAGAACACCATCCCCCACCGTCATACATGGAGGTCCTATGACCCCAAGAACACCATCCCCCACCGTCATACATGGAGGTCCTATGACCCCAAGAACACCATCCCCCCACCATCATACATGGAGAACCTATGACCCCAAGAACACCATCCCCCACCGTCATACATGGAGGACCTATGACCCCAAGAACACCATCCCCCACCGTCATACATGGAGGACCTATGACCCCAAGAACACCATCCCCCACCGTCATACATGGAGGTCCTATGACCCCAAGAACACCACCCCCCACCATCATACATGGAGAACCTATGACCCCAAGAACACCATCCCCCACCGTCATACATGGAGGTCCTATGACCCCAAGAACACCATCCCCCACCGTCATACATGGAGGTCCTATGACCCCAAGAACACCATCCCCCCACCGTCATACATGGAGGACCTATGACCCCAAGAACACCATCCCCCACCGTCATACATGGAAGACCTATGACCCCAAGAACACCATCCCCCACCGTCATACATGGAGGACCTATGACCCCAAGAACACCATCCCCCACCGTCATAAATGGAGAACCTATGACCCCAAGAACACCATCCCCCACCGTCATACATGGAGGTCCTATGACCCCAAGAACACCATCCCCCACCGTCATACATGGAGGTCCTATGACCCCAAGAACACCATCCCCCCACCGTCATACATGGAGGACCTATGACCCCAAGAACACCATCCCCCCACCGTCATACATGGAGGACCTATGACCCCAAGAACACCACCCCCCACCGTCATACATGGAGGACCTATGACCCCAAGAACACCATCCCCCACCGTCATACATGGAGGACCTATGACCCCAAGAACACCATCCCCCCACCGTCATACATGGAGGACCTATGACCCCAAGAACACCATCCCCCACCGTCATACATGGAAGACCTATGACCCCAAGAACACCATCCCCCACCGTCATACATGGAGGACCTATGACCCCAAGAACACCATCCCCCACCGTCATAAATGGAGAACCTATGACCCCAAGAACACCATCCCCCACCGTCATACATGGAGGTCCTATGACCCCAAGAACACCATCCCCCACCGTCATACATGGAGGTCCTATGACCCCAAGAACACCATCCCCCACCGTCATACATGGAGGACCTATGACCCCAAGAACACCATCCCCCACCGTCATACATGGAGGACCTATGACCCCAAGAACACCATCCCTCCACCGTCATACATGGAGGACCTATGACCCCAAGAACACCATCCCCCACCGTCATACATGGAAGACCTATGACCCCAAGAACACCATCCCCCACCGTCATACATGGAGGACCTATGACCCCAAGAACACCATCCCCCACCGTCATAAATGGAGAACCTATGACCCCAAGAACACCATCCCCCACCGTCATACATGGAGGTCCTAGGACCCCAAGAACACCACCCCCCACCATCATACATGGAGAACCTATGACCCCAAGAACACCATCCCCCACCGTCATACATGGAGGTCCTATGACCCCAAGAACACCATCCCCCACCGTCATACATGGAGGTCCTATGACCCCAAGAACACCATCCCCCCACCATCATACATGGAGAACCTATGACCCCAAGAACACCATCCCCCACCGTCATACATGGAGGTCCTATGACCCCAAGAACACCATCCCCCCACCGTCATACATGGAGGACCTATGACCCCAAGAACACCATCCCCCACCGTCATACATGGAAGACCTATGACCCCAAGAACACCATCCCCCACCGTCATACATGGAGGACCTATGACCCCAAGAACACCATCCCCCACCGTCATACATGGAGGTCCTATGACCCCAAGAACACCATCCCCCACCGTCATACACGGAGGTCCTATGACCCCAAGAACACCATCCCCCCACCGTCATACATGGAGGACCTATGACCCCAAGAACACCATCCCCCACCGTCATACATGGAGAACCCATGACCCCAAGAACACCATCCCCCACCGTCATACATGGAGAACCCATGACCCCAAGAACACCATCCCCCACCGTCATAAATGGAGAACCTATGACCCCAAGAACACCATCCCCCACCGTCATACATGGAGGTCCTATGACCCCAAGAACACCATCCCCCACCGTCATACATGGAGGTCCTATGACCCCAAGAACACCATCCCCCCACCGTCATACATGGAGGACCTATGACCCCAAGAACACCATCCCCCACTGTCATACATGGAGGACCTATGACCCCAAGAACACCATCCCCCACCGTCATACATGGAGGACCTATGACCCCAAGAACACCATCCCCCACCGTCATACATGGAGGACCTATGACCCCAAGAACACCATCCCCCACCATCATACATGGAGGACCTATGACCCCAAGAACACCATCCCCCACCGTCATACATGGAGGTCCTAGGACCCCAAGAACACCACCCCCCACCATCATACATGGAGAACCTATGACCCCAAGAACACCATCCCCCACCGTCATACATGGAGGTCCTATGACCCCAAGAACACCATCCCCCACCATCATACATGGAGGTCCTATGACCCCAAGAACACCATCCCCCACCGTCATACATGGAGATCCTATGACCCCAAGAACACCATCCCCCACCATCATACATGGAGAACCTATGACCCCAAGAACACCATCCCCCACCGTCATACATGGAGGTCCTATGACCCCAAGAACACCATCCCCCACCATCATACATGGAGGACCTATGACCCCAAGAACACCACCCCCCACTGTCATACATGGAGGACCTATGACCCCAAGAACACCATCCCCCACCATTATACATGGAGAACCTATGACCCCAAGAACACCATCCCCCACCGTCATACATGGAGGACCTATGACCCCAAGAACACCATCCCCCACCATCATACATGGAGGACCTATGACCCCAAGAACACCATCCCCCACCGTCATACATGGAGATCCTATGACCCCAAGAACACCATCCCCCACCATCATACATGGAGAACCTATGACCCCAAGAACACCATCCCCCACCGTCATACATGGAGGTCCTATGACCCCAAGAACACCATCCCCCACCATCATACATGGAGGACCTATGACCCCAAGAACACCACCCCCCACTGTCATACATGGAGGACCTATGACCCCAAGAACACCATCCCCCACCATTATACATGGAGAACCTATGACCCCAAGAACACCATCCCCCACCGTCATACATGGAGGTCCTATGACCCCAAGAACACCATCCCCCACCGTCATACATGGAGGTCCTATGACCCCAAGAACACCATCCCCCACCGTCATACATGGAGGTCCTATGACCCCAAGAACACCATCCCCCACCATCATACATGGAGAACCTATGACCCCAAGAACACCATCCCCCACCGTCATACATGGAGGTCCTATGACCCCAAGAACACCATCCCCCACCGTCATACATGGAGGTCCTATGACCCCAAGGACACCATCCCCCACCATCATACATGGAGGACCTATGACCCCAAGAACACCACCCCCCACTGTCATACATGGAGGACCTATGACCCCAAGAACACCATCCCCCACCGTCATACATGGAGGTCCTATGACCCCAAGAACACCATCCCCCACCGTCATACATGGAGGTCCTATGACCCCAAGGACACCATCCCCCACCATCATACATGGAGGACCTATGACCCCAAGAACACCATCCCCCACCGTCATACATGGAGGACCTATGACCCCAAGAACACCATCCCCCACCATCATACATGGAGAACCTATGACCCCAAGAACACCATCCCCCACCGTCATACATGGAGGTCCTATGACCCCAAGAACACCATCCCCCACCATCATACATGGAGAACCTATGACCCCAAGAACACCATCCCCCACCGTCATACATGGAGGTCCTATGACCCCAAGAACACCATCCCCCACCGTCATACATGGAGGTCCTATGACCCCAAGAACACCATCCCCCCACCGTCATACATGGAGGACCTATGACCCCAAGAACACCACCCCCCACCGTCATACATGGAGGACCTATGACCCCAAGAACACCATCCCCCACCGTCATACATGGAGGACCTATGACCCCAAGAACACCATCCCCCACCGTCATACATGGAGGACCTATGACCCCAAGAACACCATCCCCCACCGTCATACATGGAGGACCTATGACCCCAAGAACACCATCCCCCACCGTCATACATGGAGGTCCTATGACCCCAAGAACACCACCCCCCACCATCATACATGGAGAACCTATGACCCCAAGAACACCATCCCCCACCGTCATACATGGAGGTCCTATGACCCCAAGAACACCATCCCCCACCGTCATACATGGAGGTCCTATGACCCCAAGAACACCATCCCCCCACCGTCATACATGGAGGACCTATGACCCCAAGAACACCATCCCCCACCGTCATACATGGAAGACCTATGACCCCAAGAACACCATCCCCCACCGTCATACATGGAGGACCTATGACCCCAAGAACACCATCCCCCACCATCATACATGGAGAACCTATGACCCCAAGAACACCATCCCCCACCGTCATACATGGAGGTCCTATGACCCCAAGAACACCATCCCCCACCGTCATACATGGAGGTCCTATGACCCCAAGAACACCATCCCCCCACCGTCATACATGGAGGACCTATGACCCCAAGAACACCATCCCCCACTGTCATACATGGAGGACCTATGACCCCAAGAACACCACCCCCCACCGTCATACATGGAGGACCTATGACCCCAAGAACACCATCCCCCACCGTCATACATGGAGGACCTATGACCCCAAGAACACCATCCCCCACCGTCATACATGGAGGACCTATGACCCCAAGAACACCATCCCCCACCGTCATACATGGAGGACCTATGACCCCAAGAACACCATCCCCCACCGTCATACATGGAGGTCCTATGACCCCAAGAACACCACCCCCCACCATCATACATGGAGAACCTATGACCCCAAGAACACCATCCCCCACCGTCATACATGGAGGTCCTATGACCCCAAGAACACCATCCCCCACCATCATACATGGAGGTCCTATGACCCCAAGAACACCATCCCCCCACCGTCATACATGGAGGACCTATGACCCCAAGAACACCATCCCCCACCGTCATACATGGAAGACCTATGACCCCAAGAACACCATCCCCCACCGTCATACATGGAGGACCTATGACCCCAAGAACACCATCCCCCACCATCATACATGGAGGACCTATGACCCCAAGAACACCATCCCCCACCGTCATACACGGAGGTCCTATGACCCCAAGAACACCATCCCCCCACCGTCATACATGGAGGACCTATGACCCCAAGAACACCATCCCCCACCGTCATACATGGAGAACCCATGACCCCAAGAACACCATCCCCCACCGTCATACATGGAGAACCCATGACCCCAAGAACACCATCCCCCACCGTCATAAATGGAGAACCTATGACCCCAAGAACACCATCCCCCACCGTCATACATGGAGGTCCTATGACCCCAAGAACACCATCCCCCACCGTCATACATGGAGGTCCTATGACCCCAAGAACACCATCCCCCCACCGTCATACATGGAGGACCTATGACCCCAAGAACACCATCCCCCACTGTCATACATGGAGGACCTATGACCCCAAGAACACCATCCCCCACCGTCATACATGGAGGACCTATGACCCCAAGAACACCATCCCCCACCGTCATACATGGAGGACCTATGACCCCAAGAACACCATCCCCCACCATCATACATGGAGGACCTATGACCCCAAGAACACCATCCCCCACCGTCATACATGGAGGTCCTAGGACCCCAAGAACACCATCCCCCACCGTCATACATGGAGGTCCTATGACCCCAAGAACACCATCCCCCACCGTCATACATGGAGGTCCTATGACCCCAAGAACACCATCCCCCACCGTCATACATGGAGGTCCTATGACCCCAAGAACACCATCCCCCCACCATCATACATGGAGAACCTATGACCCCAAGAACACCATCCCCCACCGTCATACATGGAGGACCTATGACCCCAAGAACACCATCCCCCACCGTCATACATGGAGGTCCTATGACCCCAAGAACACCACCCCCCACCATCATACATGGAGAACCTATGACCCCAAGAACACCATCCCCCACCGTCATACATGGAGGTCCTATGACCCCAAGAACACCATCCCCCACCGTCATACATGGAGGTCCTATGACCCCAAGAACACCATCCCCCCACCGTCATACATGGAGGACCTATGACCCCAAGAACACCATCCCCCACCGTCATACATGGAAGACCTATGACCCCAAGAACACCATCCCCCACCGTCATACATGGAGGACCTATGACCCCAAGAACACCATCCCCCACCGTCATAAATGGAGAACCTATGACCCCAAGAACACCATCCCCCACCGTCATACATGGAGGTCCTATGACCCCAAGAACACCATCCCCCACCGTCATACATGGAGGTCCTATGACCCCAAGAACACCATCCCCCCACCGTCATACATGGAGGACCTATGACCCCAAGAACACCATCCCCCCAACGTCATACATGGAGGACCTATGACCCCAAGAACACCACCCCCCACCGTCATACATGGAGGACCTATGACCCCAAGAACACCATCCCCCACCGTCATACATGGAGGACCTATGACCCCAAGAACACCATCCCCCCACCGTCATACATGGAGGACCTATGACCCCAAGAACACCATCCCCCACCGTCATACATGGAAGACCTATGACCCCAAGAACACCATCCCCCACCGTCATACATGGAGGACCTATGACCCCAAGAACACCATCCCCCACCGTCATAAATGGAGAACCTATGACCCCAAGAACACCATCCCCCACCGTCATACATGGAGGTCCTATGACCCCAAGAACACCATCCCCCACCGTCATACATGGAGGTCCTATGACCCCAAGAACACCATCCCCCACCGTCATACATGGAGGACCTATGACCCCAAGAACACCATCCCCCACCATCATACATGGAGGACCTATGACCCCAAGAACACCATCCCCCACCGTCATACATGGAGGTCCTAGGACCCCAAGAACACCACCCCCCACCATCATACATGGAGAACCTATGACCCCAAGAACACCATCCCCCACCGTCATACAGGGAGGTCCTATGACCCCAAGAACACCATCCCCCACCGTCATACATGGAGGTCCTATGACCCCAAGAACACCATCCCCCCACCATCATACATGGAGAACCTATGACCCCAAGAACACCATCCCCCACCGTCATACATGGAGGTCCTATGACCCCAAGAACACCATCCCCCCACCGTCATACATGGAGGACCTATGACCCCAAGAACACCATCCCCCACCGTCATACATGGAAGACCTATGACCCCAAGAACACCATCCCCCACCGTCATACATGGAGGACCTATGACCCCAAGAACACCATCCCCCACCGTCATACATGGAGGTCCTATGACCCCAAGAACACCATCCCCCACCGTCATACACGGAGGTCCTATGACCCCAAGAACACCATCCCCCCACCGTCATACATGGAGGACCTATGACCCCAAGAACACCATCCCCCACCGTCATACATGGAGAACCCATGACCCCAAGAACACCATCCCCCACCGTCATACATGGAGAACCCATGACCCCAAGAACACCATCCCCCACCGTCATAAATGGAGAACCTATGACCCCAAGAACACCATCCCCCACCGTCATACATGGAGGTCCTATGACCCCAAGAACACCATCCCCCACCGTCATACATGGAGGTCCTATGACCCCAAGAACACCATCCCCCCACCGTCATACATGGAGGACCTATGACCCCAAGAACACCATCCCCCACTGTCATACATGGAGGACCTATGACCCCAAGAACACCATCCCCCACCGTCATACATGGAGGACCTATGACCCCAAGAACACCATCCCCCACCGTCATACATGGAGGACCTATGACCCCAAGAACACCATCCCCCACCATCATACATGGAGGACCTATGACCCCAAGAACACCATCCCCCACCGTCATACATGGAGGTCCTAGGACCCCAAGAACACCACCCCCCACCATCATACATGGAGAACCTATGACCCCAAGAACACCATCCCCCACCGTCATACATGGAGGTCCTATGACCCCAAGAACACCATCCCCCACCGTCATACATGGAGGTCCTATGACCCCAAGAACACCATCCCCCACCGTCATACACGGAGGTCCTATGACCCCAAGAACACCATCCCCCACCGTCATACACGGAGGTCCTATGACCCCAAGAACACCATCCCCCACCGTCATACATGGAGGACCTATGACCCCAAGAACACCATCCCCCACCGTCATACATGGAGGACCTATGACCCCAAGAACACCATCCCCCACCGTCATACATGGAGATCCTATGACCCCAAGAACACCATCCCCCACCATCATACATGGAGGACCTATGACCCCAAGAACACCATCCCCCACCATCATACATGGAGGACCTATGACCCCAAGAACACCATCCCCCACCGTCATACATGGAGATCCTATGACCCCAAGAACACCATCCCCCACCATCATACATGGAGAACCTATGACCCCAAGAACACCATCCCCCACCATCATACATGGAGGTCCTATGACCCCAAGAACACCATCCCCCACCGTCATACATGGAGATCCTATGACCCCAAGAACACCATCCCCCACCATCATACATGGAGAACCTATGACCCCAAGAACACCATCCCCCACCGTCATACATGGAGGTCCTATGACCCCAAGAACACCATCCCCCACCATCATACATGGAGGACCTATGACCCCAAGAACACCACCCCCCACTGTCATACATGGAGGACCTATGACCCCAAGAACACCATCCCCCACCATTATACATGGAGAACCTATGACCCCAAGAACACCATCCCCCACCGTCATACATGGAGGACCTATGACCCCAAGAACACCATCCCCCACCATCATACATGGAGGACCTATGACCCCAAGAACACCATCCCCCACCGTCATACATGGAGATCCTATGACCCCAAGAACACCATCCCCCACCATCATACATGGAGAACCTATGACCCCAAGAACACCATCCCCCACCGTCATACATGGAGGTCCTATGACCCCAAGAACACCATCCCCCACCATCATACATGGAGGACCTATGACCCCAAGAACACCACCCCCCACTGTCATACATGGAGGACCTATGACCCCAAGAACACCATCCCCCACCATTATACATGGAGAACCTATGACCCCAAGAACACCATCCCCCACCGTCATACATGGAGGTCCTATGACCCCAAGAACACCATCCCCCACCGTCATACATGGAGGTCCTATGACCCCAAGAACACCATCCCCCACCGTCATACATGGAGGTCCTATGACCCCAAGAACACCATCCCCCACCATCATACATGGAGAACCTATGACCCCAAGAACACCATCCCCCACCGTCATACATGGAGGTCCTATGACCCCAAGAACACCATCCCCCACCGTCATACATGGAGGTCCTATGACCCCAAGGACACCATCCCCCACCATCATACATGGAGGACCTATGACCCCAAGAACACCACCCCCCACTGTCATACATGGAGGACCTATGACCCCAAGAACACCATCCCCCACCGTCATACATGGAGGACCTATGACCCCAAGAACACCATCCCCCACCATCATACATGGAGAACCTATGACCCCAAGAACACCATCCCCCACCGTCATACATGGAGGTCCTATGACCCCAAGAACACCATCCCCCACCATCATACATGGAGAACCTATGACCCCAAGAACACCATCCCCCACCGTCATACATGGAGGTCCTATGACCCCAAGAACACCATCCCCCACCGTCATACATGGAGGTCCTATGACCCCAAGAACACCATCCCCCCACCGTCATACATGGAGGACCTATGACCCCAAGAACACCACCCCCCACCGTCATACATGGAGGACCTATGACCCCAAGAACACCATCCCCCACCGTCATACATGGAGGACCTATGACCCCAAGAACACCATCCCCCACCGTCATACATGGAGGACCTATGACCCTAAGAACACCATCCCCCACCGTCATACATGGAGGACCTATGACCCCAAGAACACCATCCCCCACCGTCATACATGGAGGTCCTATGACCCCAAGAACACCACCCCCCACCATCATACATGGAGAACCTATGACCCCAAGAACACCATCCCCCACCGTCATACATGGAGGTCCTATGACCCCAAGAACACCATCCCCCACCGTCATACATGGAGGTCCTATGACCCCAAGAACACCATCCCCCCACCGTCATACATGGAGGACCTATGACCCCAAGAACACCATCCCCCACCGTCATACATGGAAGACCTATGACCCCAAGAACACCATCCCCCACCGTCATACATGGAGGACCTATGACCCCAAGAACACCATCCCCCACCATCATACATGGAGAACCTATGACCCCAAGAACACCATCCCCCACCGTCATACATGGAGGTCCTATGACCCCAAGAACACCATCCCCCACCGTCATACATGGAGGTCCTATGACCCCAAGAACACCATCCCCCCACCGTCATACATGGAGGACCTATGACCCCAAGAACACCATCCCCCACTGTCATACATGGAGGACCTATGACCCCAAGAACACCACCCCCCACCGTCATACATGGAGGACCTATGACCCCAAGAACACCATCCCCCACCGTCATACATGGAGGACCTATGACCCCAAGAACACCATCCCCCACCGTCATACATGGAGGACCTATGACCCCAAGAACACCATCCCCCACCGTCATACATGGAGGACCTATGACCCCAAGAACACCATCCCCCACCGTCATACATGGAGGTCCTATGACCCCAAGAACACCACCCCCCACCATCATACATGGAGAACCTATGACCCCAAGAACACCATCCCCCACCGTCATACATGGAGGTCCTATGACCCCAAGAACACCATCCCCCACCGTCATACATGGAGGTCCTATGACCCCAAGAACACCATCCCCCCACCGTCATACATGGAGGACCTATGACCCCAAGAACACCATCCCCCACCGTCATACATGGAAGACCTATGACCCCAAGAACACCATCCCCCACCGTCATACATGGAGGACCTATGACCCCAAGAACACCATCCCCCACCGTCATACATGGAGGTCCTATGACCCCAAGAACACCATCCCCCACCGTCATACACGGAGGTCCTATGACCCCAAGAACACCATCCCCCCACCATCATACATGGAGGACCTATGACCCCAAGAACACCATCCCCCACCGTCATACATGGAGAACCCATGACCCCAAGAACACCATCCCCCACCGTCATACATGGAGAACCCATGACCCCAAGAACACCATCCCCCACCGTCATAAATGGAGAACCTATGACCCCAAGAACACCATCCCCCACCGTCATACATGGAGGTCCTATGACCCCAAGAACACCATCCCCCACCGTCATACATGGAGGTCCTATGACCCCAAGAACACCATCCCCCCACCGTCATACATGGAGGACCTATGACCCCAAGAACACCATCCCCCACTGTCATACATGGAGGACCTATGACCCCAAGAACACCATCCCCCACCGTCATACATGGAGGACCTATGACCCCAAGAACACCATCCCCCACCGTCATACATGGAGGACCTATGACCCCAAGAACACCATCCCCCACCATCATACATGGAGGACCTATGACCCCAAGAACACCATCCCCCACCGTCATACATGGAGGTCCTAGGACCCCAAGAACACCACCCCCCACCATCATACATGGAGAACCTATGACCCCAAGAACACCATCCCCCACCGTCATACATGGAGGTCCTATGACCCCAAGAACACCATCCCCCACCGTCATACATGGAGGTCCTATGACCCCAAGAACACCATCCCCCCACCATCATACATGGAGAACCTATGACCCCAAGAACACCATCCCCCACCGTCATACATGGAGGACCTATGACCCCAAGAACACCATCCCCCACCGTCATACATGGAGGACCTATGACCCCAAGAACACCATCCCCCACCATCATACATGGAGGACCTATGACCCCAAGAACACCATCCCCCACCGTCATACATGGAGATCCTATGACCCCAAGAACACCATCCCCCACCATCATACATGGAGAACCTATGACCCCAAGAACACCATCCCCCACCATCATACATGGAGAACCTATGACCCCAAGAACACCACCCCCCACTGTCATACATGGAGGTTCTATGACCCCAAGAACACCATCCCCCACCATCATACATGGAGGACCTATGACCCCAAGAACACCATCCCCCACCGTCATACATGGAGAACCTATGACCCCAAGAACACCACCCCCCACTGTCATACATGGAGAACCTATGACCCCAAGAACACCATCCCCCACCGTCATACATGGAGGTCCTATGACCCCAAGAACACCATCCCCCACCGTCATACATGGAGGACCTATGACCCCAAGAACACCACCCCCCACTGTCATACATGGAGAACCTATGACCCCAAGAACACCATCCCCCACCGTCATACATGGAGGTCCTATGACCCCAAGAACACCATCCCCCACCGTCATACATGGAGGTCCTATGACCCCAAGAACACCATCCCCCACCGTCATACATGGAGGTCCTATGACCCCAAGAACACCATCCCCCACCATCATACATGGAGAACCTATGACCCCAAGAACACCATCCCCCACCGTCATACATGGAGGTCCTATGACCCCAAGAACACCATCCCCCACCGTCATACATGGAGGTCCTATGACCCCAAGGACACCATCCCCCACCATCATACATGGAGGACCTATGACCCCAAGAACACCACCCCCCACTGTCATACATGGAGGACCTATGACCCCAAGAACACCATCCCCCACCGTCATACATGGAGGACCTATGACCCCAAGAACACCATCCCCCACCATCATACATGGAGAACCTATGACCCCAAGAACACCATCCCCCACCGTCATACATGGAGGTCCTATGACCCCAAGAACACCATCCCCCACCATCATACATGGAGAACCTATGACCCCAAGAACACCATCCCCCACCGTCATACATGGAGGTCCTATGACCCCAAGAACACCATCCCCCACCGTCATACATGGAGGTCCTATGACCCCAAGAACACCATCCCCCCACCGTCATACATGGAGGACCTATGACCCCAAGAACACCACCCCCCACCGTCATACATGGAGGACCTATGACCCCAAGAACACCATCCCCCACCGTCATACATGGAGGACCTATGACCCCAAGAACACCATCCCCCACCGTCATACATGGAGGACCTATGACCCCAAGAACACCATCCCCCACCGTCATACATGGAGGACCTATGACCCCAAGAACACCATCCCCCACCGTCATACATGGAGGTCCTATGACCCCAAGAACACCACCCCCCACCATCATACATGGAGAACCTATGACCCCAAGAACACCATCCCCCACCGTCATACATGGAGGTCCTATGACCCCAAGAACACCATCCCCCACCGTCATACATGGAGGTCCTATGACCCCAAGAACACCCTCCCCCCACCGTCATACATGGAGGACCTATGACCCCAAGAACACCATCCCCCACCGTCATACATGGAAGACCTATGACCCCAAGAACACCATCCCCCACCGTCATACATGGAGGACCTATGACCCCAAGAACACCATCCCCCACCATCATACATGGAGAACCTATGACCCCAAGAACACCATCCCCCACCGTCATACATGGAAGACCTATGACCCCAAGAACACCATCCCCCACCGTCATACATGGAGGACCTATGACCCCAAGAACACCATCCCCCACCGTCATACATGGAGGACCTATGACCCCAAGAACACCATCCCCCACCATCATACATGGAGGACCTATGACCCCAAGAACACCATCCCCCACCGTCATACATGGAGATCCTATGACCCCAAGAACACCATCCCCCACCATCATACATGGAGAACCTATGACCCCAAGAACACCATCCCCCACCGTCATACATGGAGGTCCTATGACCCCAAGAGCACCATCCCCCACCATTATACATGGAGAACCTATGACCCCAAGAACACCATCCCCCACCGTCATACATGGAGGACCTATGACCCCAAGAACACCATCCCCCACCATCATACATGGAGGACCTATGACCCCAAGAACACCATCCCCCACCGTCATACATGGAGATCCTATGACCCCAAGAACACCATCCCCCACCATCATACATGGAGAACCTATGACCCCAAGAACACCATCCCCCACCATCATACATGGAGAACCTATGACCCCAAGAACACCATCCCCCACCATCATACATGGAGGACCTATGACCCCAAGAACACCATCCCCCACCGTCATACATGGAGGTCCTATGACCCCAAGAACACCATCCCCCACCGTCATACATGGAGGACCTATGACCCCAAGAACACCATCCCCCACCATCATACATGGAGGACCTATGACCCCAAGAACACCATCCCCCACCGTCATACATGGAGATCCTATGACCCCAAGAACACCATCCCCCACCATCATACATGGAGAACCTATGACCCCAAGAACACCATCCCCCACCGTCATACATGGAGGTCCTATGACCCCAAGAGCACCATCCCCCACCATTATACATGGAGAACCTATGACCCCAAGAACACCATCCCCCACCGTCATACATGGAGGACCTATGACCCCAAGAACACCATCCCCCACCATCATACATGGAGAACCTATGACCCCAAGAACACCATCCCCCACCATCATACATGGAGAACCTATGACCCCAAGAACACCATCCCCCACCATCATACATGGAGGACCTATGACCCCAAGAACACCATCCCCCACCGTCATACATGGAGGTCCTATGACCCCAAGAACACCATCCCCCACCGTCATACATGGAGGACCTATGACCCCAAGAACACCATCCCCCACCGTCATACATGGAGGACCTATGACCCCAAGAACACCATCTCCCACCGTCATACATGGAGGTTCTATGACCCCAAGAACACCATCCCCCACCATCATACATGGAGGACCTATGACCCCAAGAACACCATCCCCCACCGTCATACATGGAGGACCTATGACCCCAAGAACACCATCCCCCACCATCATACATGGAGAACCTATGACCCCAAGAACACCATCCCCCACCATCATACATGGAGGACCTATGACCCCAAGAACACCATCCCCCACCGTCATACATGGAGGTCCTATGACCCCAAGAACACCATCCCCCACCGTCATACATGGAGGACCTATGACCCCAAGAACACCATCCCCCACCATCATACATGGAGGACCTATGACCCCAAGAACACCATCCCCCACCATCATACATGGAGAACCTATGACCCCAAGAACACCATCCCCCACCGTCATACATGGAGGTCCTATGACCCCAAGAGCACCATCCCCCACCATTATACATGGAGAACCTATGACCCCAAGAACACCATCCCCCACCGTCATACATGGAGGACCTATGACCCCAAGAACACCATCCCCCACCATCATACATGGAGGACCTATGACCCCAAGAACACCATCCCCCACCGTCATACATGGAGATCCTATGACCCCAAGAACACCATCCCCCACCATCATACATGGAGAACCTATGACCCCAAGAACACCATCCCCCACCATCATACATGGAGAACCTATGACCCCAAGAACACCATCCCCCACCATCATACATGGAGGACCTATGACCCCAAGAACACCATCCCCCACCGTCATACATGGAGGTCCTATGACCCCAAGAACACCATCCCCCACCGTCATACATGGAGGACCTATGACCCCAAGAACACCATCCCCCACCGTCATACATGGAGGACCTATGACCCCAAGAACACCATCTCCCACCGTCATACATGGAGGTTCTATGACCCCAAGAACACCATCCCCCACCATCATACATGGAGGACCTATGACCCCAAGAACACCATCCCCCACCGTCATACATGGAGAACCTATGACCCCAAGAACACCACCCCCCACTGTCATACATGGAGAACCTATGACCCCAAGAACACCATCCCCCACCGTCATACATGGAGGTCCTATGACCCCAAGAACACCATCCCCCACCGTCATACATGGAGGACCTATGACCCCAAGAACACCACCCCCCACTGTCATACATGGAGAACCTATGACCCCAAGAACACCATCCCCCACCGTCATACATGGAGGTCCTATGACCCCAAGAACACCATCCCCCACCGTCATACATGGAGGTCCTATGACCCCAAGAACACCATCCCCCACCGTCATACATGGAGGTCCTATGACCCCAAGAACACCATCCCCCACCATCATACATGGAGAACCTATGACCCCAAGAACACCATCCCCCACCGTCATACATGGAGGTCCTATGACCCCAAGAACACCATCCCCCACCGTCATACATGGAGGTCCTATGACCCCAAGGACACCATCCCCCACCATCATACATGGAGGACCTATGACCCCAAGAACACCACCCCCCACTGTCATACATGGAGGACCTATGACCCCAAGAACACCATCCCCCACCGTCATACATGGAGGACCTATGACCCCAAGAACACCATCCCCCACCATCATACATGGAGAACCTATGACCCCAAGAACACCATCCCCCACCGTCATACATGGAGGTCCTATGACCCCAAGAACACCATCCCCCACCATCATACATGGAGAACCTATGACCCCAAGAACACCATCCCCCACCGTCATACATGGAGGTCCTATGACCCCAAGAACACCATCCCCCACCATCATACATGGAGAACCTATGACCCCAAGAACACCATCCCCCACCGTCATACATGGAGGTCCTATGACCCCAAGAACACCATCCCCCACCGTCATACATGGAGGTCCTATGACCCCAAGAACACCATCCCCCCACCGTCATACATGGAGGACCTATGACCCCAAGAACACCACCCCCCACCGTCATACATGGAGGACCTATGACCCCAAGAACACCATCCCCCACCGTCATACATGGAGGACCTATGACCCCAAGAACACCATCCCCCACCGTCATACATGGAGGACCTATGACCCCAAGAACACCATCCCCCACCGTCATACATGGAGGACCTATGACCCCAAGAACACCATCCCCCACCGTCATACATGGAGGTCCTATGACCCCAAGAACACCACCCCCCACCATCATACATGGAGAACCTATGACCCCAAGAACACCATCCCCCACCGTCATACATGGAGGTCCTATGACCCCAAGAACACCATCCCCCACCGTCATACATGGAGGTCCTATGACCCCAAGAACACCATCCCCCCACCGTCATACATGGAGGACCTATGACCCCAAGAACACCATCCCCCACCGTCATACATGGAAGACCTATGACCCCAAGAACACCATCCCCCACCGTCATACATGGAGGACCTATGACCCCAAGAACACCATCCCCAACCATCATACATGGAGAACCTATGACCCCAAGAACACCATCCCCCACCGTCATACATGGAAGACCTATGACCCCAAGAACACCATCCCCCACCGTCATACATGGAGGACCTATGACCCCAAGAACACCATCCCCCACCATCATACATGGAGAACCTATGACCCCAAGAACACCATCCCCCACCGTCATACATGGAGGTCCTATGACCCCAAGAACACCATCCCCCCACCGTCATACATGGAGGACCTATGACCCCAAGAACACCATCCCCCACTGTCATACATGGAGGACCTATGACCCCAAGAACACCACCCCCCACCGTCATACATGGAGGACCTATGACCCCAAGAACACCATCCCCCACCGTCATACATGGAGGACCTATGACCCCAAGAACACCATCCCCCACCGTCATACATGGAGGACCTATGACCCCAAGAACACCATCCCCCACCGTCATACATGGAGGACCTATGACCCCAAGAACACCATCCCCCACCGTCATACATGGAGGTCCTATGACCCCAAGAACACCACCCCCCACCATCATACATGGAGAACCTATGACCCCAAGAACACCATCCCCCACCGTCATACATGGAGGTCCTATGACCCCAAGAACACCATCCCCCACCGTCATACATGGAGGTCCTATGACCCCAAGAACACCATCCCCCCCCGTCATACATGGAGGACCTATGACCCCAAGAACACCATCCCCCACCGTCATACATGGAAGACCTATGACCCCAAGAACACCATCCCCCACCGTCATACATGGAGGACCTATGACCCCAAGAACACCATCCCCCACCGTCATACATGGAGGTCCTATGACCCCAAGAACACCATCCCCCACCGTCATACACGGAGGTCCTATGACCCCAAGAACACCATCCCCCCACCGTCATACATGGAGGACCTATGACCCCAAGAACACCATCCCCCACCGTCATACATGGAGAACCCATGACCCCAAGAACACCATCCCCCACCGTCATACATGGAGAACCCATGACCCCAAGAACACCATCCCCCACCGTCATAAATGGAGAACCTATGACCCCAAGAACACCATCCCCCACCGTCATACATGGAGGTCCTATGACCCCAAGAACACCATCCCCCACCGTCATACATGGAGGTCCTATGACCCCAAGAACACCATCCCCCCACCGTCATACATGGAGGACCTATGACCCCAAGAACACCATCCCCCACTGTCATACATGGAGGACCTATGACCCCAAGAACACCATCCCCCACCGTCATACATGGAGGACCTATGACCCCAAGAACACCATCCCCCACCGTCATACATGGAGGACCTATGACCCCAAGAACACCATCCCCCACCATCATACATGGAGGACCTATGACCCCAAGAACACCATCCCCCACCGTCATACATGGAGGTCCTAGGACCCCAAGAACACCACCCCCCACCATCATACATGGAGAACCTATGACCCCAAGAACACCATCCCCCACCGTCATACATGGAGGTCCTATGACCCCAAGAACACCATCCCCCACCGTCATACATGGAGGTCCTATGACCCCAAGAACACCATCCCCCCACCATCATACATGGAGAACCTATGACCCCAAGAACACCATCCCCCACCGTCATACATGGAGGACCTATGACCCCAAGAACACCATCCCCCACCGTCATACATGGAGGACCTATGACCCCAAGAACACCATCCCCCACCGTCATACATGGAGGTCCTATGACCCCAAGAACACCACCCCCCACCATCATACATGGAGAACCTATGACCCCAAGAACACCATCCCCCACCGTCATACATGGAGGTCCTATGACCCCAAGAACACCATCCCCCACCGTCATACATGGAGGTCCTATGACCCCAAGAACACCATCCCCCCACCGTCATACATGGAGGACCTATGACCCCAAGAACACCATCCCCCACCGTCATACATGGAAGACCTATGACCCCAAGAACACCATCCCCCACCGTCATACATGGAGGACCTATGACCCCAAGAACACCATCCCCCACCGTCATACATGGAGGTCCTATGACCCCAAGAACACCATCCCCCACCGTCATACACGGAGGTCCTATGACCCCAAGAACACCATCCCCCACCATCATACATGGAGGACCTATGACCCCAAGAACACCATCCCCCACCATCATACATGGAGGACCTATGACCCCAAGAACACCATCCCCCACCGTCATACATGGAGGACCTATGACCCCAAGAACACCATCCCCCACCGTCATACATGGAGATCCTATGACCCCAAGAACACCATCCCCCACCATCATACATGGAGGACCTATGACCCCAAGAACACCATCCCCCACCATCATACATGGAGGACCTATGACCCCAAGAACACCATCCCCCACCGTCATACATGGAGATCCTATGACCCCAAGAACACCATCCCCCACCATCATACATGGAGAACCTATGACCCCAAGAACACCATCCCCCACCATCATACATGGAGGTCCTATGACCCCAAGAACACCATCCCCCACCGTCATACATGGAGATCCTATGACCCCAAGAACACCATCCCCCACCATCATACATGGAGAACCTATGACCCCAAGAACACCATCCCCCACCGTCATACATGGAGGTCCTATGACCCCAAGAACACCATCCCCCACCATAATACATGGAGGACCTATGACCCCAAGAACACCACCCCCCACTGTCATACATGGAGGACCTATGACCCCAAGAACACCATCCCCCACCATTATACATGGAGAACCTATGACCCCAAGAACACCATCCCCCACCGTCATACATGGAGGACCTATGACCCCAAGAACACCATCCCCCACCATCATACATGGAGGACCTATGACCCCAAGAACACCATCCCCCACCGTCATACATGGAGATCCTATGACCCCAAGAACACCATCCCCCACCATCATACATGGAGAACCTATGACCCCAAGAACACCATCCCCCACCGTCATACATGGAGGTCCTATGACCCCAAGAACACCATCCCCCACCATCATACATGGAGGACCTATGACCCCAAGAACACCACCCCCCACTGTCATACATGGAGGACCTATGACCCCAAGAACACCATCCCCCACCATTATACATGGAGAACCTATGACCCCAAGAACACCATCCCCCACCGTCATACATGGAGGTCCTATGACCCCAAGAACACCATCCCCCACCGTCATACATGGAGGTCCTATGACCCCAAGAACACCATCCCCCACCGTCATACATGGAGGTCCTATGACCCCAAGAACACCATCCCCCACCATCATACATGGAGAACCTATGACCCCAAGAACACCATCCCCCACCGTCATACATGGAGGTCCTATGACCCCAAGAACACCATCCCCCACCGTCATACATGGAGGTCCTATGACCCCAAGGACACCATCCCCCACCATCATACATGGAGGACCTATGACCCCAAGAACACCACCCCCCACTGTCATACATGGAGGACCTATGACCCCAAGAACACCATCCCCCACCGTCATACATGGAGGTCCTATGACCCCAAGAACACCATCCCCCACCGTCATACATGGAGGTCCTATGACCCCAAGGACACCATCCCCCACCATCATACATGGAGGACCTATGACCCCAAGAACACCATCCCCCACCGTCATACATGGAGGACCTATGACCCCAAGAACACCATCCCCCACCGTCATACATGGAGGTCCTATGACCCCAAGAACACCATCCCCCACCATCATACATGGAGGACCTATGACCCCAAGAACACCACCCCCCACTGTCATACATGGAGGACCTATGACCCCAAGAACACCATCCCCCACCATTATACATGGAGAACCTATGACCCCAAGAACACCATCCCCCACCGTCATACATGGAGGTCCTATGACCCCAAGAACACCATCCCCCACCGTCATACATGGAGGTCCTATGACCCCAAGAACACCATCCCCCACCGTCATACATGGAGGTCCTATGACCCCAAGAACACCATCCCCCACCATCATACATGGAGAACCTATGACCCCAAGAACACCATCCCCCACCGTCATACATGGAGGTCCTATGACCCCAAGAACACCATCCCCCACCGTCATACATGGAGGTCCTATGACCCCAAGGACACCATCCCCCACCATCATACATGGAGGACCTATGACCCCAAGAACACCACCCCCCACTGTCATACATGGAGGACCTATGACCCCAAGAACACCATCCCCCACCGTCATACATGGAGGACCTATGACCCCAAGAACACCATCCCCCACCATCATACATGGAGAACCTATGACCCCAAGAACACCATCCCCCACCGTCATACATGGAGGTCCTATGACCCCAAGAACACCATCCCCCACCATCATACATGGAGAACCTATGACCCCAAGAACACCATCCCCCACCGTCATACATGGAGGTCCTATGACCCCAAGAACACCATCCCCCACCGTCATACATGGAGGTCCTATGACCCCAAGAACACCATCCCCCCACCGTCATACATGGAGGACCTATGACCCCAAGAACACCACCCCCCACCGTCATACATGGAGGACCTATGACCCCAAGAACACCATCCCCCACCGTCATACATGGAGGACCTATGACCCCAAGAACACCATCCCCCACCGTCATACATGGAGGACCTATGACCCTAAGAACACCATCCCCCACCGTCATACATGGAGGACCTATGACCCCAAGAACACCATCCCCCACCGTCATACATGGAGGTCCTATGACCCCAAGAACACCACCCCCCACCATCATACATGGAGAACCTATGACCCCAAGAACACCATCCCCCACCGTCATACATGGAGGTCCTATGACCCCAAGAACACCATCCCCCACCGTCATACATGGAGGTCCTATGACCCCAAGAACACCATCCCCCCACCGTCATACATGGAGGACCTATGACCCCAAGAACACCATCCCCCACCGTCATACATGGAAGACCTATGACCCCAAGAACACCATCCCCCACCGTCATACATGGAGGACCTATGACCCCAAGAACACCATCCCCCACCATCATACATGGAGAACCTATGACCCCAAGAACACCATCCCCCACCGTCATACATGGAGGTCCTATGACCCCAAGAACACCATCCCCCACCGTCATACATGGAGGTCCTATGACCCCAAGAACACCATCCCCCCACCGTCATACATGGAGGACCTATGACCCCAAGAACACCATCCCCCACTGTCATACATGGAGGACCTATGACCCCAAGAACACCACCCCCCACCGTCATACATGGAGGACCTATGACCCCAAGAACACCATCCCCCACCGTCATACATGGAGGACCTATGACCCCAAGAACACCATCCCCCACCGTCATACATGGAGGACCTATGACCCCAAGAACACCATCCCCCACCGTCATACATGGAGGACCTATGACCCCAAGAACACCATCCCCCACCGTCATACATGGAGGTCCTATGACCCCAAGAACACCACCCCCCACCATCATACATGGAGAACCTATGACCCCAAGAACACCATCCCCCACCGTCATACATGGAGGTCCTATGACCCCAAGAACACCATCCCCCACCGTCATACATGGAGGTCCTATGACCCCAAGAACACCATCCCCCCACCGTCATACATGGAGGACCTATGACCCCAAGAACACCATCCCCCACCGTCATACATGGAAGACCTATGACCCCAAGAACACCATCCCCCACCGTCATACATGGAGGACCTATGACCCCAAGAACACCATCCCCCACCGTCATACATGGAGGTCCTATGACCCCAAGAACACCATCCCCCACCGTCATACACGGAGGTCCTATGACCCCAAGAACACCATCCCCCCACCGTCATACATGGAGGACCTATGACCCCAAGAACACCATCCCCCACCGTCATACATGGAGAACCCATGACCCCAAGAACACCATCCCCCACCGTCATACATGGAGAACCCATGACCCCAAGAACACCATCCCCCACCGTCATAAATGGAGAACCTATGACCCCAAGAACACCATCCCCCACCGTCATACATGGAGGTCCTATGACCCCAAGAACACCATCCCCCACCGTCATACATGGAGGTCCTATGACCCCAAGAACACCATCCCCCCACCGTCATACATGGAGGACCTATGACCCCAAGAACACCATCCCCCACTGTCATACATGGAGGACCTATGACCCCAAGAACACCATCCCCCACCGTCATACATGGAGGACCTATGACCCCAAGAACACCATCCCCCACCGTCATACATGGAGGACCTATGACCCCAAGAACACCATCCCCCACCATCATACATGGAGGACCTATGACCCCAAGAACACCATCCCCCACCGTCATACATGGAGGTCCTAGGACCCCAAGAACACCACCCCCCACCATCATACATGGAGAACCTATGACCCCAAGAACACCATCCCCCACCGTCATACATGGAGGTCCTATGACCCCAAGAACACCATCCCCCACCGTCATACATGGAGGTCCTATGACCCCAAGAACACCATCCCCCCACCATCATACATGGAGAACCTATGACCCCAAGAACACCATCCCCCACCGTCATACATGGAGGACCTATGACCCCAAGAACACCATCCCCCACCGTCATACATGGAGGACCTATGACCCCAAGAACACCATCCCCCACCGTCATACATGGAGGTCCTATGACCCCAAGAACACCACCCCCCACCATCATACATGGAGAACCTATGACCCCAAGAACACCATCCCCCACCGTCATACATGGAGGTCCTATGACCCCAAGAACACCATCCCCCACCGTCATACATGGAGGTCCTATGACCCCAAGAACACCATCCCCCCACCGTCATACATGGAGGACCTATGACCCCAAGAACACCATCCCCCACCGTCATACATGGAAGACCTATGACCCCAAGAACACCATCCCCCACCGTCATACATGGAGGACCTATGACCCCAAGAACACCATCCCCCACCGTCATACATGGAGGTCCTATGACCCCAAGAACACCATCCCCCACCGTCATACACGGAGGTCCTATGACCCCAAGAACACCATCCCCCCACCGTCATACATGGAGGACCTATGACCCCAAGAACACCATCCCCCACCGTCATACATGGAGAACCCATGACCCCAAGAACACCATCCCCCACCGTCATACATGGAGAACCCATGACCCCAAGAACACCATCCCCCACCGTAATACATGGAGAACCTATGACCCCAAGAACACCATCCCCCACCGTCATACATGGAGGTCCTATGACCCCAAGAACACCATCCCCCACCGTCATACATGGAGGTCCTATGACCCCAAGAACACCATCCCCCCACCGTCATACATGGAGGACCTATGACCCCAAGAACACCATCCCCCACTGTCATACATGGAGGACCTATGACCCCAAGAACACCATCCCCCACCGTCATACATGGAGGACCTATGACCCCAAGAACACCATCCCCCACCGTCATACATGGAGGACCTATGACCCCAAGAACACCATCCCCCACCATCATACATGGAGGACCTATGACCCCAAGAACACCATCCCCCACCGTCATACATGGAGGTCCTAGGACCCCAAGAACACCACCCCCCACCATCATACATGGAGAACCTATGACCCCAAGAACACCATCCCCCACCATCATACATGGAGGACCTATGACCCCCAAGAACACCATCCCCCACCGTCATACATGGAGGTCCTATGACCCCAAGAACACCATCCCCACCGTCATACATGGAGGACCTATGACCCCAAGAACACCATCCCCCACCGTCATACATGGAGGTCCTATGACCCCAAGAACACCATCCCCCACCGTCATACATGGAGGACCTATGACCCCAAGAACACCATCCCCCACCGTCATACATGGAGGACCTATGACCCCAAGAACACCATCTCCCACCGTCATACATGGAGGTCCTATGACCCCAAGAACACCATCCCCCACCGTCATACATGGAGGACCTATGACCCCAAGAACACCATCCCCCACCATCATACATGGAGGACCTATGACCCCAAGAACACCATCCCCCACCGTCATACATGGAGGTCCTATGACCCCAAGAACACCATCCCCCACCGTCATACATGGAGGACCTATGACCCCAAGAACACCATCCCCCACCGTCATACATGGAGGACCTAGGACCCCAAGAACACCATCCCCCACCGTCATACATGGAGGTGGAAACATTATGCTTTGGGGAACAACTTCACCGCATCAAAGGGACGATGGACAGGGCCATGGACCATCAAATCTTGGGTGAGAACCTCCTTCCCTTGAAGATGGGTCATGGATGGGTCTTCCAGCATGACAATGGCCCAAAACACACGGCCAAGGCAACAAGGGAGTGGCTCAAGAAAAAGCACATGAAGGTCCTGGGGCGGCCTAGCCAGTCTCCAGACCTTAATCCCATAGAAAATATGTGGAGGGAGCTGAAGGTTCAAGTTACTGAACGTCAGCCTGGAAACCTCAATGACTTGGAGAAGATCTGCAAAGAGGACAAAATCCCTCCTGAGATGTGCGAACCTGGAGGCCAACTCCAAGAAACGTCTGACCTCTGTGATCTCCAACAACTACTACGTCATGTTCTGTGAGGGGTTCACATACTTATTTCACTCATTTAAATGCAAATCAATTTATAACTTTTATGAAATGGATATTTTTCTTGTTATTTTGTCTCTCACTGTTATAATAAACAGACCAATAAAATTATAGACGATCGTTTCTTTGTCAGTGGGGAAAACGTACAGAATCAGCAGCCAATCAAATACTTTTCCCCTCACTGTATGTGCATACGGGGGTCACCATCCATAGAAATCCTACAGGGGTCACCATCTTGTCAGGGCTGGCTTAGCCCATCCTTCTCTGGGCTGGCTGCTCAGCTGTCGGCTAATTGCCAGCTCTCATCTCTCTCCACAGTTACCAGCTGTTCCTGATGATGCTCGTCTGACCTGCCTATTTAAAGCTGTCCAGCTCATTTCATCTCTGCCTTCGCCTTGGTCACATCACAAGAAACCATCTCCTGCGCTTCTGTTTAAAGACTGGCTTGCTGACATCCCTTCTGGCTCCTTATCCTGCTTGCTGTTCCTCTACTTGGATCCCTGACTTCTGGCCTGGCTGACTACCCGATCCGGTTACTGGACTCTGGCTTTGCTTTGACTACACTTTCTCTATTTACCGTTTTATTTTTATTTAATAAATAAGTGTGATTTGATTGTACTTCTGTCTCAGTCTGATTCATGGTTTCTGACACATCTATAGAAATCACCCCCCAGGTACTGTACATGAAAACAAATGCCCCCCCCCCTCCCCCGAGGCATACAGGCTATAAGGAATCAAATGCAGGATATGATTGGTTAAACCATTAGAGGGCGGAGTCTATAGACAGGAGACCACAAACTGGGAGAAGAAGTTCTATAAATATTCTTGATCCCCGGTCCTGATCCCCGCTCCCGATCCCCGCTCCCGATCCCCGCTCCCAATCCCCGCTCCTGATCCCCACTCCTGATCCCCGCTCCTGATCCCCGCTCCTGATCCCCGGTCCTGATCCCCGCTCTTGATCCCCGGTCCTGATCCCCGCTCCTGAATCCCCGGTCCTGATCCCCGCTCTTGATCCCCGCTCCCGATCCCCGCTCCCGATCCCCGCTCCCGATCCCCGCTCCCGAGCCCCGCTCCCGAGCCCCGCTCCCGAGCCCCGCTCCCAATCCCCGCTCCCAATCCCCGCTCCTGATCCCCGCTCTTGATCCCCACTCCTGATCCCCGCTCCTGATCCCCGGTCCTGATCCCCGCTCTTGATCCCCGGTCCTGATCCCCGCTCCTGAATCCCCGGTCCTGATCCCCGCTCTTGATCCCCGCTCTTGATCCCCGGTCCTGATCCCCGGTCCTGATCCCCGCTCTTGATCCCCGGTCCTGATCCCCGCTCCTGAATCCCCGGTCCTGATCCCCGCTCTTGATCCCCGGTCCTGATCCCCGCTCTTGATCCCCGGTCCTGATCCCCGGTCCTGATCCCCGCTCTTGATCCCCGCTCTTGATCCCCGGTCCTGATCCCCGGTCCTGATCCCCCGTTCCTGATCCCCCGCTCCTGATCCCCGCTCTTGATCCCCGCTCCTGATCCCCCGCTCCTGATCCCCCGCTCCTGATCCCCGGTCCCGGGACGGAAACGTTGGTCGGATCTCGGATGTTTTATTATAAATCTCGGAATTCTACTTTAATGTTCTCCTTTATTATTCACATATTGGGGGAGGGGAGCCAATCAGCTTCTTCAATGAAGCTCTGACAGTATTCCTCCGTTCACATTGTGCCGATCTGACACACCAAATCGCAGCCCATTTCCGGCGTCCGAATCGGTGCGACCAGAAGAAGTTCCTGCACGACTTTCGGTGACTTCGGGGGGCGAGTTCAAAAATCTCAAAAAGCTTGAAGCTGATTGGCTGCCACACAGAGCTGCACCAGATTCTGCACTGTCCAGTTTTAGTAAATCCCCTCCCCCATTGTCTTATTGTTGGATTTATGGTGGTCTCTCTCCGGGGGGGGGGGGGGGGGGGGGGGTCTCAGTGTTCTCTTACAGATCTCTATATATTGGATGGCACAGTGGTGTAGTGGGCGGCACAGTGGTGTAGTGGGCGGCACAGTGGTGTAGTGGATGGCACAGTGGTGTAGTGGATGGCACAGTGGTGTAGTGGGCAGTACAGTGGTGTAGTGGGCGGCACAGTGGTGTAGTGGGCGGCACAGTGGTGTAGTGGGCGGCACTCAAATCCCAACCAGGACACTCCCTGCCTGGAGTTTGCATGTTCTCCCTGTGCCTGTGTGAGTTTCCTCCGGGTACTCCGGTTTCCTCCCACACTCCAAAGACATGCAGGGAGGTTAATTGGCTTCTGTCCATAATTGGTCCTAGTATATGAATGGGGACCTTGGATTGTGGCTCCTTGAGGGTAGGGACCAATGTGAGTGCAATGTACAGGGATAGGGACAATTGTAGACACTCAGGATGAACTGGATGGACTGGTGTCTTTATTCAACCTTACTAACTATGAGACTATGTATATCGGGTGTAATCCCCGACGGGGAAGGATTCGTCCGCTGGGAGGGTCGGGGGCTGGGCTCAGTGGGCAGATTGGATTTCAATTATGCATGCCTTTCACTCCTCTGACTCCTCCCCCTCTTCTGACTCCTCCCCCTCTTCCTGAGACATCGGCACAGAGCCTGAGATCAAATGACAGACATCCTGTGCCATGGAAGAGAAACATAGAGGAGTGACGGCACAAAAAGACCCCCGGAGCCCACCATACTTCATGTCTAAAGATAGAAATAAACCCCCCCCCCGTACCGTATATTTCATACACCCCCATACTGTACATTATATCCGCCCCCGCACTGTACATTATATCCGTCCCGTACTGTACATTATATACACCCCCCGTACCGTACATTATATCCACCCCCCCCGTACTGTATATTATATACACCCTCCTACTGTATATTATATACAACCCCCCGTACTGTACATTATATACAACCCCCCGTACTGTACATTATATCCACCCCCCGTACTGTACATTATATACAACCCCCCGTACTGTACATTATATCCACCCCCCCCCCGTACTGTACATTATATACACCCTCCTACTGTACATTATATACAACCCCCCGTACTGTACATTATATCCACCCCCCGTACTGTACATTATATACACCCTCCTACTGTATATTATATACAACCCCCCGTACTGTACATTATATACAACCCCCCGTACTGTACATTATATACAACCCCGTACTGTACATTATATCCACCCCCCCGTACTGTACATTATATACAACCCCCCGTACTGTACATTATATCCACCCCCCGTACTGTACATTATATCCACCCCCGTACTGTACATTATATCCACCCCCCCGTACTGTATATTATATACACCCTCCTACTGTATATTATATACAACCCCCCGTACTGGACAATATTTACACCCTCCTACTGTATATTATATACAACCCCCCGTACTGTACATTATATCCACCCCCCGTACTGTACATTATATACACCCTCCTACTGTATATTATATACAACCCCCCTACTGTACATTATATACAACCCCCCGTACTGTACATTATATACAACCCCGTACTGTACATTATATCCACCCCCCGTACTGTACATTATATACACCCTCCTACTGTATATTATATACAACCCCCCTACTGTACATTATATACAACCCCCCGTACTGTACATTATATCCACCCCCCGTACTGTACATTATATACACCCTCCTACTGTATATTATATACAACCCCCCGTACTGTACATTATATCCACCCCCCCGTACTGTACATTATATCCACCCCCCCGTACTGTACATTATATACAACCCCCCGTACTGTACATTATATACAACCCCCCGTACTGTACATTATATACAACCCCGTACTCTACATTATATCCACCCCCCCGTACTGTACATTATATACAACCCCCCGTACTGTACATTATATCCACCCCCCGTACTGTACATTATATACAACCCCCCGTACTGTACATTATATCCACCCCCCGTACTGTACATTATATCCACCCCCCCGTACTGTACATTATATACAACCCCGTACTGTACATTATATCCACCCCCCCGTACTGTACATTATATACAACCCCCCGTACTGTACATTATATACACCCCCCCGTACTGTACATTATATACACCCCCCCGTACTGTACATTATATCCGCCCCCGCACTGTACATTATATCCGCCCCCGCACTGTACATTATATACACCCCCCGCACTGTACATTATATACACCCCCGTACCGTACATTATATCCACCCCCGTACCGTACATTATATCCACCCCCGTACCGTACATTATATCCACCCCCGTACTGTATATTATATACAACCCCCCGTACTGTACATTATATACAACCCCCGTACTGTACATTATATACAACCCCGTACTGTACATTATATCCACCCCCCCGTACTGTACATTATATACAACCCCCGTACTGTACATTATATCCGCCCCCGCACTGTACATTATATCCGTCCCGTACCGTACATTATATACACCCCCGTACCGTACATTATATCCACCCCCGCACTGTACATTATATACACCCTCCTACTGTATATTATATACAACCCCCCGTACTGTACATTATATCCACCCCCCGTACTGTACATTATATACACCCCCCCGTACTGTACATTATATACACCCCCGTACTGTACATTATATACACCCCCCGTACTGTACATTATATACACCCCCCGTACTGTACATTATATACACCCCCCCGTACTGTATATTATATACACCCCCGTACTGTATATTATATACACCCCCGTACTGTACATTATATACACACCCCGTACTGTACATTATATACACCCCCCGTACTGTACATTATATACACCCCCCCGTACTGTACATTATATACACCCCCCGTACTGTACATTATATACACCCCCGTACTGTACATTATATACACACCCCGTACTGTACATTATATACACCCCCCCGTACTGTACATTGCTTGTGATTGCTGCGTTGTGATTGGTGCTTGTGATGGACGCGGCTGAGAGGCAGTCGGTGTTTTTCCATTTACCTTCGTCCCGTAGATGGAGGTGCTCCTCCCTCCCAGCGCATAAGTAAAAGCCATCATTGTGAAGGCCGCCGTCCTCCCGCCTTCAAACTCCATATTCACAACCTGGAGGTGGAAAACACAACATTTATTATTTTCCTTGAAATCAGCCGCCCTCAACCACCAGACCACGGCCCACTGCCAGCCTCCCCTCCCCCAACTGCAGACCTCCCATAGTGGCCCACAGTACCCCCAGGTCTCCTGAGCACCCCCAGCCTCCACAGCGCCCCCCAATCTCCACAGCGCCCCCCAACCTCCACAGCACCCGCAACCTCCTACATCACTCCCCAGCCTCCACAGCACCACCCAACCTCCACAGCGCCCCCCAACCTCCTACATCACTTCCCAGCCTCCACGGCACCACCCAACCTCCACAGCGCCCCCCAACCTCCACAGCGCCCCCCAACCTCCTACATCACTCCCCAGCCTTCACAGCACCACCCAACCTCCACAGCGCCCCCCAACCTCCTACATCACTTCCCAGCCTCCACAGCACCACCCAACCTCCACAGCGCCCCCCAACCTCCTACATCACTTCCCAGCCTCCACGGCACCACCCAACCTCCACAGCGCCCCCCAACCTCCACAGCGCCCCCCAACCTCCTACATCACTCCCCAGCCTTCACAGCACCACCCAACCTCCTACATCACTTGCCAGCCTCCACAGCACCACCCAACCTCCACAGCGCCCCCCAACCTCCTACATCACTTCCCAGCCTCCACAGCACCACCCAACCTCCACAGCGCCCCCCAACCTCCACAGCACCCCCCAACCTCCCACATCGCTCCCCAGCCTCCACAGCGCCACCCAACCTCTCACATCGCTCCCCAACCTTCACAGTGCCCTCCAACCTCCCACAATGTCCCCCAACCTCCACAGCGCCCCCCAACCTCCCACATCACTCCCCAGCCTCCACAGTGCCCCCCAACCTCTCACATCACTCCCCAGCCTCCACAGTGCCCCCCAACCTCTCACATCACTCCCCAGCCTCCACAGTGCCCTCCAACCTCCCACAATGTCCCCCAGCCTCCACAGTGCCCCCCAACCTACCACACTGCTCCCCAGCCTCCACAGTGCCCCCAACCTCCCACATTGCTCCCCAGCCTCCACAGCGCCCCCAACCTCCCACATCATTCTCCAGCCTCCCACATTGCTCCCAAATCTCCCACATCATTCCCCAACCTCCACAGCGCCCCAAACTTCCTACATCACTCCCCAGCCTCCACAGTGCCCCCCAACCTCCCACATTGCTCCCCAGCCTCCCACATCGCTCCCCAGCCTCCCACATCGCTCCCCAGCCTCCCACATCGCTCCCCAATCTCCCACATCGCTCCCCAGCCTCCCACATCGCTCCCCAATCTCCCACATTGCTCCCCAGCCTCCACAGTGCCCCTCAGCCACCCACATCGCTCCCCAGCCCCCTCCAGAAACCTCATCTCCTACAAGGGCACTGGGTCTGCTACAACCCCCATCCCCCCACAGTGACCCCCCCGCCGCTTCCAGCATTTCAATACATTACATTCCCACACTTTTATTGTGTGATTATACACTTTATTCCCTACTGTTGGGTTCTGGAAGGTTCTGGAGGAATGTCGCGGGCCCTGGGCTCACGAAGGTGGAGAACTCCTCGGTCCACATCGCTCTCTGCTGAGCTGATGAAGGTTAATGATCATCATTTCATCTTCTGCACTCAGCTTTGTACATTGGTGACTTTGTTCCGTTATAAGTCACCGCGTACCGCCGCGAGGAACGCCAGATTCACCGCCAAGTTCCGGGATTGGCCAAACCAGCAGCGATCTGAAGATTCACTACGCCGGTGAGGTCACACAAATCACATCGGTCCGCTCATCCCTCCAGAGGGTACAAACTCCATGCAGATAATGACCCTGATTGGCATGAAACCCAGAACTCGGGGGCCACCAAATCACCAACCACCGGCCCCCTACATATTCATTTCCTGCAAATATTGGACCCCAGAAAGCCTCTGCAGGCCTGTGGGAGCAATATGGAGGTGATCCCCCCATAATACCCCCCAATATATACGGGTCATCTCTGCTCTTACCTGATTGGTGCAGACGTCGTTGTCACATTCGTAGACACACCTTCCATAAGGACCGGTCCTCAAAGCTTCGGTCAGCGACTCAATGTCATAGACGCCATTGCTGCACACCACCGATACGGGCCAACCGAAGTGTCCCTGGAAGGGAGAAAGTGGGAGAGAGAAGATTCCGGGACGTTACATAATCCACAGGACACAAGTCCATCCAACCCATGTGTGATTATATGTCAGTGTTACATTGTATATCATGTATGTTGTGTGATTATATGTCAGTGTTACATTGTATATCATGTATGTTGTGTGATTATATGTCAGTATTACATTGTATATCATGTATGTTGTGTGATTATATGTCAGTATTACATTGTATATCATGTATGTTGTGTGATTATATGTCAGTATTACATTGTATATCATGTATGTTGTGTGATTATATGTCAGTATTACATTGTATATCATGTATGTTGTGTGATTATATGTCAGTATTACATTGTATATCATGTATGTTGTGTGATTATATGTCAGTATTACATTGTATATCATGTATGTTGTGTGATTATATGTCAGTATTACATTGTATATCATGTATGTTGTGTGATTATATGTCAGTATTACATTGTATATCATGTATGTTGTGTGATTATATGTCAGTATTACATTGTATATCCTGTATGTTGTGTGATTATATGTCAGTGTTACATTGTATATCATGTATGTTGTGTGATTATATGTCAGTGTTACATTGTATATCCTGTATGGGCCTTCCTTTTATCTAGATACACCACGTCTACGGGCCTTCCTTTATCTAGATACACCACGTCTACGGGCCTTCCTTTATCTAGATACACCACATCTACGGGCCTTCCTTTATCTAGATACACCACATCTACGGGCCTTCCTTTATATAGATACACCACGTCTACGGGCCTTCCTTTATCTAGATACACCACGTCTACAGGCCTTCCTTTATCTAGATACACCACGTCTACGGGCCTTCCTTTATCTAGATACACCACGTCTACGGGCCTTCCTTTATCTAGATACACCACGTCTACGGGCCTTCCTTTATCTAGATACACCACGTCTACGGGCCTTCCTTTATCCAGATACACCACATCTACGGGCCTTCCTTTATCTAGATACACCACGTCTACGGGCCTTCCTTTATCCAGATACACCACGTCTACAGGCCTTCCTTTATCTAGATACACCCCGTCTACGGGCCTTCCTTTATCTAGATACACCACGTCTACGGGCCTTCCTTTATCTAGATACACCACGTCTACGGGCCTTCCTTTATCTAGATATACCACGTCTACGGGCCTTCCTTTATCTAGATATACCACGTCTACGGACCTTCCTTTATCTAGAAGGCAACTCACCTCCTCATAGAAGGTTAGTAGATTGGTTTGGTAAGAACGATTCTTCATGAATCCATGCTGATTACTGCTAATGATATCGTTCTCATGACTAAAATCTTGTATATAGTCCCTTATCATCCCCTCCAAGAGTTTACATACTATTGATGTTAGGCCGACTGGTCTGTAATTCCCAGGGATGGATTTTGGCCCTTTTTAAATATTGGTGCTACATTGGCTTTTCTCCAATCAGCTGGTACCATTCCAGTCAGTAGACTGTCAGTAAAAATGAGGAACAATTGTCTGGCAATTACCTGACTGAGTTCCCTAAGTACCCTCGGGTGCAAGCCATCTGGTCCTGGTGATTTATTAATGTTAAGTTTCCCAAGTCTAATTGTAATTCTGTCCTCTGATAACCATGGAGGGGCTTCCTGTGACGTGTCATGAGGATAAACACTGCAGTTTTGGTTACTGAAGCCCCCCGATTCCCTCGTGAAGATGGAGGAGAAGAATAAATTCAATATCTTCACCATCTCCCCATCCTTTGTAACCAGATGTCCTTCCTCATTCTTTATGGAGCCAATATGGTCTGTCCTCCTTTTTTTACTGTTTATATACTTAAAGCGAAGTTCCCACTGTTAACATTTTTTTTTCTAGGATGGATATTTTTTTTCTCTGAGGCTTATTTAGAGCGTTTGTGATTAATTGGCGCTTGATTGGCGATTTCATAGAAGAACAGATCGTATATTCCTCTTTCGTGGCAGTTTCCATGTGAAGCCCACAAGCACCATCTTCCGGGCTCTGGTGCAGCTGAACAACCAGCATGCACCGCCCGCTCTTGTGCATGCGCAGTATGTACAGTGCAGCGCCATACACTTCTGAAGTCGCCATCGCAACAAGCCGCGTCGCCGGAAGTGCCCGCCCCCGTTGTGATGGCAACGAAGCCCTCGGCTCATTGGTCAGGCCATAATGAAGGCTGCTCAATGGTCAGATTATAATGAAGGCTGCTCATTGGTCAGACCATAATGAAGGCTGCTCGGTGGTCAGACTATAATGAAGGCTGCTCATTGCTAAGACTATATTGAAGGCTGCTCATTGGTCAGACTATATTGAAGGCTGCTCATTGGTCAGACTATAATGAAGGCTGCTCATTGCTAAGACTATATTGAAGGCTGCTCATTGGTCAGACTATATTGAAGGCTGCTCATTGGTCAGACTATAATGAAGGCTGCTCATTGGTCAGACTATAATGAAGGCTGCTCATTGGTCAGACTATAATGAAGGCTGCTCATTGGTCAGACTATAATGAAGGCTGCTCATTGGTCAGACTATAATGAAGGCTGCTCATTGGTCAGACCATAATAAAGGCTGTTTATTGGTCAGACTATAATGAAGGCTGCTCATTGGTCAGACTATAATGAAGGCTGCTCATTGGTCAGACTATAATGAAGGTTGCTCATTGGTCAGACTATAATGAAGGCTGCTCATCGGTCAGACTATAATGGAGGCTGCTCATTGGTCAGACCATAATAAAGGCTGTTTATTGGTCAGACTATAATGAAGGCTGCTCATTGGTCAGACTATAATGAAGGCTGCTCATTGGTCAGACTATAATGAAGGCTGCTCATTGGTCAGACCATAATGAAGGCTGCTCAGGCGATGAACGCCCCTCTGACCACCTTTAATGTTTGTAGCATTGGCCCCATACAGCCATTAAATAGGCAGATTGCGGCACAAGTAGGGAAAGAATTTCCCGTCGCACAGCCTGAGCAGATGTCAGATTACAAAGAGAAGAGAAGAAAGGGGTGCGGGGCGCTCGGCCGTCTGCTGAGCAGATGCATTGTGAGTGTTTTGTGTTTGGCTGTCGCCAGACGGCACGGGTCTATTGTGTGTCGCCACACAGGCCGCCGCCTCCTTTTCTCTCCCATTCAATGGCACTTCTTGGGCCCATTCTGTTTCCTCCACTTCTGCTGGAGGCCGGCCGGCCTCTAATGAACAGATGGCAGCCGACTCGGCACAATACATTCCATTAATAGACGACCCTTTATCAGTGTCCATTGTAAAGGTCTGAGCTCCTGAATACCAGATGTAGTGTTCCCATCTCCGTGTATTCCCGGATCTCCCATCTCCGTGTATTCCCAGATCCCCCATCTCCGTGTATTCCCGGATCCCCCATCTCCGTGTATTCCCAGATCTCCCATCTCCGTGTATTCCCAGATCCCCCATCTCCGTGTATTCCCGGATCCCCCATCTCCGTGTATTCCCAGATCCCCCATCTCCGTGTATTCCCAGATCCCCCATCACCGTGTATTCCCGGATCCCCCATCTCCGTGTATTCCCAGATCTCCCATCTCCGTGTATTCCCAGATCTCCCATCTACGTGTATTCCCAGATCCCCCATCTCCGTGTATTCCCAGATCCCCCATCTCCGTGTATTCCCGGATCCCCCATCTCCGTGTATTCCCGGATCTCCCATCTCCGTGTATTCCCGGATCTCCCATCTCCGTGTATTCCCGGATCTCCCATCTCCGTGTATTCCCAGATCTCCCATCTCCGTGTATTCCCAGATCTCCCATCTCCGTGTATTCCCAGATCCCCCATCTCAGTGTATTCCCGGATCCCCCATCTCAGTGTATTCCCGGATCCCCCATCTCAGTGTATTCCCGGATCCCCCATCTCAGTGTATTCCCGGATCCCCCATCTCCGTGTATTCCCGGATACCCCATCTCCGTGTATTCCCGGATCCCCCATCTCCGTGTATTTCCGGATCCCCCATCTCCGTGTATTCCCGGATCTCCCATCTCCGTGTATTCCCGGATCTCCCATCTCCGTGTATTCCCGGATCTCCCATCTCCGTGTATTCCCGGATCTCCCATCTCCGTGTATTCCCAGATCTCCCATCTCCGTGTATTCCCGGATCTCCCATCTCCGTGTATTCCCGGATCTCCCATCTCCGTGTATTCCCAGATCTCCCATCTCCGTGTATTCCCAGATCCCCCATCTCAGTGTATTCCCGGATCCCCCATCTCAGTGTATTCCCGGATCCCCCATCTCAGTGTATTCCCGGATCCCCCATCTCAGTGTATTCCCGGATACCCCATCTCCGTGTATTCCCGGATCCCCCATCTCCGTGTATTTCCGGATCCCCCATCTCCGTGTATTCCCGGATCTCCCATCTCCGTGTATTCCCGGATCTCCCATCTCCGTGTATTCCCGGATCTCCCATCTCCGTGTATTCCCGGATCTCCCATCTCCGTGTATTCCCAGATCTCCCATCTCCGTGTATTCCCGGATCCCCCATCTCCGTGTATTCCCGGATCCCCCATCTCAGTGTATTCCCGGATCCCCCATCTCAGTGTATTCCCGGATCCCCCATCTCCGTGTATTCCCGGATCTCCCATCTCCGTGTATTCCCAGATCTCCCATCTCCGTGTATTCCCAGATCCCCCATCTCAGTGTATTCCCGGATCCCCCATCTCAGTGTATTCCCGGATACCCCATCTCCGTGTATTCCCGGATACCCCATCTCCGTGTATTCCCGGATCCCCCATCTCCGTGTATTTCCGGATCCCCCATCTCCGTGTATTCCCGGATCTCCCATCTCCGTGTATTCCCGGATCTCCCATCTCCGTGTATTCCCGGATCTCCCATCTCCGTGTATTCCCGGATCTCCCATCTCCGTGTATTCCCGGATCCCCCATCTCCGTGTATTCCCGGATCCCCCATCTCCGTGTATTCCCGGATCCCCCATCTCCGTGTATTCCCGGATCCCCCATCTCCGTGTATTCCCGGATCTCCCATCTCCGTGTATTCCCGGATCTCCCATCTCCGTGTATTCCCGGATCTCCCATCTCCGTGTATTCCCGGATCCCCCATCTCAGTGTATTCCCGGATCCCCCATCTCCGTGTATTCCCGGATCCCCCATCTCCGTGTATTCCCGGATCTCCCATCTCCGTGTATTCCCGGATCTCCCATCTCCGTGTATTCCCGGATCTCCCATCTCCGTGTATTCCCGGATCTCCCATCTCCGTGTATTCCCGGATCTCCCATCTCCGTGTATTCCCGGATCTCCCATCTCCGTGTATTCCCGGATCCCCCATCTCAGTGTATTCCCGGATCCCCCATCTCCGTGTATTCCCAGATTTCCCATCTCCGTGTATTCCCGGATCCCCATCTCCGTGTATTCCCGGATCTCAATCTCCGTGTATTCCCGTCCCAATCTCTGTGTATTCCCGGATCCCCCATCTCCGTGTATTCCCAGATCCCCCATCTCCGTGTATTCCCGGATCCCCCATCTCCGTGTATTCCCGGATACCCCATCTCCGTGTATTCCCAGATCCCCCATCTCCGTGTATTCCCGGATCCCCCATCTCCGTGTATTCCCGGATACCCCATCTCCGTGTATTCCCGGATCCCCCATCTCCGTGTATTCCCAGATCTCCCATCTCCGTGTATTCCCAGATCTCCCATCTCCGTGTATTCCCAGATCTCCATCTCCGTGTATTCCCAGATCTCCCATCTCCGTGTATTCCCGGATCCCCCATCTCCGTGTATTCCCGGATACCCCATCTCCGTGTATTCCCGTATCCCCCATCTCCGTGTATTCCCGGATCCCCCATCTCCGTGTATTCCCGGATCCCAATCTCCGTGTATTCCCGGATCCCAATCTCTGTGTATTCCCGGATCTCCATCTCTGTGTATTCCCGGATCCCCATCTCCGTGTATTCCCGGATCTCCATCTCTGTGTATTCCCAGATCTCCCATCTCCGTGTATTCCCGGATCCCCCATCTCCGTGTATTCCCGGATCCCCCATCTCCGTGTATTCCCGGATACCCCATCTCCGTGTATTCCCGTATCCCCCATCTCCGTGTATTCCCGGATCCCCCATCTCCGTGTATTCCCGGATCCCAATCTCCGTGTATTCCCGGATCCCAATCTCTGTGTATTCCCGGATCTCCATCTCTGTGTATTCCCGGATCCCCATCTCCGTGTATTCCCGGATCTCCATCTCTGTGTATTCCCAGATTTCCCATCTCCGTGTATTCCCGGATCCCAATCTCCGTGTATTCCCGGATCCCCATCTCTGTGTATTCCCGGATACCCCATCTCTGTGTATTCCCGGATACCCCATCTCTGTGTATTCCCAGATCCCCATCTCCGTGTATTCCCGGATCCCCCATCTCCGTGTATTCCCGGATCCCCCATCTCCGTGTATTCCCGGATACCCCATCTCCGTGTATTCCCAGATCCCCCATCTCCGTGTATTCCCGGATCCCCCATCTCCGTGTATTCCCGGATCCCCCATCTCCGTGTATTCCCGGATACCCCATCTCCGTGTATTCCCGTATCCCCCATCTCCGTGTATTCCCGTATCCCCCATCTCCGTGTATTCCCGGATCCCAATCTCCGTGTATTCCCGGATCTCCATCTCTGTGTATTCCCAGATCCCCATCTCTGTGAATTCCCAGATCTCCATCTCTGTGTATTCCCAGATCCCCCATCTCCGTGTATTCCCAGATCTCCCATCTCCGTATATTCCCGGATCCCTATTGTTGGTGGGCATAATTCCAGCTACTGGCATACAGGCACCTCCTACTGATACCAATGATGGGGCACTATCAAAAAAAAAAAAAAAAAAAAATGCCGTGGGGGTACGCAACCTGGCAGGCCGCAGGAAAAGAGGGGGGGGGGTGAGAGAGTGCCCCCCCGAACTGTACCAGGCCACATGCCCTCAACATGCTTTGGGGTAGCCAAAGCCAAAGCACCGTGTCCCCATGTTGATGGGGTCTGCGGGCGGGGGGTTATTGGAATCTGGAAGCCCCCTTTAACCAGTTCCTGACCGTCGCACGCCGATGTACATCGGCAGAATGGCACGGACAGGGAAATGGGCGTACAGGTACGTCCCTTTAAATTTGCTGCCGTTTCATCGCGCGCTCGCCGGCCGGGACCTCCGTGAGTCGGGTCGCAGGTCACGCGGACGCAATCGCCGAACGGGGAGATGGTGATGTAAACAAGCATCTACCCGTTCTGCCTAGTGACACTGTCACTGATCTCTGCTCCCTGTGATTGGAGCAGAGATCAGTGATGTGTCACACGCAGCCTCTCCCCCCCACAGTTAGAATCACTCCCCAGGACACACTTAACCCCTACACTGCCCCCTAGTGGTTAACCCCTTCAGTGCCAGTGCCAAACTGAGGAAAAAATATTATTTTATATTTTAGGGGGATATTTATTAGAGAAAAAAGTAAAAAATATTTTTGTTTATAGTGCAAAAAATAAAAACCGCAGAGGTGATCAAATACCACCAAAAGAAATCTCTATTCGTGGGGGAAAAAAGGACGTCAGTTTTCTTTGGGTGCCACGTCGCACGACCGCGCAATTGTCAGTTAAAATGGCGCAGTGCCGAATCGCAAAAAGTGTTCTGGTCAGGAAGGGGGTAAATTCTTCCGGGGCTGAAGTGGTAACCAGGGGACCCCTCAGATCCCGCCCCCTCCCTGTGTGAATTGGTAATGGGGTACAAATGTCCCCCCCACCATTTCACAAAGAAAGTGTCAAAATTGTAAAAATGACACAACTTGGGACAAGTCCTTTAAAAAAAGCGCCTCCCCGGTGTGAAATCCTGCGTGCGCTCACCCCGGGGCGATGTGTCTGGGGGATGGGAAAAAACTCCTACAAGCCGCATCTTTGGGGGCTGTTGGAGCGATGTATACACCCCTCCCATTGGAATGAATGAAAAGCGATTCGGAAGCGCTGCAACATTGGCAGTTTAAACCCTTTCTTTGGCCACTGGGGGGGTTAAAAGCAGCGCTAAAAGCCAAAAAGCAGCGCTAAAACGAGCGTCACTTTACCGCCAACGCGGCCGCAGTGTGAAAGCAGCCGTGTAGGGAGGGGGAGGGGTTATATTGGGTGGGGAGGGATTATATTTGGTGGGGAGGGGTTATATTTGGTAGGGAGGGGTTATATTTAGTGGGGAGGAGTTATATTTAGTGGGAAGGAGTTAAATTTAGTGGGGAGGAGTAATATTTGGTGGGGAGGGGTTATATTTGGTGGGGAGGGGTTATATTTGGTGGGAGGAGTAATATTCGGTGGGGAGGGGTTATATTTGGTGGGAGGGGTTATATTTGGTGGGGAGGAGTAATATTTGATGGGGAGGGGTTATATTTGGTGGGAGGAGTAATATTTGGTGGGGAGGGGTTATATTTGGTGGGAGGAGTAATATTCGGTGGGGAGGGGTTATATTTGGTGGGGAGGGGTTATATTTGGTGGGGAGGAGTAATATTTGATGGGGAGGGGTTATATTTGGTGGGGAGGGGTAATATTTCGTGGGGGGGGTTATGTTTGGTGGGAGGGGTTTGGTCTGTATTCCTATATCTCTCAGATGGATGTGGGAGTGATGAGCACACGGCATACATTAGAGATCGGGTTTTCTGATTGGTGGGCATGCGCGCCTTGTTTAGGCCACTTTCACACAGATGCCTCCGCTTTGATGGATTCCAGTTGCTCGGGGGTGGGGGAGGGTCGATCTGTTCCGCGCTGGGCAGGCGGATGGTCGTCTCCACTCACTGTGAAGAGCCCCGCTGTCCTCTATGCGGAGATCGAATGAAAAGTCACCGCCTGTTATCCGATCCGGCAGACGGATGGGAATTAGGACCACCATCTGGATTGGGTGGATTGGATGGGATATATCGGGGGATGTCTGTAGATTGGAGGGTCCGCCTGATGAAACGGACAGACAGACCGGATCAGAGCGCCGTGTGAATGGGGCCCTCAATCGTCTATTATTCATTCCGTTATAAGAGAACGTTGTGTATATTAAACATTAGTAGCGGGCGGCAGCCAAGCAAGCAGCATTTCCAGCTGTCCTCATTGGCCGCCTCCATATATCTCAGTGAAGACGATGAGGACTCACCTGGTTGAGATAAATCTTCTGCGCTGAGTATGGACACGCCCCCTCCACCGCGCAGTCCAGGCAGCGGCTGCTGGCCCCGCTGGGCTACAATCAATCACAGAAATCGGTTAGAGATCTCATGGTGTATACAATGTTACCATTCACTTCCTACATAGAGAAGGATCAGCGATCAACTTCACCCCACAATGGAGGAGAGGACTGCTGATCTGCTGCTTCTGGATCAATCACACCAATCACAGGCCAACCAATCACTTCATGACCAATCTCTGATTAGTATTTCTAATAAGCCGTCACCGGGAGCCACATTCCCCCTCCCCCACCCCACATATACAGCTATGTTCAGTCCAGCAATGTCTATAGAAGAACCTTCCCCCAACCCCCATATAGCTGAGGGCCCCGGGGCCCAACCTGAGGATCTGTACTACATTGTGTGGCCCCTGGACCCCTGTCTGCAGTCTCTGATCATCTCCTGTACTATGTCTGCAGTCTCTGACCATCTCCTGTACTATGTCTGCAGTCTCTAACCATCTCCTGTATCATGTCTGCAGTCTCTGATCATCTCCTGTACTATGTCTGCAGTCTCTGATCATCTCCTGCACTATGTCTGCAGTCTCTGATCATCTCCTGTACCATGTCTGCAGTCTCTGATCATCTCCTGTACTATGTCTGCAGTCTCTGATCATCTCCTGTATCATGTCTGCAGTCTCTGATCATCTCCTGTATTATGTCTGCAGTCTCTGACCATCTCCTGTACCATGTCTGCAGTCTCTGATCATCTCCTGTATTATGTCTGTAGTCTCTGATCATCTCCTGTATTATGTCTGCAGTCTCTGATCATCTCCTGTACTATGTCTGCAGTCTCTGATCATCTCCTGTACTATGTCTGCAGTCTCTGATCATTTTCTGTACTATGTCTGCAGTCTCTGATCATCTCCTGTATTATGTCTGCAGTCTCTGATCATCTCCTGTATTATGTATGCAGTCTCTGATCATCTCCTGTAGTATGTCTGCAGTCTCTGATCATCTCCTGTAGTATGTCTGCAGTCTCTGATCATCTCCTGTATTATGTCCACAGTCTCTGATCATCTCCTGTACTATGTCTGCAGTCTCTGATCATCTCCTGTACTATGTCCGCAGTCTCTGATCATCTCCTGTACTATGTCTGCAGTCTCTGATCATCTCCTGTACTATGTCCGCAGTCTCTGATCATCTCCTGTACTATGTCTGCAGTCTCTGATCATCTCCTGTATTATGTATGCAGTCTCTGATCATCTCCTGTAGTATGTCTGCAGTCTCTGATCATCTCCTGTATTATGTCTGCAGTCTCTGATCATCTCCTGTACTATGTCTGCAGTCTCTGATCATCTCCTGTACTATGTCTGCAGTCTCTGATCATCTCCTGTACTATGTCCGCAGTCTCTGATCATCTCCTGTACTATGTCTGCAGTCTCTGATCATCTCCTGTACTATGTCTGCAGTCTCTGATCATCTCCTGTATTATGTCTGCAGTCTCTGATCATCTCCTGTACTATGTCTGCAGTCTCTGATCATCTCCTGTAGGATGTCTGCAGTCTCTGATCATCTCCTGTACTATGTCTGCAGTCTCTGATCATCTCCTGTATTATGTCTGCAGTCTCTGATCATCTCCTGTACTATGTCTGCAGTCTCTGATCATCTCCTGTACTATGTCTGCAGTCTCTGACCATCTTCTATACTATGTCTGCAGTCTCTGATCATCTCCTGTACTATGTCTGCAGTCTCTGATCATCTCCTGTACTATGTCTGCAGTCTCTGATCATCTCCTGTATTATGTCTGCAGTCTCTGATCATCTCCTGTACTATGTCTGCAGTCTCTGATCATCTCCTGTAGGATGTCTGCAGTCTCTGATCATCTCCTGTACTATGTCTGCAGTCTCTGATCATCTCCTGTATTATGTCTGCAGTCTCTGATCATCTCCTGTACTATGTCTGCAGTCTCTGACCATCTTCTGTACTATGTCTGCAGTCTCTGATCATCTCCTGTACTATGTCTGCAGTCTCTGATCATCTCCTGTACTATGTCTGCAGTCTCTGATCATCTCCTGCACTATGTCTGCAGTCTCTGATCATCTCCTGTACCATGTCTGCAGTCTCTGATCATCTCCTGTATTATGTCTGCAGTCTCTGATCATCTCCTGTACTATGTCTGCAGTCTCTGATCATCTCCTGTATTATGTCTGTAGTCTCTGATCATCTCCTGTATTATGTCTGCAGTCTCTGATCATCTCCTGTACTATGTCTGCAGTCTCTGATCATTTTCTGTACTATGTCTGCAGTCTCTGATCATCTCCTGTATTATGTCTGCAGTCTCTGATCATCTCCTGTATTATGTATGCAGTCTCTGATCATCTCCTGTAGTATGTCTGTAGTCTCTGATCATCTCCTGTAGTATGTCTGCAGTCTCTGATCATCTCCTGTATTATGTCCACAGTCTCTGATCATCTCCTGTACTATGTCTGCAGTCTCTGATCATCTCCTGTACTATGTCTGCAGTCTCTGATCATCTCCTGTACTATGTCTGCAGTCTCTGATCATCTCCTGTACTATGTCCGCAGTCTCTGATCATCTCCTGTACTATGTCTGCAGTCTCTGATCATCTCCTGTATTATGTATGCAGTCTCTGATCATCTCCTGTAGTATGTCTGCAGTCTCTGATCATCTCCTGTACTATGTCTGCAGTCTCTGATCATCTCCTGTATTATGTCTGCAGTCTCTGATCATCTCCTGTACTATGTCTGCAGTCTCTGATCATCTCCTGTAGGATGTCTGCAGTCTCTGATCATCTCCTGTACTATGTCTGCAGTCTCTGATCATCTCCTGTATTATGTCTGCAGTCTCTGATCATCTCCTGTACTATGTCTGCAGTCTCTGACCATCTTCTGTACTATGTCTGCAGTCTCTGATCATCTCCTGTACTATGTCTGCAGTCTCTGATCATCTCCTGTACTATGTCTGCAGTCTCTGATCATCTCCTGTACTATGTCTGCAGTCTCTGATCATCTCCTGTACTATGTCTGCAGTCTCTGATCATCTCCTGTACTGTCTGCAGTCTCTGATCATCTCCTGTACTATGTCTGCAGTCTCTGATCATCTCCTGTACTATGACTGCAGTCTCTGATCATCTCCTGTACCATGTCTGCAGACTCTCATCAACTCCTGTAGTATGTCTGCAGTCTATGATCAACTCCTGTAGTATGTCTGCAGTCTCAGATCATCTCCTGTATTATGTCTGCAGTCTCTGATCATCTCCTGTACTATGTCTGCAGTCTCTGATCATCTCCTGTATTATGTCTGTAGTCTCTGATCATCTCCTGTATTATGTCTGCAGTCTCTGATCATCTCCTGTACTATGTCTGCAGTCTCTGATCATTTTCTGTACTATGTCTGCAGTCTCTGATCATCTCCTGTATTATGTCTGCAGTCTCTGATCATCTCCTGTACTATGTCCGCAGCCTCTGATCATCTCCTGTACTATGTCTGCAGTCTCTGATCATCTCCTGTATTATGTATGCAGTCTCTGATCATCTCCTGTAGTATGTCTGCAGTCTCTGATCATCTCCTGTAGTATGTCTGCAGTCTCTGATCATCTCCTGTATTATGTCCACAGTCTCTGATCATCTCCTGTACTATGTCTGCAGTCTCTGATCATCTCCTGTACTATGTCCGCAGTCTCTGATCATCTCCTGTACTATGTCTGCAGTCTCTGATCATCTCCTGTACTATGTCTGCAGTCTCTGATCATCGCCTGTATTATGTATGCAGTCTCTGATCATCTCCTGTAGTATGTCTGCAGTCTCTGATCATCTCCTGTACTATGTCTGCAGTCTCTGATCATCTCCTGTATTATGTCTGCAGTCTCTGATCATCTCCTGTACTATGTCTGCAGTCTCTGATCATCTCCTGTACTATGTCTGCAGTCTCTGATCATCTCCTGTAGGATGTCTGCAGTCTCTGATCATCTCCTGTACTATGTCTGCAGTCTCTGATCATCTCCTGTATTATGTCTGCAGTCTCTGATCATCTCCTGTACTATGTCTGCAGTCTCTGATCATCTCCTGTATTATGTCTGCAGTCTCTGATCATCTCCTGTATTATGTCTGCAGCCTCTGATCATCTCCTGTACTATGTCTGCAGTCTCTGATCAACTCCTGTACTATGTCTGCAGTCTCTGATCATCTCCTGTACTATGTCTGCAGTCTCTGTTCATCTCCTGTATTATGTCTGCAGTCTCTGATCATCTCCTGTATTATGTCTGCAGTCTCTGATCATCTCCTGTACTATGTCTGCAGTCTCTGATCATCTCCTGTATTATGTCTGCAGTCTCTGATCATCTCCTGTATTATGTCTGCAGTCTCTGATCATCTCCTGTACTATGTCTGCAGTCTCTGATCAACTCCTGTACTATGTCTGCAGTCTCTGATCATCTCCTGTACTATGTCTGCAGTCTCTGTTCATCTCCTGTATTATGTCTGCAGTCTCTGATCATCTCCTGTACTATGTCTGCAGTCTCTGATCATCTCCTGTATTATGTCTGCAGTCTCTGATCATCTCCTGTACTATGTCTGCAGTCTCTGTTCATCTCCTGTATTATGTCTGCAGTCTCTGATCATCTCCTGTACTATGTCTGCAGTCTCTGATCATCTCCTGTACTATGTCTGCAGTCTCTGATCATCTCCTGTACTATGTCTGCAGTCTCTGTTCATCTCCTGTATTATGTCTGCAGTCTCTGATCATCTCCTGTACTATGTCTGCAGTCTCTGATCATCTCCTGTACTATGTCTGCAGTCTCTGATCATCTCCTGTACTATGTCTGCAGTCTCTGTTCATCTCCTGTATTATGTCTGCAGTCTCTGATCATCTCCTGTACTACTGTACCGCTCCACACCATTCATTCATCTTTAAAGTGGAACTCTGGCCAAAGGTTTTCTCTGGTCATCACGTGTTAGAAGGTTTGTGAGGTTTTTATTGATGTCTGTGAACCCGCTGACTGATACACCGCTCTACCCAGCAAAGTGCCCCTCCCCCTCCCCCATAGTGATAGTCCTAAAATCCCCCCGGAGGACATAGCGGGGTGCACTTACTTTGTTCTCTTTGGTGAAGTGGGAGAGCGCTCCGAAGCACGACACCTTCATACACCTGGAGGAGGGAGAGGAGGGATTTACTGTGTTGGTGTGATAAGAGAGGAACTAAACTGCCAACCGAGAACTCAATATAATTCATTTCCAATATTCAAAGCAAACCCCCCCCCCCATCCATCCATGATTCCGGTAACATTTAATTCCTGGAATCCATCTGCCCTTAGCCCAGGCATGCAGGCAGGAGGGTGTGGCTGAGCTGAGAAAGCCCCTCCTCCAATGAAGACTCCTGGGATGGATGACATCATTGTGGCCTAGGCCAGAAACCAGGAAGTGACTGAGGAATGTATAAGCAGTAGATTTCCTCCCCCCTCCTCTCTATTATTGATGATTGGAGGTTGAGGACCCCGGGGGGTGGAGAGGGGTCCGGAACGGGGTCCGGTGCGTTCCTGTTCACCGCTTCACGTGTGAATCAGATCCAAATGTTTGCCTGAATTCTCACCTGAACTGGACCCAAAGACACACCGAAACCGATGTGTGATCCGCCCCCCTAGAGAGCCGGATCATGTGATTGGATGATGGGAAAACCGTCACATATGTGACCCCGCCCCCGAGATGTGTGATCCGCCCCCCTAGAGAGCTGGATCATGTGATTGGATGATGGGAAAACAATCACATATGTGACTCCGCCCCCGAGATGTGTGACCCGCCCCCCTAGAGAGCCGCATCATGTGATTGGATGATGGCAAACCTGTCACATATGTGACCCCGCTTCCAAGAAGTGTGATCCGCCCCCCTAGAGAGCCGGATCATGTGATTGGATGATGGGAAAACCGCCACATATGTGACCCCACCCTGGAGATGTGTGATCCGCCCCCCTAGAGAGCCGCATCATGACATGAAGGAAATCCCGAGATAATAATATCAGAACCGGATTATATTCTGGATCTCTCCAGGTTCCATTCACATCATTCATTATAGAAAGCCAATCATCAGTTGTGGGACATTCCCCAGTAATTGTCACAGAGGGGCCACTCTATCCTGAACTCTGCCAGGGGCGGCTCTGTCTAGTAATGATGATCCACAGCAATGATCGCTGCAAGCCAGATCTATAGACCCCGCCCACTCAGGGAAAGATGACATCATCGTACCTTTGTTTTCCCATCCAATAGCTGATGAGGTCGATGTCATGGCAGGACTTCGCCAGCAGAGAGAATGTGCTCTCCGCCTCATTCCGCCAATTCCCTCGCACATACGAGTGTGCAAAGTGCCAGAATCCCACCTTCACAGCAAGAAAAAAAACTTTATGAATAGAATGCAGAATGACCCATTACATACCCCAACTGTACGTCACCTACTCCAACCGCGCCTCACCTACTCCAAACGCACGTCACTTACCCCAACCGCGAGTCACTTACCCCAACTATGCGTCACATATCCCAACCGCGCGTCACATACCCCAACCGCGTGTCACATGCCCCAACCGCGCGTCACATGCCCCAACCGCGCGTCACATGCCCCAACCGCGCGTCACATGCCCCAACCGCGCGTCACATGCCCCAACCGCGCGTCACATGCCCCAACCGCGCGTCACCTACCCCAACCGCGTGTCACCTACCCCAACTGCGCGCCACCTACCCCAACCGCGCCTCACCTACCCCAAGCGCGCGTCACCTACCCCAACCGCGTGTCACCTACCCCAACCGCGCGCCACCTACCCCAACCGCGCCTCACCTACCCCAAGCGCGCGTCACTTACCTCAACCATGCGTCACATGCCCCAACAGTGCATCACATATCCCAACCGCATGTCACTTACCCCAACCGCGCGTCACATACCCCAACCGCGCGTCACATACCCCAACCGCGCGTCACCTACCCCAACCGCGCGTCACCTACCCCAACCGCGCGTCACCTACCCCAACCGCGCGTCACATACCCCAACCACGCGTCACCTACCCCAACCACGCGTCACCTACCCCAACCACGCGTCACCTACCCCAACCACGCGTCACCTACCCCAACCGCACGTCACCTACCCCAACCGCACGTCACCTACTCCAACCGCAATTCACCTACCCCAACCGCACGTCACCTACTCCAACCGCAATTCACCTACCTCAACCGCGCGTCACATACCCCAACCGCGCGTCACATACCCCAACCGCGCGTCACATACCCCAACCGCGCGTCACATACCCCAACCGCGCGTCACATACCCCAACCGCGCGTCACCTACCCCAACCGCGCGTCACCTACCCCAACCGCGCGTCACCTACCCCAACCGCGCGTCACCTACCCCAACCGCGCGTCACCTACCCCAACCGCGCGTCACATACCCCAACCGCACGTCACATACCCCAACCGCACGTCAGTTACCCTAACTGAACGTCACTTATTCCAACTGCATGTCACATACCCCATTTACACATTACATACCCCAATTACATGTATCAATATGTCTGCAGGTGTGATAGGGGGGGGGTATAGATAATAGTGACAGTTGAAGGGAAGCCCTATATGTACTGCAGTGAGGCCCATCACCCACCCCTCCATTCAGTATCAGATTAGATCTTCACTGACTTTGAATATAAGGAGCAGCCCACACATTGGACAATATTCGGTTATTTAGACCTAGATCCACCTTCATGGTCCAATTTTTGACCCGGGTATGAAGAGTCTTCATTGGATACTTACTGGCTCCATATGCTGGATGTGGACAATGTCCCCAATAACTCCGGAATCGATCAGTTCCTAAAGACAAGGACACAACGAGATGAGAAGGGAGCTTTACAGAGAATGTTCCTGCAATCAGAACTTCTTATATTTATAACCCTGAGGACAGATCGGAGGATTATCCATGGAATTCACTGGGAAGACCACGGGGGGCCGGCCCTCCAGGAACCATCATTGATAACAGACTCCAATCATAATCATTAGATGGATAATGTGACAAATAATGTGACCTCCATTACCATCCCCCACAAAACCAACACATGGACTGGATTAGTCATTATCTGCAATTTATTGTGTTCAATCTTCCATCAGTGATGGGTTTTGTATGTTCTGAATTTATATAGCGAGTGATAATTTGGGGATCTCCAGTCATCTTCTCAGCCGGGATCTCATAGGTGGTCCAGGAGACAGAGAGGAGCAGACCACCCCTGAGCATTCACACCGTCCCCTGAGCTCCCTCTGGTGGCCGGTCATCTTCTCAGCCAGGATCACATAGGTGGTCCAGGAGACAGAGAGGAGAAGACCACCCCTGAGCATGCACACCGTCCCCTGAGCTCCCTCTGGTGGCCGGTCATCTTCTCAGCCAGGATCTCATAGGTGGTCCAGGAGACAGAGAGGAGAAGACCACCCCTGAGCCTGCACACCGTCCCCTGAGCTCCCTCTGGTGGCCGGTCATCTTCTCAGCCAGGATCTCATAGGTGGTCCAGGAGACAGAGAGGAGAAGACCACCCCTGAGCATGCACACCGTCCCCTGAGCTCCCTCTGGTGGCCGGTCATCTTCTCAGCCAGGATCTCATAGGTGGTCCAGGAGACAGAGAGGAGAAGACCACCCCTGAGCCTGCACACCGTCCCCTGAGCTCCCTCTGGTGGCCGGTCATCTTCTCAGCCAGGATCACATAAGTGGTCCAGGAGACAGAGAGGAGAAAACCACCCCTGAGCATGCACACCGTCACCTGAGCTCCCTCTGGTGGCCATCTTCTCAGCCAGGATCTCATAGGTGGTCCAGGAGACCGAGAGGAGAACACCACCCCCGAGCATGCACACCATCCCCTGAGCTCCCTCTGGTGGCCGGTCATCTTCTCAGCCAGGATCTCATAGGTGGTCCAGGAGACAGAGAGGAGAAGACCACCCCTGAGCATGCACACCGTCACCTGAGCTCCCTCTGGTGGCCATCTTCTCAGCCAGGATCTCATAGGTGGTCCAGGAGACCGAGAGGAGAACACCACCCCCGAGCATGCACACCATCCCCTGAGCTCCCTCTGGTGGCCGGTCATCTTCTCAGCCAGGATCACATAGGTGGTCCAGGAGACAGAGAGGAGAAGACCACCCCTGAGCATGCACACCGTCCCCTGAGCTCCCTCTGGTGGCCATCTTCTCAGCCAGGATCTCATAGGTGGTCCAGGAGACCGAGAGGAGAACACCACCCCCGAGCATGCACACCATCCCCTGAGCTCCCTCTGGTGGCCGGTCATCTTCTCAGCCAGGATCACATAGGTGGTCCAGGAGACCGAGAGGAGAAGACCACCCCTGAGCATGCACACCATCCCCTGAGCTCCCTCTGGTGGCCGTCATCTTCTCAGCCAGGATCCCATAGGTGGTCCAGGACTCAGAGAGGAGAAGACCACCCCTGAGCATGCACACCATCCCCTGAGCTCCCTCTGGTGGCTGGTCATCTTCTCAGCCGGGATCTCATAGGTGGTACAGGAGACAGAGAGGAGAAGACCACCCCTGAGCCTGCACACCGTCCCCTGAGCTCCCTCTGGTGGCTGGTCATCTTCTCAGCCGGGATCTCATAGGTGGTACAGGAGACAGAGAGGAGAAGACCACCCCTGAGCATGCACACCGTCCCCTGAGCTCCCTCTGGTGGCTGGTCATCTTCTCAGCCGGGATCTCATAGGTGGTACAGGAGACAGAGAGGAGAAGACCACCCCTGAGCATGCACACCATCCCCTGAGCTCCCTCTGGTGGTCGGCACACAAGCACAGGCCATGGCAGTGGTCACGTAGTCTCTGTCAGATGGGGTTTTGGGATGGACAATCAGGCAGAACAGCCAATCAATGACTCCAACTGCCTGAGCAGAAGTCCCGCCCCTTCAGTACTGACCAATAATTGATCATCAATCCAGTGAGTTGCCAGCAGAGGAACTCATGGTGGCACTTCCTGTAGAAACGTTTCTTATAGTTCTCCTCAGATAAGAACAAAATCTTTCTGAACTTGCACTAGATTTTAATTCCAATACAAAGGATAATACAAGTGAAGTTTCTTGGCTTATTTTGTAGTGTTTCCACCATTAGCCAACCTGACACCCTGCCCCCTCCCCGCTACATGGACAGCAGAATGAGAGGGGGGAGGAGGGCAGCCTGGCCATGATTGGTTTGGCCAGTTTGGCCAAACATGAACAAAAGGCATGTAGGTTCAATCTCCCACATCAGTGTCGAGCCCAGGCCCCTCCCCCTGTTGAGTGGATGGAGCCGGGGCCCGGTACGGCAGTACTGTCTGTACCCCATCAGGGGCCCTGAGTGTCTCCAATACAGTAAAACCTTGGATTGAGAGCAGAATTCATTCCAGAAACATGCTTGTAATCCAAAGCACTCTTATATCAAAGCGAATTTTCCCATTGGAAGGAATTGGAAACTCGGATGATTCGTTCCACAACCATTTATTCATAAATCCTTCCGTTTATAGTCCATATAAAAAGATTATAGCGATGCGATTGGTTGTGAAACCATAAAATGGCCGTCCACAAATGGAATCCTCCACAAGGGGATCAGAAGCAAAATCCAGCAGGAGCTCCGGAGTATAAAAGAGAAGAGAGGGCGCCTCTAAGTGTAGCGATATGGTTACATTTATTGAAGGTCCAACATTTAGTAACTCACATGGTTGATGTTTAGGAGAGGCACATCTAAGTATGGAGACATCTGGGGTAAAGCTGTCCACATAGACCATCCCCCACACCGCTGTCAGTGTGCGATCGTGACCGGGAAGACTACCCTGCAGTAGAGCGATCTGAAAGCGAGGCTTAAACCGATCGTGGAAGGGATGATGGCGGTGCGGGGGATGGTCTACATGGACAGCTTTACCCCGGATGCCTGCACACTTAGATGAGCCTCTTTTAACCATCAGCCATGTGAGATGCTAAATGTTGGACCTTCATTAAATGTAACCATATTGCTACACTTAGAGGCGCCCTCTCTTCTCTCTTATACTCAGTTGTGACGGGTGACGGTACTTGTATATCAAGACATCGCTTGTAGATCAAGTCAACATTTATAAAAAAACATTTGCTTGTCTTGCACAACGCTCTCAATCCAAGGTTTTTCTGTATTCTTCTATTCCTGTCCTCATCAGGAGACAGACTGAAGACCTTTCCAATGGTTGATCTCCATCTACAGCCGTGACCTGGGAAGTCCATAATATCAAAGTGTAGGGACCCTCAATGTGAGATATGGGCAATTCCAATCCGAGCCGGAGAGACACCTAAATAGGAAGAAGTCGGCAAGCACATAAGAGCTTCTTTATTAGAATACAAAGGGATCCAGTACACAAGAGATACTGATGCGTTTCTGCCCTTAGTCGTAGCAAAACGCGTACAAAAACGCGTCAGAATCTCTGCTGTACTGGACACTCTTTATTGGTGCATTGAACGCCTGGTTGCTGATCTCTTTCTATTTGTGAGCTCCATTGTCAATCCATTGAGAAGATGTCGGTCATATCCCATGGTAGTCAACGCACCAACAATTTTGGCTTTACTGAACATTTTTGGGACGTGGGGGGCACCATTGGTAAGAATGTGAAGGATTTTCAGTGGGCCGTGGATGCACACAATAATAAGACCCAAAAGAAGCAAAGTTCACCCTTGCGGTTAATCTGGTGAAGGATTTTGATTCTTTATTGGAGCGGGAACTTCCTTTCATCTGTTAAATGACTTCTCACTAACGAGGAGAACTGATCATTAACCGACTTCAATGGTGGGAAAAGTCACCTTCGTTCTCAGGGAGAGCTATTCATTAACAGAGAATAAAACAAAGTACAGAGATCATCAACGAGAAGATCCGCGTCCATGAAGAGCTCCATCTACAGGACAAGGACCACCAGCTACAATACCAGAGAACCGTCCATGAAGAGCTCCATCTACAGGACAAGGACCACCAGCTACAATACCAGAGACCCGTCCATGAAGAGCTCCATCTACAGGACAAGGACCATCAGCTACAATGCCAGAGACCCGTCCATGAAGAGCTCCATCTACAGGACAAGGACCACCAGCTACAATGCCAGAGACCCGTCCATGAAGAGCTCCATCTACAGGACAAGGACCACCAGCTACAATACCAGAGACCCGTCCATGAAGAGCTCCATCTACAGGACAAGGACCACCAGCTACAATACCAGAGACCCGTCCATGAAGAGCTTCATCTACAGGACAAGGACCACCAGCTACAATACCAGAGACCTGTCCATGAAGAGCCCCATCTACAGGACCAGGACCACCAGCTACAATACCAGAGACCTGTCCATGAAGAGCTCCATCTACAGGACAAGGACCACCAGCTACAATACCAGAGACCTGTCCATGAAGAGCTCCATCTACAGGACCAGGACCACCGGCTACAATACCAGAGAACCGTCCATGAAGAGCTCCATCTACAGGACAAGGACCACCAGCTACAATACCAGAGACCCATCCATGAAGAGCTTCATCTACAGGACCAGGACCACCAGCTACAATACCAGAGTCCTGTCCATGAAGAGCTTCATCTACAGAACAAGGACCACCAGCTACAATACCAGAGACCCGTACATGAATAGCTCCATCTACAGGACAAGGACCATCGGCTACAATACCAGAGACCCGTCCATGAAGAGCTCCATCTACAGGACCAGGACCACCAGCTACAATACCAGAGTCCTGTCCATGAAGAGCTCCATCTACAGAACAAGGACCACCAGCTACAATACCAGAGACCTGTCCATGAAGAGCTCCATCTACAGGACCAGGACCACCGGCTACAATACCAGAGAACCGTCCATGAAGAGCTCCATCTACAGGATAAGGACCATCGGCTACAATACCAGAGACCCGTCCATGAAGAGCTCCATCTACAGGACCAGGACCACCAGCTACAATACCAGAGAACCGTCCATGAAGAGCTCCATCTACAGGACAAGGACCACCAGCTACAATACCAGAGACCCGTCCATGAAGAGCTCCATCTACAGGAAAAGGACCATCGGCTACAATACCAGAGATCCATCCATGAAGAGCTTCATCTACAGGACCAGGACCACCAGCTACAATACAAGAGTCCTGTCCATGAAGAGCTCCATCTACAGAACAAGGACCACCAGCTACAATACCAGAGACCCGTCCATGAAGAGCTCCATCTACAGAACAAGGACCACCAGCTACAATACCAGAGACCCATCCATTAAGAGCTTCATCTACAGGACCAGGACCACCAGCTACAATACCAGAGTCCTGTCCATGAAGAGCTCCATCTACAGAACAAGGACCACCAGCTACAATACCAGAGACCCATTCATGAAGAGCTCCATCTACAGGACAAGGACCATCGGCTACAATACCAGAGACCCGTCCATGAAGAGCTCCATCTACAGAACAAGGACCACCAGCTACAATACCAGAGACCCGTCCATGAAGAGCTCCATCTACAGGACAAGGACCATGGGCTACAATACCAGAGACCCATTCATGAAGAGCTCCATCTACAGAACAAGGACCACCAGCTACAATACCAGAGAACTGTCCATGAAGAGCTCCATCTACAGGACAAGGACCATGGGCTACAATACCAGAGACCCGTCCATGAAGAGCTCCATCTACAGGACAAGGACCACCGGCTACAATACCAGAGACCCATCCATGAAGAGCTCCATCTACAGAACAAGGACCACCAGCTACATTACCAGAGACCCGTCCATGAAGAGCTCCATCTACAGGACAAGGACCATGGGCTACAATACCAGAGACCCATTCATGAAGAGCTCCATCTACAGAACAAGGACCACCAGCTACAATACCAGAGAACTGTCCATGAAGAGCTCCATCTACAGGACAAGGACCATGGGCTACAATACCAGAGACCCGTCCATGAAGAGCTCCATCTACAGGACAAGGACCACCGGCTACAATACCAGAGACCCATCCATGAAGAGCTCCATCTACAGAACAAGGACCACCAGCTACATTACCAGAGACCCGTCCATGAAGAGCTCCATCTACAGAACAAGGACCACCAGCTACAATACCAGAGACCCGTCCATGAAGAGCTCCATCTACAGAACAAGGACCACCAGCTACAATACCAGAGAGCCGTCCATGAAGAGCTCCATCTACAGGACAAGGACAACCAGCTACAATACCAGAGACCTGTCCATGAAGAGCTCCATCTACAGGACAAGGACCACCGGCTACAATACCAGAGACCTGTCCATGAAGAGCTCCATCTACAGGACAAGGACCACCGGCTACAATACCAGAGACCTGTCCATGAAGAGCTCCATCTACAGAACAAGGACCACCAGCTACAATACCAGAGAACCGTCCATGAAGAGCTCCATCTACAGGACAAGGACCATGGGCTACAATACCAGAGACCCATCCATGAAGAGCTCCATCTACAGAACAAGGACCACCAGCTACATTACCAGAGTCTTGTCCATGAAGAGCTCCATCTACAGAACAAGGACCACCAGCTACAATACCAGAGACCCGTCCATGAAGAGCTCCATCTACAGAACAAGGACCACCAGCTACAATACCAGAGTCCTGTCCATGAAGAGCTCCATCTACAGAACAAGGACCACCAGCTACAATACCAGAGAACCGTCCATGAAGAGCTCCATCTACAGGACAAGGACCACCAGCTACAATACCAGAGACCCGTCCATGAAGAGCTCCATCTACAGGAAAAGGACCATCGGCTACAATACCAGAGATCCATCCATGAAGAGCTTCATCTACAGGACCAGGACCACCAGCTACAATACAAGAGTCCTGTCCATGAAGAGCTCCATCTACAGAACAAGGACCACCAGCTACAATACCAGAGACCCGTCCATGAAGAGCTCCATCTACAGAACAAGGACCACCAGCTACAATACCAGAGACCCATCCATGAAGAGCTTCATCTACAGGACCAGGACCACCAGCTACAATACCAGAGTCCTGTCCATGAAGAGCTCCATCTACAGAACAAGGACCACCAGCTACAATACCAGAGACCCATTCATGAAGAGCTCCATCTACAGGACAAGGACCATCGGCTACAATACCAGAGACCCGTCCATGAAGAGCTCCATCTACAGAACAAGGACCACCAGCTACAATACCAGAGACCCGTCCATGAAGAGCTCCATCTACAGGACAAGGACCATGGGCTACAATACCAGAGACCCATTCATGAAGAGCTCCATCTACAGAACAAGGACCACCAGCTACAATACCAGAGAACTGTCCATGAAGAGCTCCATCTACAGAACAAGGACCACCAGCTACAATACCAGAGACCCATTCATGAAGAGCTCCATCTACAGGACAAGGACCATCGGCTACAATACCAGAGACCCGTCCATGAAGAGCTCCATCTACAGAACAAGGACCACCAGCTACAATACCAGAGACCCGTCCATGAAGAGCTCCATCTACAGGACAAGGACCATGGGCTACAATACCAGAGACCCATTCATGAAGAGCTCCATCTACAGAACAAGGACCACCAGCTACAATACCAGAGAACTGTCCATGAAGAGCTCCATCTACAGAACAAGGACCACCAGCTACAATACCAGAGACCCATTCATGAAGAGCTCCATCTACAGGACAAGGACCATCGGCTACAATACCAGAGACCCGTCCATGAAGAGCTCCATCTACAGAACAAGGACCACCAGCTACAATACCAGAGACCCGTCCATGAAGAGCTCCATCTACAGAACAAGGACCACCAGCTACAATACCAGAGACCCATCCATGAAGAGCTTCATCTACAGGACCAGGACCACCAGCTACAATACCAGAGTCCTGTCCATGAAGAGCTCCATCTACAGAACAAGGACCACCAGCTACAATACCAGAGACCCATTCATGAAGAGCTCCATCTACAGGACAAGGACCATCGGCTACAATACCAGAGACCCGTCCATGAAGAGCTCCATCTACAGAACAAGGACCACCAGCTACAATACCAGAGACCCATCCATGAAGAGCTCCATCTACAGGACAAGGACCATGGGCTACAATACCAGAGACCCATTCATGAAGAGCTCCATCTACAGAACAAGGACCACCAGCTACAATACCAGAGAACTGTCCATGAAGAGCTCCATCTACAGAACAAGGACCACCAGCTACAATACCAGAGACCCATTCATGAAGAGCTCCATCTACAGGACAAGGTCCATCGGCTACAATACCAGAGACCCGTCCATGAAGAGCTCCATCTACAGAACAAGGACCACCAGCTACAATACCAGAGACCCGTCCATGAAGAGCTCCATCTACAGGACAAGGACCATGGGCTACAATACCAGAGACCCATTCATGAAGAGCTCCATCTACAGAACAAGGACCACCAGCTACAATACCAGAGTCCTGTCCATGAAGAGCTCCATCTACAGAACAAGGACCACCAGCTACATTACCAGAGACCCGTCCATGAAGAGCTCCATCTACAGAACAAGGACCACCAGCTACAATACCAGAGACCCGTCCATGAAGAGCTCCATCTACAGAACAAGGACCACCAGCTACAATACCAGAGAGCCGTCCATGAAGAGCTCCATCTACAGGACAAGGACAACCAGCTACAATACCAGAGACCTGTCCATGAAGAGCTCCATCTACAGGACAAGGACCACCGGCTACAATACCAGAGACCTGTCCATGAAGAGCTCCATCTACAGGACAAGGACCACCGGCTACAATACCAGAGACCTGTCCATGAAGAGCTCCATCTACAGAACAAGGACCACCAGCTACAATACCAGAGAACCGTCCATGAAGAGCTCCATCTACAGGACAAGGACCATGGGCTACAATACCAGAGACCCATCCATGAAGAGCTCCATCTACAGAACAAGGACCACCAGCTACATTACCAGAGTCTTGTCCATGAAGAGCTCCATCTACAGAACAAGGACCACCAGCTACAATACCAGAGACCCGTCCATGAAGAGCTCCATCTACAGAACAAGGACCACCAGCTACAATACCAGAGACCCATCCATGAAGAGCTCCATCTACAGGACAAGGACCACCAGCTACAATACCAGAGACCTGTCCATGAAGAGCTCCATCTATAGGACAAGGACCATCGGCTACAATACCAGAGACCTGTCCATGAAGAGCTCCATCTACAGAAAAAGGACCACCAGCTACAATACCAGAGTCCTGTCCATGAAGAGCTCCATCTACAGGACAAGGACCACCAGCTACAATACCAGAGAACCGTCCATGAAGAGCTCCATCTACAGGACAAGGACCACCAGCTACAATACCAGAGACCCATCCATGAAGAGCTCCATCTACAGGACCAGGACCACCAGCTACAATACCAGAGAACCGTCCATCAAGAGCTCCATCTACAGGACAAGGACCACCAGCTACAATACCAGAGACCCATCCATGAAGAGCTCCATCTACAGGACCAGGACCACCAGCTACAATACCAGAGACCCGTCCATGAAGAGCTCCATCTACAGGACAAGGACCACCAGCTACAATACCAGAGACCTGTCCATGAAGAGCTTCATCTACAGGATAAGGACCACCAGCTACAATACCAGAGACCCGTCCATGAAGAGCTCCATCTACAGGACAAGGAACACCGGCTACAATACCAGAGACCCATCCATGAAGAGCCCCATCTACAGGACAAGGACCACCAGCTACAATACCAGAGACCCATCCATGAAGAGCTCCATCTATAGGACAAGGACCACCAGCTACAATACCAGAGACCCGTCCATGAAGAGCTCCATCTACAGGACAAAGACCACCGGCTACAATACCAGAGACCTGTCCATGAAGAGCTCCATCTACAGGACAAGGACCACCAGCTACAATACCAGAGAACTGTCCATGAAGAGCTCCATCTACAGGACCAGGATCACCAGCTACAATACGAGAGACCTGTCCATGAAGAGCTCCATCTACAGGACAAGGACCACCAGCTACAATACCAGAGACCCGTCCATGAAGAGCCCCATCTACAGGACAAGGACCACCAGCTACAATACCAGAGACCCGTCCATGAAGAGCTCCATCTACAGGACAAAGACCACCGGCTACAATACCAGAGACCTGTCCATGAAGAGCCCCATCTACAGGACAAGGACCACCGGCTACAATACCAGAGACCTGTCCATGAAGAGCCCCATCTACAGGACAAGGACCACCAGCTACAATACCAGAGACCCGTCCATGAAGAGCTCCATCTACAGGATAAAGACCACCGGCTACAATACCAGAGACCTGTCCATGAAGAGCTCCATCTACAGGACAAGGACCACCAGCTACAATACCAGAGAACTGTCCATGAAGAGCTCCATCTACAGGACCAGGATCACCAGCTACAATATGAGAGACCTGTCCATGAAGAGCTCCATCTACAGGACAAGGACCACCGGCTACAATACCAGAGACCCGTCCATGAAGAGCCCCATCTACAGGACAAGGACCACCAGCTACAATACCAGAGACCCGTCCATGAAGAGCTCCATCTACAGGACAAAGACCACCAGCTACAATACCAGAGACCCGTCCATGAAGAGCCCCATCTACAGGACAAGGACCACCAGCTACAATACCAGAGACCCGTCCATGAAGAGCTCCATCTACAGGACAAGGACCACCGGCTACAATACCAGAGACCCGTCCATGAAGAGCCCCATCTACAGGACAAGGACCACCAGCTACAATACCAGAGACCCGTCCATGAAGAGCTCCATCTACAGGACAAAGACCACCAGCTACAATACCAGAGACCCGTCCATGAAGAGCCCCATCTACAGGACAAGGACCACCAGCTACAATACCAGAGACCCGTCCATGAAGAGCTCCATCTACAGGACAAAGACCACCGGCTACAATACCAGAGACCTGTCCATAAAGAGCTCCATCTGCAGGACAAGGACCACCAGCTACAATACCAGAGAAATGTCCATGAAGAGCCCCATCTACAGGACAAGGACCACCAGCTACAATACCAGAGACCCGTCCATGAAGAGCTCCATCTACAGGACAAAGACCACCACTACAATACCAGAGACCCGTCCGTGATGGAGGGTCTGCAGAGTTCTGATACTTGGCTTTATCTTACTTCTGATGGCCGACATTTAGAAGATTTATAGATTCCCGGATCTTTTATTGGTTTACTGCCAGATACTTCAACTGGGGTGTCAGGAGGTGAAAGGTCATCTGAAGGGTGACATTCACTGCCTTTGAACTGCCTGACCACACACAGTGCAAACTCAGGAGATGGGCGATGCCATGTGAGGCCAAGAAGTCAACAGAGTCTTCTGACACCTCTGACTGCCTTAGCAAAACGCTGCCCGCCATCTTCTCTCCTGATGATTCCTTATAAGTGATATGATCAGTGATATCATTAGGACCACCCACCTAATATAAAGTAGGTCCCAATTTTGGTACTAAATCATCCCTGGCTCATTGAGGCATGGACTTCACTAGACCTCTGAAGGTACGCTGTGGCATCTGGCACCAAGCTGTCCCTAGCAGATCCTTCAAGTCATATATGTTGGGAGGTGTGGCCTCCAAGGATTAGACTTGTTTTTCTAGTAAATCCCACAGATGCTCAATTGGATTCAGATCTGGGGAATTTGAAGGCCAAGTCAACACCTCAAACGAATTGTTGTGTTCCTCAAATTCATCAGACCAAGCCACCTTCTTCCATTGCTCCATGTTCCAGTTCTGACACTCACGTACCCAAGTATTTGATCACTTTCAATCGTTTCCATGAAAAATCTTTCCCAGAGCCCCCCTGTCTCTGTACATCTATGTAGATAAGGGGTCCCCAAACCTTCTAAACAAAGGGCAAGTTAACCGTCTTTTAGACTTTGAGGGCCCAAACTTTACCCAGTGTAAGTAGAAAAAGCCCTGGCATCAATGGGAGTAAACAATATCCCATCATTGGTATCAGTGGGAGGAATAGTGCCCCGTCATTGGTGTCAGTGGGAGGAATAGTGTCCCATCATTGGTGTCAGTGGGAGGAGTAGTGCCCCATCATTGGTCAGTGGGAGGAATAGTGCCCCATCATTGGTGTCAGTGGGAGGAATAGTGCCCCATCATTGGTATCAGTGGGAGGAATAGTGCCCCATCATTGGTGTCAGTGGGAGGAGTAGTGCCCCATCATTGGTGTCAGTGGGAGGAATAGTGCCCCATCATTGGTGTCAGTGGGAGGAATAGTGCCCCATCATTGGTGTCAGTGGGAGGAATAGTGCCCCATCATTGGTATCAGTGGGGGGAATAGTGCCCCATCATTGGTATCAGTGGGGGGAATAGTGCCCCATCATTGGTGTCAGTGGGAGGAATAGTGCCCCATTATTGGTGTCAGTGGGAGGAATAGTGCCCCATCATTGGTATCAGTGGGAGGAATAGTGACTCATCATTGGTGTCAGTGGGGGGGAATAGTGCCCCATCATTGGTGTCAGTGGGGGGGGAATAGTGCCCCATCATTGGGGGGAATAGTGCCCCATCATTGGTATCAGTGGGGGGAAAAGTGCTCAATGGCCAGATAAAGACAAGCAAGGACTGCAGTTTGGAGAACATCTGGTATCTCTTATTCGCCTCATTCTGCGTTTTTTCCACAATTGGCATTTTTTTTGGTTTCTCTCGTTTCCTGTGGAATTCTTTGTATCTTCTGGCCAGGAGTGAAGAGCGAGGAGCAAGGAGCGAGAAGTGAGGAGTGGGGAGTGAGGAGCAAGGAGTGAGGAGCAGGGAGCTAGGGTTGAGGAGTGAGGAGCAAGGAGCGAGGGTTGAGGAGTGAGGAGCAAGGAGCGAGGGTTGAGGAGTGAGGAGCAAGGAGCGAGAAGTGGGGAGTGAGGAGCAAGGAATGAGGAGCAGGGAGCGAGGGTTGAGGAGTGAGGAGCAGGGAGTGAGGAGCGAGGAGCAAGGAGCGAGGGTTGAGGAGCGAGGAGCAGGGAGTGAGGAGCAAGGAGCGAGAAGTGGGGAGTGAGGAGCAAGGAGCGAGAAGTGAGGAGTGAGGAGCAAGGAGTGAGGAGCGAGGGTTGAGGAGTGAGGAGCAGGGAGTGAGGAGCAAGGAGTGAGGAGTGGGGAGTGAGGAGCAAGGAGCGAGAAGTGAGGAGTGAGGAGCAAGGAGTGAGGAGCGAGGGTTGAGGAGTGAGGAGCAGGGAGTGAGGAGCAAGGGTTGAGGAGTGAGGAGCAGGGAGTGAGGAGCAAGGAGTGAGGAGTGAGGAGCAAGGAGCGAGAAGTGAGGAGTGAGGAGCAAGGAGTGAGGGTTGAGGGGTGAGGAGCAAGGAATGAGGAGTGAGGGTTGAGGAGTGAGGAGCAGGGAGTGAGGAGCAAGGAGTGAGGGTTGAGGGGTGAGGAGCAAGGAGTGAGGAGCGAGGGTTGAGGAGTGAGGAGCAGGGAGTGAGGAGCAAGGAGTGAGGAGCAAGGAGCGAGAAGTGAGGAGTGAGGAGCAAGGAGTGAGGGTTGAGGGGTGAGGAGCAAGGAATGAGGAGCAGGGAGTGAGGAGCAAGGAGTGAGGGTTGAGGAGTGAGGAGCAAGGAGTGAGGAGCAAGGGTTGAGGAGTGAGGAGCAAGGAATGAGGAGTGAGGGTTGAGGAGCAAGGAATGAGGAGTGAGGAGCAGGGAGTGAGGAGCAAGGAGTGAGGGTTGAGGAGTGAGGAGCAAGGAGTGAGGAGTGAGGGTTGAGGAGTGAGGGTTGAGGAGCGGGGAGCAAGGAGTGAGGGTTGAGGAGCGAGGAGCGGGGAGCGAGGGTTGAGGAGTGAGGAGCAAGGAAGGTTGAGGAGCGGGGAGCAAGGAGCGAGAAGTGGGGAGTGAGGAGTGGGGAGTGAGGAGCAAGGAGCGAGGGTTGAGGAGTGAGGGTTGAGGAGTGAGGAGCAGGGAGTGAGGAGCGAGGAGTGAAGGCTGAGGAGCGGGGAGCGAGGAGTTAGGAGCGAGGAGCAAGGGTTGAGGAGTGAGAAGCAAGGAGTGAGGAGCAAGGAGTGAGGGTTGAGGAGTGAGGAGCAAGGAGTGAGGGTTGAGGAGCGAGGGTTGAGGAGTGAGGAGTTAGGAGTGAGGATCTGTCCTCGGTATATAGAAGCTCCATGGAGGATTTTAGGATGCAGAGATTCCCACTAAGTAAATCCTGAATCTCCGGCGGGTCTGAAGTCCTCCATGAATCTTGTAGGGACGCTCTCACCTTGATTTGGATGGAGACGGGATGGTAGCGCAGGACGTGTCCCACCGCCAGCAGCACTGCCTTCTCCTTACACGTGGAGACGATTTCTCTGCAATCCTCCGGAGTCACCTACATGGAGATCAGAGAAGATCTATATGAGGAAATGGCTACAATCTCATCTCCCATTGGTACAATGTATGAATCTCCAGACACAATGGTGACAGGATTGGATGGAGGGGGGAGGGTGAGAACCCCTGCTCAGCAGGGATATACAAAGTAGGGAATAAAATAGGGAGTAAAATCCATCACCTTCCTTAGTAAAAGCAGCACACAGTACAGCCAGGGAACAGCGGGTCTTGGCTCCCTCTATGGCCAATATAGTTCTTATAGTAAAGACCCCCTGGACCCCAACCCATATAGACCCATATAGACCCATATAGACCCATATAGACCCATATCTCTACTACAGAGCCATATCAGGCTCTTGGCTAAAACACTAGTGATTAGGCTGAATGGTGTCATTATGATGATTGTCCACCCGGATTCATGCCCAGCAAGCCAACGGCAGTAAATCTAAGGAGGCTCTACCTAAATATGCAGCCCCCAGCGGGCAGTGTGGGGCAGCGGGCACTGTGGGGCAGCGGGCACTGTGGGGCAGCGGAATTTGCTCTGAAGGCCTCCTATAGCATCGAGTGGGAATACCCGCGGGAGATCCTTAGACCCCATGGCTTTGGGGGTACATTTCCTGGGTACGGATGCTATACCATAACCCGAAGGCAGCCATCCGGGCATCTGGGGTCACATCCCACCCCTTCACTTTAGGTAGAGGAACGCGGCAGGGGTGCCCCCCGTCACCCCTGCTTTTCACCTTACCGATAGAGCCTCTGGCGATCAAAGTAAGAGCCAATCCGGGTATTGCAGGATATAGATATATAGATATGAGGACAAACAGGAGAAGGTGATGTCATACGCAGGGGACGCCATGATCTTACTCGGGGATGTAGACGTTCTCTTATGTCTACCATAGAGGAAATCGGCAGATCCTCGGCTCCAGAGCAACTGGACCAAATCCTCTGTGGTGCTCATTGATGAAGGGGGATGCCACCCGCCACTAACACTGTGCCGCCCAACTCTAATACTGCGCCACCCGCCACTAACACTGTGCCACCCACCACTAACACTGTGCCACCCAACTCTAATACTGCGCCACCCGCCACTAACACTCTGCCACCCACCACTAACACTCTGCCACCCGCCACTAACACTCTGCCACCCACCACTAACACTGTGCCACCCAACTCTAATACTGCGCCACCCGCCACTAACACTGTGCCACCCACCACTAACACTGTGCCGCCCAACTCTAATACTGCGCCACCCGCCACTAACACTGTGCCACCCACCACTAACACTGTGCCGCCCAACTCTAATACTGCGCCACCCACCACTAACACTGTGCCACCCACCACTAACACTCTGCCACCCAACTCTAATACTGCGCCACCCGCCACTAACACTGTGCCACCCACCACTAACACTGCGCCACCCGCCACTAACACTGCGCCACCCGCCACTAACACTGCTCCACCCGCCACTAACACTGTGCCACCCACCACTAACACTGCACCACCCAACTCTAATAATGCGCCACCCGCCACTAACACTGTGCCACCCACCACTAACACTGTGCCACCCACCACTAACACTGTGCCACCCAACTCTAATACTGCGCCACCCGCCACTAACACTGTGCCACCCGCCACTAACACTGTGCCACCGCCACTAACACTGTGCCACCCGCCACTAACACTGTGCCACCCGCCACTAACACTGTGCCACCCACCACTAACACTGCACCACCCAACTCTAATACTGCGCCACCCGCCACTAACACTGTGCCACCCACCACTAACACTGCACCACCCAACTCTAATACTGCGCCACCCGCCACTAACACTGTGCCACCCACCACTAACACTGTGCCACCCAACTCTAATACTGCGCCACCCGCCACTAACACTGTGCCACCTGCCACTAACACTGTGCCACCCGCCACTAACACTGTGCCACCGCCACTAACACTGCGCCACCCGCCACTAACACTGTGCCACCGCCACTAACACTGCGCCACCCAACTCTAATACTGCGCCACCCGCCACTAACACTGTGCCACCGCCACTAACACTGTGCCACAGCCACTAACACTGTGCCACCCGCCACTAACACTGTGCCACCGCCACTAACACTGTGCCACCCAACTCTAATACTGTGCCACCTGCCACTAACACTGCGCCACCCGCCACTAACACTGTGCCACCCAACTCTAATACTGCGCCACCCGCCACTAACACTGTGCCACCCAACTCTAATACTGCGCCACCCACCACTAACACTGTGCCACCTGCCACTAACACTGTGCCACCCGCCACTAACACTGTGCCACCCAACTCTAATACTGCGCCACCCGCCACTAACACTGTGCCACCCGCCACTAACACTGTGCCACCCAACTCTAATACTGTGCCACCTGCCACTAACACTGCGCCACCCGCCACTAACACTGTGCCACCCAACTCTAATACTGCGCCACCCGCCACTAACACTGTGCCACCCAACTCTAACACTGTGCCACCCACCACTAACACTGTGCCACCTGCCACTAACACTGCGCCACCCACCACTAACACTGTGCCACCTGCCACTAACACTGTGCCACCTGCCACTAACACTGTGCCACCCGCCACTAACACTGTGCCACCTGCCACTAACACTGTGCCACCCGCCACTAACACTGTGCCACCGCCACTAACACTGCACACCCAACTCTAACACTGTACCACCCGCCACTAACACTTCGCCACCCGCCACTAACACTGTGCCACCCGCCACTAACACTGTGCCACCCGCCACTAACACTGCGCCACCCGCCACTAACACTGCACCAGCCAACTCTAACACTGCGCCACCCGCCACTAACACTGCGCCACCTGCCACTAACACTGTGCCACCCGCCACTAACACTGCGCCACCCGCCACTAACACTGCGCCACCCGCCACTAACACTGTGCCACCGCCACTAACACTGCGCCACCCGCCACTAACACTGTGCCACCCGCCACTAACACTGTGCCACCGCCACTAACACTGCGCCACCCAACTCTAATACTGTGCCACCCGCCACTAACACTGTGCCACCCGCCACTAACACTGTGCCACCGCCACTAACACTGTGCCACCGCCACTAACACTGTGCCACCGCCACTAACACTGTGCCACCGCCACTAACACTGTGCCACCCAACTCTAATACTGTGCCACCCGCCACTAACACTGTGCCACCGCCACTAACACTGCGCCACCCAACTCTAATACTGCGCCACCCGCCACTAACACTGTGCCACCCGCCACTAACACTGTGCCACCGCCACTAACACTGTGCCACCGCCACTAACACTGTGCCACCGCCACTAACACTGTGCCACCGCCACTAACACTGTGCCACCCAACTCTAATACTGTGCCACCTGCCACTAACACTGCGCCACCCGCCACTAACACTGTGCCACCCAACTCTAATACTGCGCCACCCGCGATTAACACTGTGCCACCCAACTCTAACACTGCGCCACCCGCCACTAACACTGCGCCACCTGCCACTAACACTGTGCCACCCGCCACTAACACTGCGCCACCCGCCACTAACACTGCGCCACCTGCCACTAACACTGTGCCACCGCCACTAACACTGCGCCACCCTCCACTAACACTGCGCCACCCGCCACTAACACTGCGCCACCCGCCACTAACACTGCGCCACCCGCCACTAACACTGCGCCACCCGCCACTAACACTGTGCCACCCGCCACTAACACTGTGCCACCCAACTCTAATACTGCGCCACACGCCACTAACACTGTGCCACCCGCCACTAACACTGCGCCACCCAACTCTAATACTGCGCCACCCGCCACTAACACTGCGCCACCCGCCACTAACACTGCGCCACCCGCCACTAACACTGTGCCACCGCCACTAACACTGTGCCACCCGCCACTAACACTGCGCCACCCACCACTAACACTGTGCCACCCGCCACTAACACTGTGCCACCCAACTCTAATACTGCGCCACACGCCACTAACACTGTGCCACCCGCCACTAACACTGCGCCACCCGCCACTAACACTGTGCCACCCGCCACTAACACTGTGCCTTTCACTACCTCATTTAGATATTTAGGAATTCCGGTGATTCCCCTAAGATCCGAGACTATGGCAGATTAAACATACCCCGCTGCTGCAAAGGTTCAGGGACCGGAGTAAAGCACGGACTTCTCTCTGTCTGTAGCGGGTAGAGAGAATCTGATCAGAATGATCCTCATGCCCCAATTACTATATGTACTCCATAATGCGCCAGTGCTAGTGACTTTAAAGATGTTCAGGATTATAAACGCCCTTTTTCTGAACACTTATATGGAGAAAACGCTCACTGAGGATCAAACTCGAGTACCTCCAGCGCCCCAGTGCCCTGCCAACCCCCTGGCTCTATTATATAGCTGCTCAGCTACGGCAACTGATTGGCACACTACATTCCACCTCAGAGGGTATGGCTGGTGGCTCATCGGAGTCAGTGATGTTATACACAGTAAAGGAGAGACTTGGCACCGGCGGCCTCGGAGGCGCTGGACTTTGGCAAACCAAATAAACAACAGCCGACCTACAACCAGGGGGTGCAGGGGGGTGACGGGCTATACCAACCTTTAACCCTAGAGGAACCCCAAAAGTTATTTTCAGGTCTCGAGGAACCCTTACTAAAACCAATTCATCAGGGGTCAATAGAACAATGCCCCTGATACTGGCAGCCAATAGGAACAATGCCCCCTGATACTGGCGGCCAATAGGAAGAATGTCCCCCTTAAAGTGGTGCTCAGAATCCCACCCTTAGAAAAAAAAAATGTCACGATAGAAACCGACCGCCTTCTCTGATTGGTCAGTCTGGGTAATTATTATATAGGATTTATATTACACAGAGACTGTGTGCAGCGCGTTACACCATGAGGGCAGACAGTACAATTACATTACAATTTTACCCCCCAATACCAGGCACTTCCCCCCCTCCTCCCCCCTCAATACCAGACACTCCCCCCTCAATACCAGACACTCCCCCCTCAATACCAGGCACTGCCCCCTCCTCCCCCCTCAATACCAGACACTCCCCCCCTCCTCCCCCCTCAATACCAGACACTCCCCCCTCCTCCCCCCTCAATACCAGACACTCCCCCCCTCCTCCCCCCTCAATACCGGCACTTTCCCCCCTCCCCCCTCAATACCAGACACTCCCCCCTCCTCCCCCTCAATACCGGCACTTTCCCCCCTCAATCCCAGACACTCCCCCCCTCCTCCCCCCTCAATACCGGCACTTTCCCCCCTCCCCCCTCAATACCAGACACCCCCCCCTCCTCCCCCCTCAATACCTGCACTTTCCCCCCTCAATACCAGACACTTCCCCCTCCCCCTCAATACCAGACACCCCCCCTCAATACCAGACACCCCCCCTCCTCCCTCAATACCAGACACTTCCCCCCCTCCCCCCTTCAATACCGGGCACTTCGCCCCCCCCTCCCCCCTCAATACCGGGCACTTCGCCCCCCCCTCAATACCGGGCACTTCCCCCCCTCAATACCGGGCACTTCCCCCTCAATACCGGGCACTTCCCCCCCTCAATACTGGGCACTTCCCCCCTCCCCCCTTCAATACTGGGCACTTCCCCTCCCCCCCTTCAATGCCGGGCACTTCCCCCCCTCAATACCAGGCACTTCCCCCCCTCAATACCGGGCAAATCTTCCAGAGGGCAAGTGGATGGTGGTAGAGGGAAAGGGGGGTGCCTATGTCCTCATTGGGTGGGGGGCTGTGTCCTCATTGGCTGGGGGCTGTGTGTTCCCATTGGGGGGGGCATCTGTGTCCCCATTGGGTGGGAGCTGCAGCTGTGTCCCCATTTGGGGGGCATCTGTGTCCTCATTGGGGGGCCCTGTGTCCTCATTGGGGGGGGCTGTGTGTCCCCATTTGGGGGGGCATCTGTGTCCTTATTAGGTGGGGGCCCTGTGTCCTTATTGGCTGGGGGCTGCGTGTTCCCATTGG
>NW_027507788.1:229114587-229186924 GCF_037356315.1 Lithobates pipiens
CAGTAGAAGACCTGGGGGGGGAACTCAGTAGAAGACCTGGGGGGGGGGAACTCAGTAGAAGATACGGGGGTGGGGAACTCAGTAGAAGACCTGGGGGGAACTCAGTAGAAGACCTGGGGGGAACTCAGTAGAAGACCTGGGGGAGGAACTCAGTAGAAGACCTAGGGCACTCAATAGAACAGTGGTCATCAACCCCGTCCTCAGGACCCACTAACAGGCCAAGTTTGCTAGATAACCGAATACATCACAGGTGAGATCATTTTCTGCTCAGTGATTGCAGTATTCTAGTCTGCATCTCCCCCGAGGTAATACATAAAACCTGGCCTGTTAGTGGGCCCTGAGGACAGGGTTGATGACCACTGCAATAGAAGACTTGGAGCACTCAGTAGAAGACCCAGGGGGGGAACTCAGTAGAAGACTCGGGGGGGAACTCACCAGAAGACCCGGGGGGGAACTCACTAGAAGACCCGGGGGGGAACTCACTAGAAGACCCGGGGGGGGGGACTCACTAGAAGACCCGGGGGGGGGGACTCACTAGAAGACCCGGGGGGGGGGACTCACTAGAAGACCCGGGGGGGGGGGGACTCACTAGAAGACCCGGGGGGGGGGGGAACTCAGTAGAAGACCCGGGGGGGGAACTCCCTAGAAGACCCGGGGGGGAACTCAGTAGAAGACCCGGGGGGGAACTCACTAGAAGACCCGGGGGGGAACTCACTAGAAGACCCGGGGGGGAACTCACTAGAAGACCCGGGGGGGAACTCACTAGAAGACCCGGGGGGGAACTCACTAGAAGACCCGGGGGGAACTCAGTAGAAGACCCAGGGGGGGAACTCAGTAGAAGACCCGGGGGGAACTCAGTAGAAGACCCAGGGGGGGAACTCAGTAGAAGACCCGGGGGGGAACTCAGTAGAAGACCCGGGGGGGAACTCAGTAGAAGACCCGGGGGGGAACTCAGTAGAAGACCCGGGGGGAACTCACTAGAAGACCCGGGGGGGGGGAACTCACTAGAAGACCCGGGGGGGAACTCACTAGAAGACCCGGGGGGGAACTCACTAGAAGACCCGGGGGGGAACTCACTAGAAGACCCGGGGGGGAACTCACTAGAAGACCCGGGGGGGAACTCAGTAGAAGACCCGGGGGGGAACTCAGTGGAAGACCCGGGGGGGAACTCAGTAGAAGACCTGGGATATTCAGTAGACTTGGGGCAGTCAATAGAATACCTGGGGGACTTAGTAGAAGACCTGAGGCCTTCAGTAGAAAATTTGGTGCACATGCGCTGGGGGCGCCAGAGTCTACCAATGACCCTACAACACAGATCCTCAGATCAGCACTGCCCGGCGCCCGCATCTACTACTATTTTACCAGGAAGTCATCTTCCATCCAAGATTTCTTAAGCAGGAATTTTGCTTTGTGAAAATTCCCCATTTTAGGGTTAAATAATTTCTATGAAGAAGGTGGAGAAGGCCCGGAGTCACACATCCCGCGCTGATGGCGAGTGCTGCAGGTGCAAAATTGTGCTTGTGAAATGCACTTTGTGTGCCATCTGGTTGGCATCTGGTTGGCATTCCACAAAGGGAGATGTATTGAGGTCATGCCGGGGTCTGCTGGAGAGAAAAGCAAATGTGATTGTGGAAGCCGAGGGGTCTGCTGGAGAGAAAAGCAAATGTGATTGTGGAGAACGGATGCTTGTGTTGGACCCTCTGCGAGGTGCAGAAAAGAGAGCTTTGGGATTCTCATACATTGCGGTGCTTTTTTTATTTTATTTTTTTTGGGTAAAGAGAATTAACATGGTGGAAATATGGAAACACTCCTACATGAAGGTTATGGAGACAAAGTCAGGGAAAATGTTTGCATGGTTATTGTTTGTTTCTCCTGTACTACAGAAGACGACATTCATTATTATACAATTGTATATCTGAATGGACCCCGACCTGCCATGTCCTGCACTGCCTATAGGGAGAGCCAGTGAGCCGGGTTCTATCTCTTTGTTGTGCTGGAGGCCCTTATTTCCTTTCATATTGATAGGCCTCAGAATGATTGGTTTCTGAATTCAGTGCTTTGATTTTCATTTATTGAACATTGTACAAAGCAACTCATATTATACACACATATATACAGTCTCTGACAAAAGTAAGCACACCCCTCACATTTGTGTAAATCTTTTCTTCTCTCTTCTCATGTGACAACACTGAAGAAATGACACTTGTCTACAATGTAAAGTAGTGAGTGTACAGCTTGTATAACAGTGTAAATTTCCTGTCCCCTCAAAATAACTCAACACACAGCCATTAAAGTCTAAACCGCTGGCAACAAAAGTCAGTACACCCCTAAGTGAAAATCTCCAAATTGGGCCCAAAGTGTCAATATTTTGTGTGGCCGCCATTATTTTCCAGCACTGCCTTCACCCTCTTGGGCATGGAGGTCACCAGAGCTTCACAGGTCACCACTGGAGTCCTCTTCCCCTCCCCCATGATGACATCACAGAGCTGGTGGATGTTGGAGACCTTCCCCTCCTCCACCTTCCGTCTGAGGATCCCCCACAGATGATCAATAGGGTTTAGGTCTGGAGACATGCTTGGTCAGTCCATCACCTTTACCCTCAGCTTCTTTAGCAAGGCAGTGGTGGTGTTGGAGGTGTGGTTTGGGGTGGTTATCATGTTGGAATACTGCCCTGCAGTCCAGTCTCTGAAGGGAGGGGATCATGCTCTGCTTCAGTATGTCACAGTACATGTTGGCATTCATGGTCCCCTCAATGATCTGTAGCCCCCCAGTGCCGGCAGCACTCATGCAGCCCCAGACCATGACACCCCACCACCATGCCTGACTGTAGACAAGACACACTTGTCTTTGTCCTCCTCACCCGGTTGCCCCCACACACGCTTGTCACCATCTGACACCAAATACCTTTATCTTGGTCTCATCAGACCACTAGGGCCAGACATTAATCGCTGTGTGTTGAGTTATTTTGAGGGGACAGGAAATTTACACTGTTATACAAGCTGTACACTCACTACTTTACATTGTAGACAAGTGTCATTTCTTCAGTGTTGTCACATGAAAAGAGAGAAGAAAAAGATTTACACAAATGTCACGGAGGGGGGTACTTACTTTTGTCACATACTGTATAGATAGGTATGTATGTATGTATGTATGTATGTATGTATGTATGGAGGAGCCAGGAGCGCCGGGGGGGGGGGGGGGGGCTGGAGAATAGGAGGAGCCAGGAGTGCTGGGGGGGGGGCTGAGAAGAGGAGGAGCCAGGAGTGGCTGGGGGCTGAGAAGAGGAGGAGCCAGGAGTGGCTGGGGGGCTGAGAAGAGGAGGAGCCAGGAGTTCCGGGGGGCTGAGAAGAGGAGGAGCCAGGAGTTCCGGGGGGGGCTGAGAAGAGGAGGAGCCAGGAGTGCCGGGGGGGGCTGAGAAGAGGAGGAGCCAGGAGTGCCGGGGGGGCTGAGAAGAGGAGGAGCCAGGAGTGGCTGGGGGGCTGAGAAGAGGAGGAGCCAGGAGTTCCGGGGGGGGGCTGAGAAGAGGAGGAGCCAGGAGTGGCTGGGGGGCTGAGAAGAGGAGGAGCCAGGAGTGCCGGGGGGTTGAGAAGAGGAGGAAGCCAGGAATTCCAGGGGGGCTGAGAAGAGGAGGAGCCAGGAATTCCAGGGGGGGGCTGAGAAGAGGAGGAGCCAGGAGTCCCCGGGGGGGGGGGCTGAGAAGAGGAGGAGCCAGGAGTCCCCGGGGGGGGGCTGAGAAGAGGAGGAGCCAGGAGCGTGGTTTGGGGGCAGTATTGGGCACACGGGGTCGACCTCCATTTAAAGTCTGTAGTCATCATAAAGACCTAAAGTTTTTGTCTGGTTGGGCCTCAGATTTCGGAGTTTTCCCGATCATTCACCTGTGCAGTTTATCCGGAGTTGTGATGATGACGGCGTCTGCAAACTTTTCCCTTTCTACGGCTTCTCTCCAATCTGAAACAGAAAATATAGATGAGTATTGTGACTCACCGAAGTTCCAGAGACACTGGTAACTTGTCCATCACCCCAAAAAGGTCACCTCACCTGTCCTTCACTGACCCCCCACTCCACCAACTTCCAGATACGATGGAGCGACCCCCCCCCCATGTGACAGTGCTGGGGCCGGACCGGCCAATCACCTGGCAAGGTACAAGGGGGTCCAGAGACCGAGGTGTAGAGACTTGGGTGTGCATTCAATGGATGGAAAACATCCAACGGGCTCAGGGGTTGGTGAGGCGGATCCCACACAACGAGGCTTTCCCCAAGGGGCACCCAACAGTCACCCAGTCCATGGACATTGAAGAGGAAGTAAATCCTGATGGGTTTTACTTCCTCTTTTGCTCGCTGCAAAGCCTGCAAATGAAAAGCATAATGGGCTAGTCTGCATTGCACACTAGCCCATTATGTGCCACTTACCTGCAAAGAATCCAGCGATGTGCCCTGTGTGGGCAGCGTCCATCTTCTGTCCCTCTTCCTTCTGGGCCGCAGACTCTGGCTCTGTGATTCACCGGAGCCGCGTGAAGTCACTCCCGCGCATGCACCCCAGAGCCGCGACTAACGGCACAGGCTAGGGAAGAAACGGCACTTCGTTTTGTTTCTTCCCCATGCATGCGCCATAGAAAGAAGAGGAGGAGCCAGGAGAGTCGGTGAGGGATCTGAGAAGAGGAGGAGCTAGGAGCGTCAGTGGTGGACCCGAGAAGAGGAGGAGCTAGGAGCGTCAGTGGCGGACCCGAGAAGAGGAGGAGCTAGGAGCGTCAGTGGCGGACCTGAGAAGAGGAGGAGCCAGGAGCGGCGGTGAGGGACCTGAGAAGAGGAGGAGCCAGGAGCGTCGGGGGGGGGGTGGACCTGAGAAGAGGAGGAGCCAGGAGCGTCGGGGGGGTGGACCTGAGAAGAGGAGGAGCCAGGAGCGTCGGTGGCAGACCCGAGAAGAGGAGGAGCCAGGAGAGTCAGTGGCAGACCCGAGAAGAGGAGGAGCCAGGAGAGTCAGTGGCGGACCTAAGAAGGAGGAGGAGCCAGGAGCATCAGTGGTGGACCCGATAAGAGGAGGAGCCAGGAGCGTCAGTGGTGGACCCGAGAAGAGGAGGAGCTAGGAGCATCAGTGGTGGACCCGAGAAGAGGAGGAGCTAGGAGCGTCAGTGGCGGACCCGAGAAGAGGAGGAGCTAGGAGCGTCAGTGGCGGACCTGAGAAGAGGAGGAGCCAGGAGCGTCGGGGGGGTGGACCTGAGAAGAGGAGGAGCCAGGAGCGTCGGGGGGGTGGACCTGAGAAGAGGAGGAGCCAGGAGCGTCGGTGGCAGACCCGAGAAGAGGAGGAGCCAGGAGAGTCAGTGGCGGACCTAAGAAGGAGGAGGAGCCAGGAGCATCAGTGGTGGACCCGAGAAGAGGAGGAGCCAGGAGCATCAGTGGTGGACCCGAGAAGAGGAGGAGCCAGGAGCATCAGTGGTGGACCCGAGAAGAGGAGGAGCCAGGAGCGTCAGTGGCGGACCCGAGAAGAGGAGGAGCCAGGAGCATCAGTGGTGGACCCGATTAGAGGAGAAGCAAGAAGCGTCAGTGGTGGACCCGAGAAGAGGAGGAGACAGAAGCGTCAGTGGGGGACCCGAGAAGAGGAGGAGCCAGAAGCATCAGTGGCGGACCCGAGAAGAGGAGGAGCCAGGAGCATCAGTGGTGGACCCGAGAAGAGGAGGAGCCAGGAGCGTCAGTGGCGGACCCGAGAAGAGGAGGAGCCAGGAGCATCAGTGGTGGACCCGATTAGAGGAGAAGCAAGAAGCGTCAGTGGTGGACCCGAGAAGAGGAGGAGCAAGAAGCGTCAGTGGTGGACCTGAGAAGAGGAGGAGCTAGGAGCGTCAGTGGTGGACCCGAGAAGAGGAGGAGCCAGGAGCATCAGTGGCGGACCCGAGAAGAGGAGGAGCTAGCAGCGTCAGTGGTGGACCCGAGAAGAGGAGGGGCCAGGAGCATCAGTGGCGGACCCGAGAAGAGGAGGAGCCAGGAGCATCAGTGGCGGACCTGAGAAGAGGAGGAGCTAGCAGCGTCAGTGGTGGACCCGAGAAGAGGAGGAGCCAGGAGCATCAGTGGTGGACCCGAGAAGAGGAGGAGCCAGGAGCGTCAGTGGTGGACCCGAGAAGAGGAGGAGCTAGGAGCGTCAGTGGCGGACCCAAGAAGAGGAGGAGCCAGGAGCGTCAGTGGTGGACCCGAGAAGAGGAGGAGCTAGGAGCGTCAGTGGTGAACCCGAGAAGAGGAGGAGCCAGGAGCGTCAGTGGTGGACCCGAGAAGAGGAGGAGCTAGGAGCGTCGCTGGCGGACCCGAGAAGAGGAGGAGCTAGGAGCGTCAGTGGCAGACCCGAGAAGAGGAGGAGCCAGGAGCGTCAGTGGTGGACCCGAGAAGAGGAGAAGCCAGGAGCGTCAGTGGTGGACCCGAGAATAGGAGGAGCCAGGAGCATCAGTGGTGGACCCGAGAAGAGGAGGAGCTAGGAGCGTCAGTGGCGGACCCGAGAAGAGGAGGAGCTAGGAGCGTCAGTGGCGGACCCGAGAAGAGGAGGAGCTAGGAGCGTCGGTGGTGGACCCGAGAAGAGGAGGAGCCAGGAGCGTCGGTGGTGGACCCGAGAAGAGGAGGAGCCAGGAGCGTCGGTGGTGGACCCGAGAAGAGGAGGATCGGGGGAGGGGGGCTGCTCTGTGTAAAGCCATTGCAGAGTCGGGAAGTATTACATGTTTGTTATTTTTTCTTATTGAACCTTTAATGTCACTTTAGTTGTTTCTTATCTCTTGTGGCCTCTGATCTCTAATTGGAGGTTTCCAGGCCGGTACAACAGCCATATGAGGGCGTCCTACTCTCTCTACTAGATTTTTACTTTATATTTATATTGTAAAGCGCTGAGCAAACTGTTGGCACCATATGAATCCTGTATAATAATATTCAAATTTCTCCAATGGGGACACAGAGTAAAACAAATATACAGATTTAATGGAGTGGGGGAAGGGTTAGAACACCTAAATATGCATTTACTGCGCCTTCTGGGGACCGTCGTTCTCAGTATTTCTTGCTCAGGTGTCAAAAAAGACAGGAAGTGAGGGAAAGTCTCCCCGATGGAGTCACAATTATAAACTGGACAGAAATGCCGGTGTTCCGTCAGAATCGGAGACCCATCAGGATAGATGTGACGTTCTGTCCCAACACTGCGACGGCCATCTTGGTACACCCCGCACTCGTCCACAGTAAGCCTGCAGTCAAGAAGGCGGCAAGCGGACATCTTTTTACACCCAGCCAAGTCTGGCAATTCACGCTAACTGACCTTATATAGTGAAATACGGGATTTAGAAACCCGCGGCACGGTTTTGATGTTGAATTTTAACCACTTAAGGACCGGGCCTATTTTTCAAACTTGTTACTTAAAAGTTAAAATCCTCGTAGTGTTGTACATCGCCGCGTTGTTGACGGTGGAAAATTCTGAGAACTTGTGTGTGATCTGTGTGTGTGCAAGCCGAGCTTGAGCGGAATTCCCGTCGGAAAACATTCGGAAATCCGCTCCTGTGTACGCGGCATCAGAGCCACTTACAACACCCAAAAATGGATCTTCCGCTGATCTGGCCCCCCCCCCCTCCCTCCGGTGTCACATGTGGCACCTTTCAGGGGGGAGCAACATGTACAATACAGCGAAAGATCGCCGCAGAATCCAGGGCGATCTACACCATGTCCGGCCCCTCCTCTGTCCCCTCCCCCCGCCGCTGTCTTCTGGGAGACACACAGGTCCCAGAAGACAGCAGGGACCAGTCAGAACGCACAGCGTGACTCGCGCATGCGCAGTAGGGAAACAGGCTTCACTTCCTGATTAGTAAAAAGAAGTGTGAAATGTAAGACTTTGGGTGTAAAAAGATGTCCGCTGCTGCTGACTGCAGTGAATTACGGGGTGTACCAAAATGGCTACCACGGTGTAGTGAAGGAATGTCACTTCTGTTACCTAATCTGACGGGTCACCGATTCTGATGGAACGCCGGCCCCAGGCTTCAAAAATAATGTTTTAGTTTTTTATTTCAGTGAGAGGAAAAAAAAAAAAAAACACTCGCCTTCAAAATATTTGTCTTCATCCACCTCGTGGTACTTTTTCATATTTTCTCTGGCGGCGGATCGCGGATCCACAACCCCAACAACCTGAAAGACAAGAAAAAAAAAAGAAAACACAAAGTGAGAGCCGAATTAAAAATGGGAAATTTTTCTCATCATCATAATATCCTGGCTTCAGACGTGGAAGTCCGGAAGTCCGGAAGTCCGGGCCGGGAATGCAGTTCCAGTTTTTTATTCCTCTGGGAAGACACTATAGGAGAATTGGAAGGAGGATTTCACACGAGGAACGATCGTTGGATTGTAGTAGATTGTGTCCCCAGCTCTCCACACCCCAGACTTTCCAAACGAACATTTCTGAAGGGAAAACTCCGACATTTTGTCACGTTTGTGAACAGAACCAACGATTTCGGTTTTCGTGTGAGAAAATAACATAAGATTGATTGTGAGTGAATCAGAAACAAACGGAACCCCCCCCCCCCAGAACCCCCCCATTGGTGTCCCCCCGCTCCTCACTCCTGCATGCGGTCGGTCCCCCATCTGTGTCCACCGGACCATGACAGACCTCTGTACAGGCTCGCTGCTGGTACCATGTGATCGCTGTAACCAATCATAGCAGATCATATGACAATTGTAAGCAATGAATGGCTTCCGTCCATCGTGTATTATTGTGTTGCTAGCCGTGATTGGTCACATTGATCACATGGTACGGACAGGCCAATCACAGACCAACCGTACCATGTGCAACTACAAAAACAAAGAAGGGAAGGCGCAACCCCCCCCCCCGGGGCATCTCCCGACCACAAATTTCCGTTTTACTCAGGTAATACCCCAGGGGTTTGCAGCTTCCCTTCTTTGTTCTTGTAGTTCCACACTGGATACCCCATCCGAGGAGGGCGGGCAGAGCACCGAGTATACTCGTGTTACTGGTCCCGCCTTATCCCCCCCCCATTGAGGACCACTCAGCGCTGGAAGGTTTACCTGTCTTTTCCTGTTCAACCGTACCATGTGATTATCTCTGCCCAATCAAAGCCAATCACAACCATACCCACTTCCATTCAGTAAAAACGTTTGGTTGTTGCAGCCACATTCACTGTAATAAAGACGTGTAAAAAAAAAAAAAAAAAAAAAAATCCCGATCGCTTCCCCTGAGTACTACAGTATTAAAAAAATAAAATAATTTAAATTATAATTTTTTTTTTTTTTACATATCGTCAGCAGTCGGTGTCCCCGATCATCGCCACACCAGTCATATGATGACGCCGTACTGCACTGGTGACAGGATGTAAAAAAAATTAAAATAATTTTATTTTATATATATATATATATATATATATATATATATATATATATATATATATATATATATATATATATATATATATATATATATATATTATATATATATAAAATTAATTTTTAATTTTTTGTATATATAATGTGGAATGTGGGTGGTCTGGGGCAGTGGTGGCGGACCTTAGCGCCCCGGATGTTATTGGGGCCGCACTACCCTTGATGCTCAACTACACTGCAGAGTGTGTATGGGGTGGGGGTGGGGCCGGGGCATCTGGGGTGCCGGGGTTTGCCATCACTGGTCTGGAGTATCACCATGGGGTGGGTTTTTTGTATTCCCCCCCCCCCCTTCTTCCCTTCCCCCCCCCCCTTCCCTCTTTTTAGTAGGGACCGCTGCAGTGTGTTGGTATATGTCTCATGTTTTACACATTATTATTATTATTATTATATGACATGTTCTTTATTATTACCTATAGGATGTGAATAATGTTTTTATTTGTTGTTATGTAAATTTGAAAATGTTCAATAAAATTAGAATTGAACAAAGAAATGAGATCAGCCGCTGGTACATCCGGATTGATCCCCCCCCACCCCCTCTATACATTGTAAAGCGCTGAGTAAACTGTTGGCGCTATATAAATCGTGTATAATAATAATAATAAATCGATTGTCAGATATATTTATCCCCATAGTCTGTGGTCTCTATAACTTTCCTACACACCAAACAATATTCACTGATTTGGGGGATTTTCACCACATGGAGGGAAATTGGAGTTGGAAGAAATTTATGAAGAAATATTATTAATTTGCAAAATTTTATAACAGAAGCGAAGAAAAATTATTATTATTTTATTTTTTTTACATTTTCTGCCTTTTTTCTTTTATTTTGCATAAAAAGTGCCGCGCACGCTCAGATCAAATTACAAGACAAAAACTATTGGCTACCGGCCTCAAGGTAGTCCCGTCATACGCAAAGAACGTCATCGCGTTCCGAACGATCGGATTTTCTGACAACTTTGTTGCAACACCAGTTTAGGACAAAATCCGTCGGGAAAAAATACGACGGATTTTGTTGTCGGAATGTCCGACCCGTGTGTACAGGACATAACATGACCGCGTAATTGTCATTCAAAGTGTGACAGCGCTGAGAGCTGAACATCGGCCTGGGCGGGGGCGGGGCAGGGGGGGGTGTTTGGTACTGAAGGGGGTTAAAGGACTCCGGTCACATAGATAACAGATTGTAAAGAAGATCTGATCCCGATGATCACTGAGATCTGTAGGTCACGTCGGGTTTACATTCTTTATGGATCACACAGGAGGAGATCTTCCCGCACTCCGAAGGTCACAACACCAATCCATGTCCGATGAGCCGGGAAGTGCGCCCCTTGTGGCCGGCCAGTTGCAGGCGATTGGTGTGGATCATAAAATTCCAGCAAAAGCTTACAGGAATATCAAAGTCCCAACCCGAGATATGAGGACAATGAAGAGAACGGCCTCATTTCTTGTATCCGGAGTTCCTCCATAAACATTTCTGTAACACGAAACCCGCAATTCTTCCTCCTTCTGAGTCAGTTAAACCGCCGAAACTTCCACTTCTCTTTTTAATCTCAATCATTCTACTTCACAAGTAAACACACCGAGGACACAACCCCCCGTACTTCACAAGTAAACACACCGAGGACACACCGAGGACACAACCCACCGTACTTCACAAGTAAACACACCGAGGACACGCCCCCCCGTACTTCACAAGTAAACACACCGAGGACACACCAAGGACACGGCCCCCCCGTACTTCACAAGTAAACACACCGAGGACACGACCCCCCCGTACTTCACAAGTAAACACACCGAGGACACGGCCCCCCGTACTTCACAAGTAAACACACCGAGGACACGGCCCCCCGTACTTCACAAGTAAACACACCGAGGACACGACCCCCCCCCGTACTTCACAAGTAAACACACCGAGGACACGCCCCCCCCCGTACTTCACAAGTAAACACACCGAGGACACGACCCCCCCCCGTACTTCACAAGTAAACACACCGAGGACATGACCCCCCCGTACTTCACAAGCAAACACACCGAGGACACGACCCCCCCTTACTTCACAAGTAAACACACCGAGGAAACGACCCCCCGTACTTCACAAGTAAACACACCGAGGACACGACCCCTCGTACTTCACAAGTAAACACACCGAGGACACGACCCCCCGTACTTCACAAGTAAACACACCGAGGACACGACCCCCCGTACTTCACAAGTAAACACACCGAGGACACGACCCCCCGTACTTCACAAGTAAACACACCGAGGACACTACCCCCCCGTACTTCACAAGTAAACACACCGAGGACACAACCCACAGTGCTTCACAAGTAAACACACCGAGGACACAACCCCCCGTACTTCACAAGTAAACACACCGAGGACACGACCTCCCGTACTTCACAAGTAAACACACCGAGGACACGACCCCCCGTACTTCACAAGTAAACACACCAAGGACACCCCGAGGACACAACCCCCCGTACTTCACAAGTAAACACACCGAGGACACACCCCCCGTACTTCACAAGTAAACACACCGAGGACACACCCCCCCGTACTTCACAAGTAAACACACCGAGGACACACCCCCCCGTACTTCACAAGTAAACACACCGAGGACACGACCCCCCCCGTACTTCACAAGTAAACACACCGAGGACACGGCCCCCCCCGTACTTCACAAGTAAACACACCGAGGACACGACCCCCCCGTACTTCACAAGTAAACACACCGAGGACACGACCCCCCCGTACTTCACAAGTAAACACACCGAGGACACGCCCCCCCCCGTACTTCACAAGTAAACACACCGAGGACACGACCCCCCCCCGTACTTCACAAGTAAACACACCGAGGACACGACCCCCCATACTTCACAAGTAAACACACCGAGGACACGACCCCCCGTACTTCACAAGTAAACACACCGAGGACACAACCCCCCGTACTTCACAAGTAAACACACCGAGGACACGACCCCCCCGTACTTCACAAGTAAACACACCGAGGACACGACCCCCCGTACTTCACAAGTAAGCACACCGAGGACACGACCCCCCGTACTTCACAAGTAAACACACCGAGGACACAACCCACAGTGCTTCACAAGTAAACACACCGAGGACACGACCTCCCGTACTTCACAAGTAAACACACCGAGGACACGACCCCCCGTACTTCACAAGTAAACACACCGAGGACACACCGAGGACACAACCCACCGTACTTCACAAGTAAACACACCGAGGACACACCGAGGACACAACCCCCCGTACTTCACAAGTAAACACACCGAGGACACGACCCCCCGTACTTCACAAGTAAACACACCGAGGACACAACCCCCCGTACTTCACAAGTAAACACACCGAGGACACGACCCCCCCGTACTTCACAAGTAAACACACCGAGGACACGACCCCCCGTACTTCACAAGTAAGCACACCGAGGACACGACCCCCCGTACTTCACAAGTAAACACACCGAGGACACAACCCACAGTGCTTCACAAGTAAACACACCGAGGACACGACCCCCCGTACTTCACAAGTAAACACACCGAGGACACGACCCCCCGTACTTCACAAGTAAACACACCGAGGACACACCGAGGACACAACCCACCGTACTTCACAAGTAAACACACCGAGGACACACCGAGGACACAACCCCCCGTACTTCACAAGTAAACACACCGAGGACACGACCCCCCCGTACTTCACAAGTAAACACACTGAGGACACGACCCCCCGTACTTCACAAGTAAACACACCGAGGACACGACCCCCCCCCGTACTTCACAAGTAAACACACCGAGGACACACCGAGGACACAACCCACCGTACTTCACAAGTAAACACACAGAGGACACGACCCCCCGTACTTCACAAGTAAACACACCGAGGACACAACCCACCGCACTTCACAAGTAAACACACCGAGGACACGACCCCCCGTACTTCACAAGTAAACACACAGAGGACACACCGAGGACACAACCCCCCGTACTTCACAAGTAAACACACCGAGGACACAACCCCCTGTACTTCACAAGTAAACACACAGAGGACACACCGAGGACACAACCCCCCGTACTTCACAAGTAAACACACCAAGGACACAACCCCCCGTACTTCACAAGTAAACACACCGAGGACACAACCCCCCGTACTTCACAAGTAAACACACCGAGGACACAACCCACCGCACTTCACAAGTAAACACACCGAGGAAACGACCCCCCGTACTTCACAAGTAAACACACCGAGGACACAACCCACCGTACTTCACAAGTAAACACACCGAGGACACAACCCACCGTACTTCACAAGTAAACACACCGAGGACACAACCCACCGTACTTCACAAGTAAACACACCGAGGACACGACCCCCCGTACTTCACAAGTAAACACACTGAGGACACAACCCACCGCACTTCACAAGTAAACACACCGAGGACACGACCCCCCGTACTTCACAAGTAAACACACAGAGGACACACTGAGGACACAACCCCCCGTACTTCACAAGTAAACACACCGAGGACACGACCCCCCGTACTTCACAAGTAAACACACCGAGGACACGATGCCCCGTACTTCACAAGTAAACACACCGAGGACACGACCCCCCCGTACTTCACAAGTAAACACACCGAGGACACGACCCCCCCCGTACTTCACAAGTAAACACACCGAGGACACAACCCCCCCGTACTTCACAAGTAAACACACCGAGGACACAACCCACCGTACTTCACAAGTAAACACACCGAGGACACGACCCCCCGTACTTCACAAGTAAATACACGAGGACGCGGCCCCCCCGTACTTCACAAGTAAACACACCGAGGACACAACCCCCCCGTACTTCACAAGTAAACACACCGAGGACACGACCCCCCGTACTTCACAAGTAAACACACCGAGGACACAACCCACCGCACTTCACAAGTAAACACACCGAGGACACGATGCCCCGTACTTCACAAGTAAACACACCGAGGACACGACCCCCCCCGTACTTCACAAGTAAACACACCGAGGACACGACCCCCCGTACTTCACAAGTAAACACACGAGGACGCGGCCCCCCCGTACTTCACAAGTAAAAACACGAGGACATGACCCCCCGTACTTCACAAGTAAACACACCGAGGACACGACCCTCCGTACTTCACAAGTAAACAAACCGAGGACATGACCCCCCGTACTTCACAAGTAAACACACCGAGGACACAACCCCCCGTACTTCACAAGTAAACACACCGAGGACACGACCCCCCATACTTCACAAGTAAACACACCGAGGACATGACCCACCGTACTTCACAAGTAAACACACCGAGGACACGACCCCCCGTACTTCACAAGTAAACACACCGAGGACACGACCTACTGTACTGCCGCCTCTCTAGGCATGCATAGGTCAGAAGACACCAACCTACCTCCTCTATATTGTGACCTGAGCTACTAACCCCCCCCCCCCCCCAATTCTGTGTAGTGACCCCAATAACCAGCTTTGTTCAATGGATGACAAGAAGTTCAAATGGGATTTTTCCCTTAGCTTCACGTTTCAAGGAAAATTTGAAAGGTATTCCCTGTATATCCGATAGGATTTTCCGATGGAAAACGTGTGATGGGACCTGTTGTCGGAAATTCTGACCGTGTGTCGGCTCCATCACACATTTTCCATAGGAATTTCCTTCACACAAAATTTTAGATCTGGGTCTCAAATTTTCCAACAACAAAATCCGTCGTTGGAAATTCCGATCGTCTGACGCACAAACGCCGCGCATGCTCGGAATCCAGCAGAAGAGCCGCACTGGCTATTGAACTTAATTTTCCTCGGCTCGTCATACGTCTTGTACCTCACCGCGTTCTCGACGTTCAGAATTTCCGACCAACTTTGTGTGATGGTGTGTATGCAGGACAAGTTCAAGCCAACATCCGTCGTAAAAAATCCCAGGATTTTGTTGTTGGAAAAAAAAAAAAAAAAAGTGAGAACACAAAACATGCACAGGGTATATATGTGATCCTCTTCTGAAGAGGAAAGACACCGTCCCGCATCCCCTGCGATACAAGGCTCCTGACGGGGACTGGGGTAATTGTCAACCAAATGGCCAAAACCAGGTTCACTCCATTCTTCAGGAGATCTGCAGAGGCAAACTCAACCCAAGTACTAGTTGGGGCTCTTCTGAAGGGAGACCCCCATAGGAGGGTGAGAACCTCACTTCCAAGTACTAGGTGGGGCTCCCCTGAAAGGAGACCTCATAAAAGGAGGGGGAACCTGATTTCCAAATATTGATGGGGCTCCTCTGAAGGGAGACCCCATGAGAGGGGGAGAACCTGACTCCCAAGTTCTAGATGGGGCTACCCTGAGGGAGAACACATGAGAGGGGGAGAACCTGACTCCCAAGTTCTAGATGGGGCTACCCTGAGGGAGAACACATGAGAGGGGGGAGAACATGACTCCCAAGTACTAGGTGGGGCTGCCCTGAACGGAGACCCCATGGGAGGGGGAGAACCTGACTCTCAATTACTAGGTGGGGCTGCCCTGGGGGAGAACCCATGGGAGGGGGAGAACCTGACTCCCAAGTTCTAGATGGGGCTTCCCTGAAGAGAGACCCCATGAGGGGGAGAACCTGACTCCCAAGTACTAGGGGGGCTGTCCTGAGGGAGAACCCATGGGAGGGGGAGAACCTGACTCCCAAGTTCTAGGTGGGGCTGCCCTGAGGGAGAACCCATGAGAGGGGGAGAACCCGACTCCCAAGTTCTAGATGGGGCTTCCCTGAAGGGAGACCCCCATCAGAGGGGGAGAACCTTACTATAAGACTACATGTCCTCCCCCCTCCTGCCAAGACTTTCAGGGCAAGTCTAAGCACCTACAAACTACTAATTGGAAGCATATGAAGAGCATTGTGCTGTGCAAAAATAAATAAGTGCTTTTGGGGTGCCAAAGTGCAAGACATTGGCTGGCCTGCAGGTGGTGCTCTGACCAATGTGCCATACTAAAAACCCAGTACATTACCTCATAGTGACTTTTTCTGGCACCTTTGGACTGCCAGGGGCCAGATTCAACCCAGGAGGGAAAGAGCCCAACCATGTACCCACCTTATTACTAACCCGCCCCCCCTAATCTGGCAAGAGGGCCGGTGTCCTGTCGCCAAAAACGAATAAGATCAGTTATTACACTTGATCTTAGCCAAAGGATGGAATAAAACACAAGTAATAAAAGGTGTCTACAACTAAGCTCATGAGCAGGTGAAACGCGTTGGATGGGTGGGTGTGGCTTAGGAGGAAGCAGAGCTGGAAACCTGTGCGCTTCTATTCCTTTCCGTTTAGATACATGATAACGAGGTAGAGATGAGTCAAGTGATTTCAAACACATTTATTTCACTTAGAAATTCCCGTTTTGCTCATTGAGCTTCAGATTTTGGCACTATATATATATATTTTTTTTTTATTACATATTTTATATTGTTACATTTTAAATATTTGTATTATTAAATATTTTTTATTATTTATGTTTTTACATTTATGACAGTTTTCTTTATTTCATTAAGTGGTCTTTGGGCTTGAATTTTTTTTTGGTACGGCCACTATACATATTTTTCCATTTCTCGTGGTTTGTTTTTTGCCTTTTGTAAAAAAAAAAAAAAAATGAAGTGGTCAAGCTAATGAAGAGCAAGTCTGGGAAAGCCGAAAGGAGCTTTTCTAACCCCAAGGAGCCATTTAAAGCCGATTGCAAAATTCACTTGACCAAAACCCACTTTAAATTTCATCCTACTGATTGACTAACGCATTTCACCAAAATAGAGAAATTTCACTGACATCTCCCTATTGTTGCTGAATTTCTGGGGAAAGGAAAACTGCTATGTTTGTTCCTCCCAGATAAGAAGCGCCGAACCTTCGATCGCAGAGTGTTCAGTCTTACTTACAATCGGTCATATCTCACAGCTGGCACAGGGTATGGCCAGGATTACGCATTTAAACCACATTTACGTTCGTTGGTGAAAGCAGCTGCCTTGGCTTCACATGCTTGGAGCTGGTATTGAATACCTCTGTTGCAAATTCAAAAAAAAATAAAAAATATTTAAAAAGGGGCAAAAAAAAAAAAATTAAAATATGCATATAATTAGTCAGGTTGAAAAAAATAAAAAAAATAAAAAATAAAACACAACTCCATTCAGTTCAACCAATAGAAAAAAAAGATTAGAAAAAAAAAATGTATGAAGTCTTTCCTCTGTGTGTATGGGTTTTTTTTCTGTAATACAATTCTTGTCCACTGTGTTTTTTTTTACATGGTAAATAAAGTTTTCGGTGATTGATGTCATCGCTGGCGCCGAGTGTTTTTCTCGTATTTCCAGAAATATACTTTGTTTCTTTTATGCTGAAAATGTCGGTGAGCAGGGATTGGCTGCGGTCTCAGACTGGTTTCAGCCAGACCAGCCTTTATAAATAAAAAAATATATATATTTTTTTTTTATCTTCTACTAATATCCTTTGTCCCGCTTGTTTTTCTAGCCAGCAGGAAGAGAGCGTTTAATTCTACACAAAACAAGACATTGTAGCTCATAAATCCTCCCAGTGCTGGGTTACTGCCCAGATAACAAAGGAGGAAATTGCCTGATTATTGCCCCCCCCCATAACTCAGACGGCTGCTGGACCCTCCCACTTGCAGGAGATATGGCTGCAGCAGGTTCCATTACAGCCCAGGCTTGGGGCACGTATTTAAAGGAAGGACCACAGAACATTTAAGAAGAGACTTAGGGGTATACTAAGATATGTCAAGGATTTGAGGGGACGCACCGTGTTATTGGAAGAAAACGCATGCAATCCAATTTTTTCCTGCATGCAAGATCCAATTTTTATATATTTTTTTTTTTCCTGCATGCAAAATCAATTTTTTATCTTTTTTTTCCTGCATGCAAGATCCAATTATTTTTTTTTTTTTTTTTTTCCTGCATGCAAAATCAATTTTTATCTTTTTTTTTTTCCTGCATGCAAGATCCAATTTTTATCTTTTTTTTTTTTTTTCCTGCGTGCAAAATCCATTTTCATCTTTTTTTTTCCTGCATGCAAGATCCAATTTTTATCTTTTTTTTTTTTTTTCCTGCGTGCAAAATCCATTTTCATCTTTTTTTTTTCCTGCATGCAAGATCCAGTTTCTATCTTTTTTTTTCCTGTGTGTAAAATCCAATTTTCGTCCTTTATTTTTTATTACTGCAGACGATGGAGCTTATTTTTTACTAGAAAGCAGAAAAGAAGATTTTCCCCCCACTGAAGCGATCAGAAAATGTTTTTCCTTTTTTTCCCCCCACAAGGACTTTTGAATTTGAAGGGTATTGTGGAGCGATAAAAAGGTGATTTCATTTTTTTTTCTTATTTATAAAATGTCTCTGAGTTCCGGACTTCAATTTCACTTGAAAAAAAAAAAATGATCCGCTGACATTGTTATTATTACTCTCTTGGAAAATTAGTGGTTAGTGATTATAATATTTTCACATAGAAGTAAATACAACTGAACATATGTGCTATTTTAAACTGCACCGGTTTAGCTAAACATTTACAGGGAAAAAAATAAAATAAAAAAATATGATGTTAATAAAATTGTGACTGTGACAAGATTTTTTTTTTTTCTGCATTTCCCCAAATGTAACATGTGCATTTTTTTTTTTTTCTCAATAAGAGAACAGATTAATATTTTCCTATTGGTGGCAGTATATCGTGTGCTATACCAAGGGCATGGTCAATATCACAGTCTGGTATATCATTTTCAATGCCACCATTTTTAGACAATTACCAGGAAGATACCATTTTGGAAGGGGGTGGGGGGGCTATTTGGCTGCTTCTGTTAGATGGTTGCAACCATTGTAAACACATGTCATTGATGGCTGAATTATTCATGCCGATTACCAATATCCTAAAATAAAGAGAAGCTTCCAGGCATTAATAAAAAAAAAAAAACGCATAAAAAAAAAAAAAAGAAATATCTGTGCATGTTAAATGGCTCATTTTCCCAATTATTATTCCAGCTATCAGAAAAAAATAAAAGTTAAAAAGTACATACATTTGCAAACCGACTTGTTAAATATTGTCAAAGTATTGACTAAATAGATTAAATACAATATATATTCTAAATATATTTTTTCTCAATCCAGTAAAATAAATTTTAGACTTGGAAAAAAAAAAATCTATATTATAATATATATATATATATATATATATATATATATATATATATATATATATATATATATATATATATATATATATATATATATATATTTGCCCCACGTTTGTGGAATGCTCTGCCTGACAGTCAATCAACTGAAAGTTTTAAAAAAGGATTAAAGACTTTTCTTTTTAATATATTTTTTAATTGATGTTAGTTGTATATTTTGATTGTAAACAATGTAGCACTTTGAGATCTTTTGATGGAAAGTGCATTATAAATAAAATGTATTTTTATTATTATTATTATTAATATATATATATTTATATTTATATTATATATAGTTTATTACCCTGCAGACTGCGCATATGGTCAGATTATTATTTTTTTCCTGAATAATTTTTTTCTTATCCATTTTGTTTAATGCATAAAAAAAATAATTTTTATTCTTTAATAGCTAAAAACATTAATTATCGAATTAAAAAATAAAAAACAATATGTAAAAAAAAAATCCAAAAGCAAACACGTCTTAAAATAAATTTTTCCAGCGGTTCTGCAGCAATTCCCATGGCAATGCTCCACTGATCGCAGTCCAAGTTCTATGGGAACTGGAATCATTTCTACAGTTATTTTATTTTATTTTTTTTCAGTTGGGCCGACCTCGTGCAATCAGAGAGAATTCTGGTAGATTTTAGCTGGAGGCGGATGCAGGAGGATACACGAGCGATTGCACAGCCTTGTTACTCAGATTGACCTTTTCCCCGGTTTGGCTGAGCCGACTCTTTTGGTCTTTTGAAGATTTTAATTTTTGAAAAAGAGTTAAAAACACTTCAACATTTTAATAAAAAAAAAAAAAAGAGCGCTTCCAAGAACCTTTCCCCAAAAATATGTCATTTTCCATAAAAAAAAAAAAGAAAAAAATCATAAAAAATACACCACTAAACAAGTAATTGTATACAGATCTGTATAATAAATCGGATACAATATATATGTATATTCAGAAAATACGGCAGACTCGGCGGAGACATTATCAGCTTTTGCTATAAAAGTATTTATAAAGATATTTGAAAGTTTCTGGTTTTGAAACAAATGCTCCTTTTATTATTTTTTAGCCAATTAGTATAATATGATTTATAATTCTCCCTAACAAGAGGCCTCGCAGTCCGGGGTGTCCGGGGTGTCCGGGGTGTGTAATGTGTGAAATGACAAAAGGATCCTCATAAAGGAATACACAAGAAATGAAAAATGATTTGAGTATTTTCTAAGGAAACTGTTGAAAAGGGGGGAGGGGGAGAGAAAGAGGTTAAGGCGGAGAGAGAGAGGAGAGAGGAGAGAGGAGAGAGAGAAGAGAGAAGGAAAAGAGGAGAGGAGAGGAGAGGAGAGAAGGGAGGGGGAGAGAGGAGAGGGAAGGGAGGAGAAAAGAGACAGAAGAGAGAGAGGAGAGAAGGGAAAGAGGAAGAAAATGTGCTAGAGAGAAAGAGAAGGGAGTGGGAGAGAGAGAGGGGAGAGAGAGAGGGGAAGGGGGAGGGGGAGAGAGAGAGGGGAAGGGGGAGGGGAGAGAGAGAGGGGGAGGGGAGAGAGAGAGGGGGGAGAGGGAGAGCTTTAGACAAACAAACAATGACAGAGAGAGGAGAGGAGAGGAGAGGAGAAAGAAGTAGAGGGCAGGGAGGGAGAATAAAAGAGAGAGAAATTCAGGGAAAAACAGGACGAGGAGGACAGAGAAAGAAAGAAAGAAAGAAAAAGAAGAAAGAAAGAAAGAAAGAAAGAGAGAGAGAGAGCCCGGGGGAGAGAGAGAGAGAGAGAGAGAGAGAGAGCCCCGGGGGGGAGAGAGAGCCTGGGGGGAGAGAGAGAGAGCGAGAGCCCGGCGGAGAGAGAGAGCCTGGGGGGGAGAGAGAGAGAGAGAGGCCCCGGGGGGGAGAGAGAGCCTGGGGGGAGAGAGAGAGAGCGAGAGCCCGGCGGAGAGAGAGCCTGGGGGGAGAGAGAGAGAGATACCGGCGGAGAGAAGCCGGCGAGAGAGAGAGAGCTCCGGGGGGAGAGAGAGCCTGGGGGAGAGAGAGAGAGCCTGGGGGAGAGAGAGAGAGAGAGAGAGAGAGAGAGAGAGAGCCCCGGGGGGGGGGGGGGAGAGAGCCCGGCGGAGAGAGAGCCTGGGGGGAGAGAGAGAGAGAGCCCCGGGGGGAGAGAGAGAGAGAGAGCCCTGGGGGGAGAGAGAGAGAGAGAGAGAGAGAGAGAGAGAGCCCCGGGGGGGAGAGAGAGAGAGAGCCCGGCGGAGAGAGAGCCTGGGGGGGAGAGAGAGAGCCCGGCGGAGAGAGAACCTGGGGGGGAGAGAGAGAGAGAGAGAGCCCCGGGGGGAGAGAGAGAGAGAGAGCCCGGCGGAGAGAGAGCCTGGGGGGAGAGAGAGAGAGAGCCCCGGGGGGGAGAGAGAGAGCCCGGCGGAGAGAGAGCCTGGGGGAGAGAGAGAGAGAGAGAGCCCGGCGGAAGAGAGAGCCTGGGGGGAGAGAGAGAGAGAGCCCCGGGGGGAGAGAGAGAGCCCGGCGGAGAGAGAGCCTGGGGGAGAGAGAGAGAGCCCCGGGGGGGGGGGGGGAGAGAGAGAGAGAGAGAGAGAGCCTGGCGGAGAGAGAGCCTGGGGGGGAGAGAGAGAGCCCCGGGGGGGAGAGAGAGAGAGCCCGGCGGAGAGAGAGCCTGGGGGGGAGAGAGAGAGAGAGCCTGGGGGGAGAGAGAGAGAGAGCCCGGGGGGAGAGAGAGAGCCCCGGGGAGAGAGAGAGCCCGGGGGGAGAGAGAGAGAGCCCGGGGGGGAGAGAGAGAGAGAGCCCGGGGGGAGAGAGAGAGAGAGCCCGGGGGGGAGAGAGAGAGAGAGCCCGGGGGGGGGGAAGAGAGAGCCCGGGGGGGAGAGAGAGAGAGCCCGGGGGGGGGGGGGAAGAGAGAGCCCGGGGGGGGGGGAAGAGAGAGCCCGGGGGGAGAGAGAGAGAGCCCGGGGGGGGGGGGGGGAGAGAGAGCCCGGGGGGGGAGAGAGAAGGCCCCGGGGGAACATGTGGGGGGTTTTTGGATTCAGGTCATTTCTAATGTGCAGGTTACATGCAGAAGGTGGTATTTTCTTGGCACGGGGGTGGCGGTGGGTCTCGGTGAAGCCATTATATGGAATAAATCGGTGACATTGGAGAATTAGGTGATGGAGATTGGAAATCCATCATGGAGGGAAGTGACACAGAACCCGGGTCGGGGGTTTGCAGGCCTGTGATTGGGGGACACACATGTGGGTTCTGTGTGTAGATGTGAGATGAATGCATTTTATTAACGGAGCAGTAGAGGGGGGGGGTGTTGTCAGGACCCTCAATCCCCCCCCCCCCCTCACATATCTCATCGGTTTCGGTAATCTCTTGGCAACCAGTCCAGTGATTCCGGGTGTGGGACGCGCTCCGCTCCTCTGCTCATGTATTGTGTTCCCTATTCTGGATGACTGAAGTATTTTCAGTGCAGTACGGTGCCTGGCACTCCGAGGACACGTGGGCACAGAGGGCACGTGGGTGGCGTACCCCAGAGAAGGGGCCCATCTGCTGGTAGTGTTTTGGTTGGAACACAACTGGGACTTAATTACAGAGCATGCAGAGAAGCCTTCATATCGGTGTCTGACTCTCCCAACATCCGAATCGCACACCGAGGTCATTATGTCCCCAAAGACAACTCAATACAAACTCCTGATAGACGTCTCCCCCCCCCCCCCGGAGGTGACCCCTACAGAATACACAAGTTACACCCCAACACCAAGAGCCCCCCTGTGCCTCCTGTGTGAGAGAACTACAAGTCTCAGCATGTTTTGCAGGACAGGAATGTTGCAAAACCATCCAAAGATCCAAACAACAGATACATGGCTTTGCTCCTGAGATGGCAGATCTGAGACTGCCCCGTGATTGGCTTCCTCCAGAGACCCCCATTTCCTGACATGACCCTCCAATATATTAGCAGGTTTTTGGCCTTCCCAATATGGAGATTCAATCTTCATTGGTGAGACACCAAAACTTCTGCTCAACTTCAGGGTAATATATAGAGGTGGCCATCATAGACTGTAGGTGCCACAGGCATTGCCCACCTCAGCCGTGTGCCGTGTGGGGGGTAATAAAGTCTCCACCCATAATGATCTCATTGCTGCTTCTTCTGCAGATCTCATGTGACCCGAAATTCCCATTACAGAGTCTCATCCACTTACAGTCAATAATAGAAAGTGCAAAATGTAATATTTCTCTGGTCTGTGCAGAGGGCTGCAAAGATTGATTGACCTGGGGGGATACATATTCTAAATTTGGCCCTTTCTACCTCCACCTATGGCACCTAACCTACCACAAGAACCAACCCAGTCCTCCACCGACCACAAGAACCAACCCAGTCCTCCACCGACCACAAGAACCAACCCAGTCCTCCACCTGTCACAAGAACCAACCCATTCCTCCACCTGTCACAAGAACCAACCCAGTCCTCCACCTGAGCAGTCACAAGAACCAACCCAGTCCTCCATCTGTCACAAGAACCAACCCAGTCCTCCATCTGTCACAAGAACCAACCCAGTCCTCCACCTAAGCAGTCACAAGAACCAACCCAGTCCTCCATCTGTCACAAGAACCAACCCAGTCCTCCACCTGTCACAAGAACCAACCCAGTCCTCCACCTAAGCAGTCACAAGAACCAACCCAGTCCTCCATCTGTCACAAGAACCAACCCATTCCTCCACCTGTCACAAGAACCAACCCAGTCCTCCACCTGAGCAGTCACAAGAACCAACCCAGTCCTCCACCTGTCACAAGAACCAACCCAGTCCTCCACCTGAGCAGTCACAAGAACCAACCCAGTCCTCCACCTGAGCAGTCACAAGAACCAACCCATTCCTCCACCTGTCACAAGAACCAACCCAGTCCTCCACCTGAGCAGTCACAAGAACCAACCCAGTCCTCCACCTGTCACAAGAACCAACCCATTCCTCCACCTGTCACAAGAACCAACCCAGTCCTCCACCTGTCACAAGAACCAACCCAGTCCTCCACCTGAACAGTCACAAGAACCAACCCAGTCCTCCACCTGAGCAGTCACAAGAACCAACCCAGTCCTCCACCTGAGCAGTCACAAGAACCAACCCAGTCCTCCACCTGAGCAGTCACAAGAACCAACCCAGTCCTCCACCTGAGCAGTCACAAGAACCAACCCGATCCTCCCATATCCATATTAGTATTAGTCTAGAGAAAGGACGGGTGGGGCGGCCCTCTTGCGGCTTGTCACTTCCCGTGGAATAGAACGTTTCCCCCAATGCTGGCCATAAACTCTCAGCTCCATATAAAGGAAAGAAAATCTTTTCCAATGAAATTATTTCTATTGACGATATAACAGGATGTGCTGAACCCACGAGATATAAATCCAGAAGAAATAAAAGAGAAGAGTTGCGAAAACACGAATGCTGCCAAGTGGGGGAAGACATGAATGTCCCGGCGTGGGGTTGAGCAATACTTTGCAGATTTATGGTAAACGACTTCTTGGAATGATTGGGATGGGAATGTTGTAACACTCCAATGTCCTCATCCACAAACCTCCGTATATTCAGAGCGCTGGAGTCCACCAGCAGGGGGCGCTAGTAGGACGGCAATGGAAAGCCCAGCATCAGATCATTCAGCTTACCAACATCTCCTTCAGGTGGTGGAAACGACATTCATTCCCTATTATTCGTTTTCATTAAACTTGGTCCAAATTTATCAAGAATCGAGGCAGAATGATAGATCTGCATTCCGTTCACTTTCCATTATTCCCAATATCAGATACAAGACGTCTTCACCATCTAATGACAGAAACGTCTGTACAATGTATCAGAGCCATGCATGGTATTGGTGGGCTCCATCGTCAGGGCAGGAAAGGATCCAATCAAATCCCTCAAACATAAAAAAAGGCTCCTATGTATCAATGGGGTTCATTTACTAAAAGCTAGAGAATGTAAAATCAGCCTCACTTCTGCATAGTAACCAATCAGCATCCAGGCTTTATTGCCAAAGCTTAATTGAAGAAGCTGAGATTAGAAGCCGATTGGCTATCATGCAGAGCTGCATCAGATTCAGCTTTAGTAAATCTCCCCCAATGATTTCTTTCTAAGGCCGCGTACACACGGGCGGACTGTTCGCCCAACTAAGTCCGTCAGACAATCCGACGGACAGTCCGTCCTACTTTTGAATGAACGGACTTGACCACACACGATGAACAGACAGTCCGCAGAAAGCTTGCGCGATGACGTGAACGGCACATACAACGGGACTAGAAAAACGACGTCCAATACACAGCAATGCAACCTTCCGCCGTGTAAATCCTTTCTGAGCATGCGCCATACTTAGTCCGTCCAACTTGCCTACACACGAGCGGACTGTCCGCTGAAACCAAGTTTGGACGGACAAAATTACGGAAATTCCAAAAGACTTAGTCCGTCAGACTGTCCGCTGAAAAAGTCAGCTGAAGCCCACACACGAGCGTGTTTCAGCGGACTAAGTTGGGCAGACAATCCGCCCGTGTGTACGCGGCCTAAGCCCTTCTACACACGGGTCGGACATTCCGACAACCAAATCCGAGAACGTGTCAGGCTAGTAGCCAATAGCTTTGGTGTAGGAATTTGATCTGAGCATGCGTGGCACTTTGCCCGATCGGAATTCTCTACACATGATCGGACAAAGTCCCATCGGATCATGTTGTCAGAAAATTTTATAGCCCAGCTGGAAAACTAGGTCCATCAGATATTCCGACGGAAACAGTCCGATGGAGACCACACACACAGTCCGATTATCCGACAACGCGGTCCTATCGGACATTTTCCGTCGCAATGTCCGATCGTGTGTACTGGTCCTACACTTGTGGTCATTGGGAAGAACGGTCCTTACACTTGTGGTTGGTGGGAAGAATGGTCCTCACACTTGTGGTTGGTGGGAAGAATGGTCCTCACACTTGTGGTCATTGGGAAGAATGGTCCTTACACTTGTGGTTGGTGGGAAGAATGGTCCTTACACTTGTGGTTGGTGGGAAGAATGGTCCTTACACTTGTGATCATTGGGATGAATGGTCCTTACACTTGTGGTCATTGGGAAGAATGGTCCTTACACTTGTGGTCAGTGGGAAGAATGGTCCTCACACTTGTGGTCAGTGGGAAGAATGGTCCTTACACTTGTGGTCAGTGGGAAGAATGGTCCTCACACTTGTGGTCAGTGGGAAGAATGGTCCTTACACTTGTGGTCAGTGGGAAGAATGGTCCTCACACTTGTGGTCATTGGGAAGAATGGTCCTTACACTTGTGGTCATTGGGAAGAATGGTCCTCACACTTGTGGTCAGTGGGAAGAACGGTCCTCACACTTGTGGTCAGTGGGAAGAATGGTCCTTACACTTGTGGTCATTGGGAAGAATGGTCCTCACACTTGTGGTCAGTGGGAAGAATGGTCCTCACACTTGTGGTCATTGGGAAGAATGGTCCTCACACTTGTGGTCAGTGGGAAGAATGGTCCTTACACTTGTGGTTGGTGGGAAGAATGGTCCTTACACTTGTGGTTGGTGGGAAGAATGGTCCTTACACTTGTGGTCATTGGGAAGAATGGTCCTTACACTTGTGGTCATTGGGAAGAATGGTCCTTACACTTGTGGTTGGTGGGAAGAATGGTCCTTACACTTGTGATCATTGGGATGAATGGTCCTTACACTTGTGGTCAGTGGGAAGAATGGTCCTCACACTTGTGGTCAGTGGGAAGAATGGTCCTCACACTTGTGGTCAGTGGGAAGAATGGTCCTTACACTTGTGGTCAGTGGGAAGAATGGTCCTCACACTTGTGGTCATTGGGAAGAATGGTCCTTACACTTGTGGTCATTGGGAAGAATGGTCCTCACACTTGTGGTCAGTGGGAAGAACGGTCCTTACACTTGTGGTCATTGGGAAGAATGGTCCTCACACTTGTGGTCATTGGGAAGAATGGTCCTCACACTTGTGGTCAGTGGGAAGAATGGTCCTTACACTTGTGGTCAGTGGGAAGAATGGTCCTCACACTTGTGGTCAGTGGGAAGAATGGTCCTTACACTTGTGGTCATTGGGAAGAATGGTCCTCACACTTGTGGTCAGTGGGAAGAATGGTCCTCACACTTGTGGTCATTGGGAAGAATGGTCCTCACACTTGTGGTCAGTGGGAAGAATGGTCCTTACACTTGTGGTTGGTGGGAAGAATGGTCCTTACACTTGTGGTTGGTGGGAAGAATGGTCCTTACACTTGTGGTCATTGGGAAGAATGGTCCTTACACTTGTGGTTGGTGGGAAGAATGGTCCTTACACTTGTGATCATTGGGATGAATGGTCCTTACACTTGTGGTCATTGGGAAGAATGGTCCTCACACTTGTGGTCAGTGGGAAGAATGGTCCTCACACTTGTGGTCAGTGGGAAGAATGGTCCTCACACTTGTGGTCAGTGGGAAGAATGGTCCTTACACTTGTGGTCAGTGGGAAGAATGGTCCTCACACTTGTGGTCATTGGGAAGAATGGTCCTTACACTTGTGGTCATTGGGAAGAATGGTCCTCACACTTGTGGTCAGTGGGAAGAATGGTCCTTACACTTGTGGTCATTGGGAAGAATGGTCCTCACACTTGTGGTCATTGGGAAGAATGGTCCTTACACTTGTGGTCATTGGGAAGAATGGTCCTCACACTTGTGGTCAGTGGGAAGAATGGTCCTTACACTTGTGGTCAGTGGGAAGAATGGTCCTCACACTTGTGGTCAGTGGGAAGAATGGTCCTTACACTTGTGGTCATTGGGAAGAATGGTCCTTACACTTGTGGTCATTGGGAAGAATGGTCCTTATACTTGTGGTCATTGGGAAGAATGGTCCTCACACTTGTGGTCATTGGGAAGAATGGTCCTTACACTTGTGGTTGGTGGGAAGAATGGTCCTTACACTTGTGGTTGGTGGGAAGAATGGTCCTTACACTTGTGATCATTGGGATGAATGGTCCTTACACTTGTGGTCATTGGGAAGAATGGTCCTCACACTTGTGGTCAGTGGGAAGAATGGTCCTTACACTTGTGGTCAGTGGGAAGAATGGTCCTCACACTTGTGGTCAGTGGGAAGAATGGTCCTTACACTTGTGGTCAGTGGGAAGAATGGTCCTCACACTTGTGGTCATTGGGAAGAATGGTCCTTACACTTGTGGTCATTGGGAAGAATGGTCCTCACACTTGTGGTCAGTGGGAAGAACGGTCCTCACACTTGTGGTCAGTGGGAAGAATGGTCCTTACACTTGTGGTCATTGGGAAGAATGGTCCTCACACTTGTGGTCAGTGGGAAGAATGGTCCTCACACTTGTGGTCATTGGGAAGAATGGTCCTCACACTTGTGGTCAGTGGGAAGAATGGTCCTTACACTTGTGGTTGGTGGGAAGAATGGTCCTTACACTTGTGGTTGGTGGGAAGAATGGTCCTTACACTTGTGGTCATTGGGAAGAATGGTCCTTACACTTGTGGTCATTGGGAAGAATGGTCCTTACACTTGTGGTTGGTGGGAAGAATGGTCCTTACACTTGTGATCATTGGGATGAATGGTCCTTACACTTGTGGTCATTGGGAAGAATGGTCCTCACACTTGTGGTCAGTGGGAAAAATGGTCCTCACACTTGTGGTCAGTGGGAAGAATGGTCCTTACACTTGTGGTCAGTGGGAAGAATGGTCCTCACACTTGTGGTCATTGGGAAGAATGGTCCTTACACTTGTGGTCATTGGGAAGAATGGTCCTCACACTTGTGGTCAGTGGGAAGAACGGTCCTTACACTTGTGGTCATTGGGAAGAATGGTCCTCACACTTGTGGTCATTGGGAAGAATGGTCCTCACACTTGTGGTCAGTGGGAAGAATGGTCCTTACACTTGTGGTCAGTGGGAAGAATGGTCCTCACACTTGTGGTCAGTGGGAAGAATGGTCCTTACACTTGTGGTCATTGGGAAGAATGGTCCTCACACTTGTGGTCAGTGGGAAGAATGGTCCTCACACTTGTGGTCATTGGGAAGAATGGTCCTCACACTTGTGGTCAGTGGGAAGAATGGTCCTTACACTTGTGGTTGGTGGGAAGAATGGTCCTTACACTTGTGGTTGGTGGGAAGAATGGTCCTTACACTTGTGGTCATTGGGAAGAATGGTCCTTACACTTGTGGTTGGTGGGAAGAATGGTCCTTACACTTGTGATCATTGGGATGAATGGTCCTTACACTTGTGGTCATTGGGAAGAATGGTCCTCACACTTGTGGTCAGTGGGAAGAATGGTCCTCACACTTGTGGTCAGTGGGAAGAATGGTCCTCACACTTGTGGTCAGTGGGAAGAATGGTCCTTACACTTGTGGTCAGTGGGAAGAATGGTCCTCACACTTGTGGTCATTGGGAAGAATGGTCCTTACACTTGTGGTCATTGGGAAGAATGGTCCTCACACTTGTGGTCAGTGGGAAGAACGGTCCTTACACTTGTGGTCATTGGGAAGAATGGTCCTCACACTTGTGGTCATTGGGAAGAATGGTCCTTACACTTGTGGTCATTGGGAAGAATGGTCCTCACACTTGTGGTCAGTGGGAAGAATGGTCCTTACACTTGTGGTCAGTGGGAAGAATGGTCCTCACACTTGTGGTCAGTGGGAAGAATGGTCCTTACACTTGTGGTCATTGGGAAGAATGGTCCTTACACTTGTGGTCATTGGGAAGAATGGTCCTTATACTTGTGGTCATTGGGAAGAATGGTCCTCACACTTGTGGTCATTGGGAAGAATGGTCCTTACACTTGTGGTTGGTGGGAAGAATGGTCCTTACACTTGTGGTTGGTGGGAAGAATGGTCCTCACACTTGTGGTTGGTGGGAAGAATGGTCCTTACACTTGTGGTCATTGGGAAGAATGGTCCTTACACTTGTGGTCATTGGGAAGAATGGTCCTTACACTTGTGGTCAGTGGGAAGAATGGTCCTCACACTTGTGGTCATTGGGAAGAATGGTCCTTACACTTGTGGTCATTGGGAAGAATGGTCCTCACACTTGTGGTCAGTGGGAAGAATGGTCCTCACACTTGTGGTCAGTGGGAAGAATGGTCCTTACACTTGTGGTCAGTGGGAAGAATGGTCCTCACACTTGTGGTCATTGGGAAGAATGGTCCTTACACTTGTGGTCATTGGGAAGAATGGTCCTTACACTTGTGGTCATTGGGAAGAATGGTCCTTATACTTGTGGTCATTGGGAAGAATGGTCCTCACACTTGTGGTCATTGGGAAGAATGGTCCTTACACTTGTGGTTGGTGGGAAGAATGGTCCTCACACTTGTGGTTGGTGGGAAGAATGGTCCTTACACTTGTGGTCAGTGGGAAGAATGGTCCTCATACTTGTGGTCAGTGGGAAGAATGGTCCTTACACTTGTGGTTGGTGGGAAGAATGGTCCTCACACTTGTGGTCAGTGGGAAGAATGGTCCTCACACTTGTGGTCAGTGGGAAGAATGGTCCTTACACTTGTGGTCAGTGGGAAGAATGGTCCTTACACTTGTGGTTGGTAGGAAGAATGGTCCTTACACTTGTGGTCAGTGGGAAGAATGGTCCTTACACTTGTGGTTGGTAGGAAGAATGGTCCTTACACTTGTGGTTGGTAGGAAGAATGGCCCTTACACTTGTGGTTGGTGGGAAGAATGGTCCTTACACTTGTGGTCAGTGGGAAGAATGGTCCTCACACTTGTGGTCAGTGGGAAGAATGGTCCTTACACTTGTGGTCATTGGGAAGAATGGTCCTTACACTTGTGGTCATTGGGAAGAATGGTCCTTATACTTGTGGTCATTGGGAAGAATGGTCCTCACACTTGTGGTCATTGGGAAGAATGGTCCTTACACTTGTGGTTGGTGGGAAGAATGGTCCTTACACTTGTGGTTGGTGGGAAGAATGGTCCTCACACTTGTGGTTGGTGGGAAGAATGGTCCTTACACTTGTGGTCATTGGGAAGAATGGTCCTTACACTTGTGGTCATTGGGAAGAATGGTCCTTACACTTGTGGTCAGTGGGAAGAATGGTCCTCACACTTGTGGTCATTGGGAAGAATGGTCCTTACACTTGTGGTCATTGGGAAGAATGGTCCTCACACTTGTGGTCAGTGGGAAGAATGGTCCTCACACTTGTGGTCAGTGGGAAGAATGGTCCTTACACTTGTGGTCAGTGGGAAGAATGGTCCTCACACTTGTGGTCATTGGGAAGAATGGTCCTTACACTTGTGGTCATTGGGAAGAATGGTCCTTACACTTGTGGTCATTGGGAAGAATGGTCCTTATACTTGTGGTCATTGGGAAGAATGGTCCTCACACTTGTGGTCATTGGGAAGAATGGTCCTTACACTTGTGGTTGGTGGGAAGAATGGTCCTCACACTTGTGGTTGGTGGGAAGAATGGTCCTTACACTTGTGGTCAGTGGGAAGAATGGTCCTCATACTTGTGGTCAGTGGGAAGAATGGTCCTTACACTTGTGGTTGGTGGGAAGAATGGTCCTCACACTTGTGGTCAGTGGGAAGAATGGTCCTCACACTTGTGGTCAGTGGGAAGAATGGTCCTTACACTTGTGGTCAGTGGGAAGAATGGTCCTTACACTTGTGGTTGGTAGGAAGAATGGTCCTTACACTTGTGGTCAGTGGGAAGAATGGTCCTTACACTTGTGGTTGGTAGGAAGAATGGTCCTTACACTTGTGGTTGGTAGGAAGAATGGCCCTTACACTTGTGGTTGGTGGGAAGAATGGTCCTTACACTTGTGGTCATTGGGAAGAATGGTCCTTACACTTGTGGTTGGTGGGAAGAATGGTCCTCACACTTGTGGTCATTGGGATGAATGGTCCTTACACTTGTGGTCATTGGGAAGAATGGTCCTCACACTTGTGGTCAGTGGGAAGAATGGTCCTCACACTTGTGGTCAGTGGGAAGAATGGTCCTTACACTTGTGGTCAGTGGGAAGAATGGTCCTCACACTTGTGGTCATTGGGAAGAATGGTCCTTACACTTGTGGTCATTGGGAAGAATGGTCCTTACACTTGTGGTCATTGGGAAGAATGGTCCCTTACACTTGTGGTCATTGGGAAGAATGGTCCTTACACTTGTGGTCATTGGGAAGAATGGTCCTCACACTTGTGGTCATTGGGAAGAATGGTCCTCACACTTGTGGTCATTGGGAAGAATAGTCCTTACACTTGTGGTCAGTGGGAAGAATGGTCCTCACACTTGTGGTCAGTGGGAAGAATGGTCCTCACACTTGTGGTCATTGGGAAGAATGGTCCTTACACTTGTGGTCATTGGGAAGAATCACCTCCTTACAGACAGCTAAAGGGATCAGTGGTGTCGGTGGGAACTTATCCGAGAGGCAGAAATGGCCCAATGCTGAAGGAACCCCTACAACCTCTGGAGGAACCCTGGTTGAGAATCACTGTCCTATAGTCTCACCTCTCCCATAGGAGCATCAACATCCTCCATTCATATGACCATGTCTGGTCCATCATGGGTCAGTTTGAATATTACACACTATCCAACCTTGTGACAAAATATAATCAGCGCAAAACCATTCCCGATACTAATAGCAGCCGTACACTGAAGGCTGAACCCCAAAAGATGAACACAGAAGAATGCAGCGCTAGGAATAGTGATGGACGAACTTCCGACGGGACGTTTCGCGAACGCGAAACGCGAACGGACACAAACGTTCGCGAAAACGACCGTTCGCCGCGGGCTCCATTGACTTCAATGGGAGGCGAATTTCGCAAACCTTTAGGTCGAATTTGCGGCCACGGGGTAATTATTAGGGGGTAGCACGTAGTCCCACCACCTGGACAATAGCATAATACATGTATGAGGTGAATTTGGGATCGATAACTACAAGCATTTTTTTTTTATTTGGGAAATTGTTCTGACAATTCAGGACTATGGAGCTAATGAAGGCAATGGAGGAGAGGGAAGGTCAGGGACCAGGGTAGGCAAACAAGAGGGTGCAGGAGATACAGAGCACTGACAGCAGCACCGTAATACAGAGCACTGACATCAGCACCGTGACATACAGCGCTGACAGCAGCTCCGTGACATACAGCGCTGACAGCAGCTCCGTGACATACAGCGCTGACAGCAGCTCCGTGACATACAGCGCTGACAGCAGCTCCGTGACATACAGCGCTGACAGCAGCTCCGTGACATACAGCGCTGACAGCAGCACCGTGACATACAGCGCTGACAGCAGCTCCGTGACATACAGCGCTGACAGCAGCTCCGTGACATACAGCGCTGACAGCAGCTCCGTGACATACAGCACTGACAGCAGCTCCGTGACATACAGCGCTGACAGCAGCTCCGTGACATACAGCGCTGACAGCAGCACCGTGACATACAGCGCTGACAGCAGCTCCGTGACATACAGCGCTGACAGCAGCTCCGTGACATACAGCGCTGACAGCAGCTCCGTGACATACAGCGCTGACAGCAGCTCCGTGACATACAGCGCTGACAGCAGCTCCGTGACATACAGCGCTGACAGCAGCACCGTGACATACAGCGCTGACAGCAGCTCCGTGACATACAGCGCTGACAGCAGCTCCGTGACATACAGCGCTGACAGCAGCTCCGTGACATACAGCACTGACAGCAGCTCCGTGACATACAGCGCTGACAGCAGCTCCGTGACATACAGCGCTGACAGCAGCACCGTGACATACAGCGCTGACAGCAGCTCCGTGACATACAGCGCTGACAGCAGCTCCGTGACATACAGCGCTGACAGCAGCTCCGTGACATACAGCGCTGACAGCAGCTCCGTGACATACAGCGCTGACAGCAGCTCCGTGACATACAGCGCTGACAGCAGCTCCGTGACATACAGCGCTGACAGCAGCTCCGTGACATACAGCGCTGACAGCAGCACCGTGACATACAGCGCTGACAGCAGCTCCGTGACATACAGCGCTGACAGCAGCTCCGTGACATACAGCGCTGACAGCAGCTCCGTGACATACAGCGCTGACAGCAGCTCCGTGACATACAGCGCTGACAGCAGCTCCGTGACATACAGCGCTGACAGCAGCTCCGTGACATACAGCGCTGACAGCAGCTCCGTGACATACAGCGCTGACAGCAGCTCCGTGACATACAGCGCTGACAGCAGCTCCGTGACATACAGCGCTGACAGCAGCTCCGTGACATACAGCGCTGACAGCAGCTCCGTGACATACAGCGCTGACAGCAGCTCCGTGACATACAGCGCTGACAGCAGCTCCGTGACATACAGCGCTGACAGCAGCTCCGTGACATACAGCGCTGACAGCAGCACCGTAAGCAGCCCCAGGAGGAAGTCAGCACAGCACAGGGATGGTGTGATCCCCTCATAATAAGAACCCCCAGGAGGAAGTCAGCACAGCACAGGGATGGTGGGAGCCCCTCATAATAAGAACACCCAGGAGGAAGTCAGCACAGCACAGGGATGGTGGGAACCCCTCATAATAAGCAGCCCCAGTAGAAATATGACACCGCTCAACCTCTTCAAAGAGGAGGGTAGGGGCATATAGTACGGTGTGCTTTTTTGGGTCAGGGAAGTGAGCCAAATGAATTAAGAAGGTCTGTGTGCTTGATTCCAAAAATTGTTTATAGACATATACATGGTCTACTGATCACATGTGTTGAATTCCTCCGAGATCCATGCCTCATTCATTTTTAGAAATGTGAGGTAGTTAACACTGTGGTGAGCTAGGCGAGTACGCTTATCGGTCACAATCCCCCCTGCTGCGCTGAACGTCCTTTCGGACAGGACACTGGATGAGGGGCAAGCCAACAGTTCGATTGCAAATTGGGCAAGCTCTGGCCAGAGGTCAAGCCTGCCCACCCAGTAGTCTAGGGGTTCATCACTCCTCAGAGCGTCCACATCGGCCGTTAACCCAATGTAGTCGGACACCTGACGGTCTAGGCGTTCCCTGATGCTGGATCCGGATGACACCTGTCGATGGGTCGGCTGAAAGAATGACCTCATATCCGAAGTCACCAACACATCTTCAAACCGGCCTCTTCTTGCAGGCGCTGTTGGATTGGTACCCGCAAATCCTTCTCTGGGAGTGGGAATTGCTCCTCTGCCAGCGCACGCAAAAGCAGAATGCAGCATTTCTCGAAGCAAGGCCTGGAAGTGCTGCATTCTGACAGCCCTCTGCGACGGCGGTAACATTTCCGCCATTTTGTGTTTGTACCGGGGGTCTAAGTACGTTGCCACCCAGTACTGGTCCTTGACCCTCATGCTTTTTATACGGGGGTCCCTATTAAAACACTGGAGCATGAAGGCCCCCATTTGCACTAAAGTGGAAGCGGTGTGGTGGCCTGGCTCCTGCTCATCATCCAGGATAATGTCGTCCTCTTCATTCTCCTCTCCCCATCCTCGCACAACAGGGATCCCAGAAAGGTTTAAAGCATGCTCTTCTTGCTCCTGCTCATCCGCCCCGGCACCATCCTCCTCTGACTCCTCATCAGACTCCTGTTGTTGACTTGTCTCAGATAGAGTAGCCCCCCCTGGGAATTCATCCAGCATTGCGACTTCCTCATCTTCCCGCTCCTGCTCCTCCACAGCCTGATCAATGACACGACGCAATGCACGCTCCAGAAAGAAGGCATAAGGTACCATGTCACTGATGGCGCCATGGCTGCGACTGACCAGTTTGGTGATCTCCTCAAATGGCCGCAGAAGTCTGCATGTGTCGCGCATGAGCAGCCACTGGCGCGGTGAAAAAAAACCCAGCTCCCCAGAACCGTTTCTTTCGCAGAGTTCATACAGGTAGACGTTAACTGCACGTTTCTGCTGGAGCAGCCTATCAAGCATATAGAAGGTTGAGTTCCATCGCGTCGGGCAATCGCAAATAAGACGTCTGACCGGCAGATGGTGTCGCCGCTGAATGTCAGCAAGGCGAGCCATGGCCGTGTAAGATCTTCTGAAATGGGCCGAGATTTTCCTTGCCTGCCGCAAGATGTCCTGGACCCCAGGGTATTTGACAAGGAATCGCTGCACGACCAAGTTTAAGACGTGTGCCATGCACGGCACGTGCGTGATTTTGCCCTGTTTCAATGCGCTAAGCAGATTGGCACCGTTGTCACACACCACTTTACCAACTGTCAAATTGAGCGGTGTTAGCCACTCATCTGCCTGTGAACGCAAAGCTGAAAGGAGTGCCGGGCCAGTGTGGCTCTTTGCTTCCAGGCACAACAGACGCAGCACGGCATGGCAACGTCTCACCTGGCATGTGGAATAGGTTCTGGGGAGCTTGGGCGGTGCAGTGGAAGAGACGCTAGCAGCGGAAAAGGAGGAGGCAGCTGAGGAGGAGAGGGAGGAGGATGGAGTAGGAGGAGGAGAAGAAGAGTCAGGCCTGCATGCAATCCGTGGCGGTAAAACCAAATCTACACGGGTGCCACGGGTTACATGCTTGACGGCCGTCAGAAGGTTCACCCAGTGGGCAGTAAAACTGATATACCTTCCCTGCCCGTGTTTGCTAGACCACGTGTCTGTGGTCAGATGTATCTTGGCACCGACACTGTGTGCCAGAGATACATTCACTTGCCGCTGAACATGGCCATATAGCTCTGGGATGCCCTTCTCTGAGAAATACTTCCTTCCTGGGACCTTCCATTGTGGTGTTCCAATGGCCACAAATTTGCGAAAGGCCTCCGAGTCCACCAGTTTATATGGCAGTAGTTGGCGGGCTATGAGTTCTGACAAGCCAGCCGCCAACCGTTGGGCAAGAGGGTTATCCGGCGTCATCATTTTTTTACGCTCAAACATTAGGCCCACGGAAGCCTGCCTTTTTGCAGAAAAATGTGAGCTTGGCGTGATGGAAGGTGGAGTGGAGGACAATTGTGAGGAGAGAGGAGAAGGAGAAGTAGAAGACGAGGCTGGACGGTGAGAGCCTGCAGTGTGGCTTTGTGTGTTCCGTTGCTCCCACTGGGCTCGGTGATGGCTGCTCATGTGCCTTCTTAAGGCGGTCGTCCCTAGGTGAGTATTGGGCTTACCGCGACTAACGCGTTGACTGCAAAGATTGCAGATGGCAACGCTATTGTCAGCAGCGGACACGTTAAAAAAAGCCCACACTGCGGAGCCATGTGCCGGTGTCCTGGGAGCGCCAGATGTGACCGTACATGGTCGATGACTCGCTCCTGATACATTTGCAGTCTGCTTTGTCCCTGCTGTGCAATGTAAGTCATTGCTGCTTCTCCTCCCTATCTGCTGGTCCATATCTCCCTCTGAACTCCCCTCCTCTTCCTCTCTTGTGGGCACCCACGTGACATCACTAGACACGTCATCATCAACGTCACCTTCCCCACCGCTATAAGTAGAGTAGGCAGCAACACCGGGGACCAACCTCCTCCTTGGGCTGATCTGGGTACTGGCGTCAGACTGCTGAGTAGCGCTTGTTGCTACCTCCTCTTCCTGATCCAATACCAAGAGTGGCTGCGCATCAGAAATGTCCTCTTGATATGGATCGGAAAATAATTCCAGTGACTCAAGCGGAAGGTATGTGGTGGTGGTGGTGGTGGTCGTGTTGTTGGTGGTAGTGTCTTTGGGGGTGCACATAGCAGAGAGTGAAGAAGAGGGTGCAGATCGAGAGGATGAGGAGGGTGCAGAAGAGTAAGGCTGAGCGAGCCACTCAACCAAGTCTGGTGCATCCTTTAAAGTAATTGAACGCACCTTCTGCAACTTCCCACTTTGGCTCAAGCCTGTTGCTCCTGCCCTACCCCTACCACCCCTGCGGAAGGGCCTGCCTCTTCCTCTGCATGTCATTTTTTAAATGACCCTGTGACAAAACTCTTAGTCCCTATACCGCTGAAGGACTGCTGCAGTATAGGTGAGCGGTCAGCAGTGGTGCACGTCAACCCTATCTATTGTGGACCTATAGCGGTCCTTACAGAACAGCAGACTGTACCGCACTCAAGCCTATGTACCGTAGCACCCTATACCAAGTTACCAGTCCTTATAAGAACTTTTGTGGACCAAGCAGGTTGTGTATTAGTGTTTAGCAGACTGTACGTCAGTCCCTATACCGCTGAAGGACTGCTGCAGTATAGGGCAGCGGTCAGCAGTGGTGCACGTCAACCCTATCTATTGTGGACCGATAGCGGTCCTTACAGAACAGCAGACTGTACCGCACTCAAGCCTATGTACCGTAGCACCCTATACCAAGTTACCAGTCCTTATAAGAACTTTTGTGGACCAAGCAGGTTGTGTATTAGTGTTTAGCAGACTGTACGTCAGTCCCTATACCGCTGAAGGACTGCTGCAGTATAGGGCAGCGGTCAGCAGTGGTGCACGTCAACCCTATCTATTGTGGACCGATAGCGGTCCTTACAGAACAGCAGACTGTACCGCACTCAAGCCTATGTACCGTAGCACCCTATACCAAGTTACCAGTCCTTATAAGAACTTTTGTGGAACAAGCAGGTTGTGTGTTAGTGATTAGCAGACTGTACGTCAGTCCCTATACCAATGAAGGACTGCTGCAGTATAGGGCAGCGGTCAGCAGTAGTGCACGGCAACCCTATGTATTGTGGACCGATAGCGGTCCTTACAGAACAGCAGACTGTACCGCACTCAAGCCTATGTACCGTAGCACCCTATACCAAGTTACCAGTCCTTATAAGAACTTTTGTGGACCAAGCAGGTTGTGTATTAGTGTTTAGCAGACTGTACGTCAGTCCCTATACCGCTGAAGGACTGCTGCAGTATAGGGCAGCGGTCAGCAGTGGTGCACGTCAACCCTATGTATTGTGGACCGATAGCGGTCCTTACAGAACAGCAGACTGTAACGCACTCAGGCCTATGTACCGTAGCACCCTATACCAAGTTACCAGTCCTTATAAGAACTTTTGTGGACCAAGCAGGTTGTGTGTTAGTGATTAGCAGACTGTACGTCAGTCCCTATACCAATGAAGGACTGCTGCAGTATAGGGCAGCGGTCAGCAGTAGTGCACGGCAACCCTATGTATTGTGGACCGATAGCGGTCCTTACAGAACAGCAGACTGTAACGCACTCAGGCCTATGTACCGTAGCACCCTATACCAAGTTACCAGTCCTTATAAAAACTTTTGTGGACCAAGCAGGTTGTGTGTTAGTGTTTAGCAGACTGTGCGTCAGTCCCTATACCGCTGAAGGACTGCTGCAGTATAGGGCAGCGGTCAGCAGTGGTGCACGTCAACCCTATCTATTGTGGACCGATAGCGGTCCTTACAGAACAGCAGACTGTACCGCACTCAAGCCTATGTACCGTAGCACCCTATACCAAGTTACCAGTCCTTATAAGAACTTTTGTGGACCAAGCAGGTTGTGTATTAGTGTTTAGCAGACTGTACGTCAGTCCCTATACCGCTGAAGGACTGCTGCAGTATAGGGCAGCGGTCAGCAGTGGTGCACGTCAACCCTATGTATTGTGGACCGATAGCGGTCCTTACAGAACAGCAGACTGTAACGCACTCAGGCCTATGTACCGTAGCACCCTATACCAAGTTACCAGTCCTTATAAGAACTTTTGTGGACCAAGCAGGTTGTGTGTTAGTGATTAGCAGACTGTACGTCAGTCCCTATACCAATGAAGGACTGCTGCAGTATAGGGCAGCGGTCAGCAGTAGTGCACGGCAACCCTATGTATTGTGGACCGATAGCGGTCCTTACAGAACAGCAGACTGTACTGCACTCAGGCCTATGTACCGTAGCACCCTATACCAAGTTACCAGTCCTTATAAAAACTTTTGTGGACCAAGCAGGTTGTGTGTTAGTGTTTAGCAGACTGTGCGTCAGTCCCTATACCGCTGAAGGACTGCTGCAGTATAGGGCAGCGGTCAGCAGTAGTGCACGGCAACCCTATGTATTGTGGACCGATAGCGGTCCTTACAGAACAGCAGACTGTAACGCACTCAGGCCTATGTACCGTAGCACCCTATACCAAGTTACCAGTCCTTATAAGAACTTTTGTGGACCAAGCAGGTTGTGTGTTAGTGATTAGCAGACTGTACGTCAGTCCCTATACCAATGAAGGACTGCTGCAGTATAGGGCAGCGGTCAGCAGTAGTGCACGGCAACCCTATGTATTGTGGACCGATAGCGGTCCTTACAGAACAGCAGACTGTACCGCACCCAAGCCTATGTACCGTAGCACCCTAGACAGACCAAGTTACCAGTCCTGATAAAGAGCTTTGTGGAACAAGTGAGTTGTGAATGATTAGCAGACTGCAGCAGAAGGGCAGCAGTCAAGTATAATATTCTTTCTATATTTGGAAGAAAGAATATTATACGTGTACAAGCCTATTACCGTACCACTGATACCAGTCCTGAAAAGAACCTTTGTGGAACTAATAGTAACAGCAAGTCTTTAAAATTATCCTCACTGCCTGACACACTGCTTCCTGCCTGTCCCTATACAAATTGGCAAAAAAGAGTAGGCTGGAACGATTAGCTGGAACAGCTCTTTTGTGGACCTGATAGTAACAGCTAATGATGATGATGATGATGATGATGAAGAAAGACTAATCTGGCTGAGCTGTCCCTAAAATAGCAGCATACAGCGCTCTGTCCCTTTATCTAAACTGACAAAAGAAACTCAGGCTGCTGACCTAACACCTATACCAGTCCTGAAAAGAACTTTTGTGTACCAAATAGCTAGCGTTTTCTCTGTCCCTACTCCACACAGGATCCTTTCCCTACAGTGACAGAAGAAAGAATGTAAAATGGCCACCGGATCGGGTGTATTTATAGGTTAGGGGGAATGTCCAAGTGTCCATGAGCTGTCATGTCTCAATTGGTTGTCCTGTAACACATGATAAACGTGTCACGAAAGGTTAAAGTTCTTGTATACATTAAACACGTAAGTCCGCCGGGGCGAACGACGGAAAAAGGCGTTCGAACCCGCGGACGGCGAAAGTCGGAAATTCGCCGCGAAACGACCGCCGGGCGAACCGTTCGGCCATCACTAGCTAGGAAACTAAATTCATATAAAAAGAAGTTCATAAAAATTGGACACACGGGTTCCAAATGGTGTGAAGATGTGAGTGGAGGTCAAGGTGGTCCCTCAGTGGGTACATCTGTGCAGAATCTCCACCATAGATAATGCTAGCGGCTCACCTCAAACCGCGGACCCCTGAATCAACAGGTAGGTCCACCATACATGCCCAGAAAGGGTCTTTGCAATGCAGCCTGGGATGTTCTCCTATTGCTGGTATATAATCCAACTGGATGGAATCACTAGGGGAGCAGAGTAGACCATTACAGATAGATGGGTAGGCAAAACCCTCCTAGATAATGTCACGGACGTGGTCTCCAAGACATAGGCAGCTCTGGTCACCTCCATGCCCAAGAGGGTTGGCGGCCTCTGGCAAGAGGAAACAGGAACAATGCTGGAGGCAATTTACATCACACACTGATACAGTTCTTGGCAACATTTGGTCCAGGTCAGGAGACAACCTCAAACCAATCCACAACAAGGAGGGAGTGCCGACAACGTATGGGACATGGAGTCACCACTCCATCACTCTCTCCTTTCCCCTGCAGCTGCCGCTCACCGATTCCCCTGCAGCTGCCGCTCACTGACACGGGGATCACATGACCAGATAAGAGTGGGCTGAAAATAGGGAAGTATTTACACAGATTAGTCAGTATAGTTGTTAGGAGGGGGGAGGGGGAGGGGGGAGGGGACAGTTTTTAGGCTAGTTAGGTTGAGGCTGGAATTCAACTTTAAAGTGATTGTAAAGCTTTGAGTTTTTTTTTTTTTTAAACAAACATGTCATACTTACTTCCACTGTGCATTTAATTTTGCACAGCGTGGCCCCAATCCTCCTCTTCTGGGGTCCCCTATCTGTGGTAGCTCCTCCCCTGTATAACCCTCTAGGAGAAGCGCTCTCTCGGGGGCGGGGGTAGGGGTTACCTTGTGGGCGTGCTCCCGAGTCCAGCGTTCGGTGTCCATAGATGCCGAATGCTGGACTCAGCCCCGCCCCCTGGCAGAGCCCCAGACCTCCCATTCACCAGAGCCCCAGACCTCCCATTCACCAGAGCCCCAGACCTCCCAATCACCAGAGCCCCAGACCTCCCAATCACAAGAGCCCCAGACCTCCCAATCACAAGAGCCCCAGACCTCCCAATCACAAGAGCCCCAGACCTCCCAATCACTGGAGCTCCAGACCTCCCAATCACTGGAGCTCCAGACCTCCCAATCACCAGAAATCCAGACCTCCCACTCCCTGGAGATCCAGATTACAGACCAATCAATGGGAAATCTCCTGAGTGAAAAGCTCACAATATGTTATCCCGCGGGAAGGGAGGAATCCGCCAAACAGCAGAGGAGCCGAGCGCCGCACACCCACCACAATGATTTTATTACATTTTGTTACCTTCATTCTTTTGGGGAAATTCACACCATAAAACCCGTAAACAAATCCGCGGCTTCCAGCGCCAACAATTATGACACTGACGCATTTCATATTTTCTTCTTCGATCTGCACCTGATGAGGGTAAAAGAACAAATATGAGTAAATCAGGAAATACAACTCACTGATGAAATATTATGCTACATAGTAACACATTTAAAGATGAACTCTGGACAGAAAAACTCTCATTGAAATCTATTCCTGAGCCACAAAGGATAGGAATCCACTTTAGTGTGTGCGCTAAATTCCATCGTAAGCCCAGATATTACCTTGTAAAAACAGCAGTGACATCATCACTGTGCCATACATAGCCTATGCAGAGCTGTGGGAGGGGCCTCTGAGACCCCACCCACCACAGACTGCCTACAGAAAACTACAGGAGGGGGTGGAGACAAGACCAGTCCCCCTGCACAAGGAGAGGGAGCGGAGCTGTGGGAGGGGCCCAGCAGGCTCCACCCACTACAGGAAGTGGGTGGAGACCTGACCAGTCCCCCTGCACAAGGAGAGGGAGTGGAGCTGTGGGAGGGGCCCAGCAGGCTCCACCCACTACAGGAAGTGGGTGGAGACCTGACCAGTCCCCCTGCACAAGGAGAGGGAGTGGAGATGTGGGAGGGGCCCAGCAGGCTACACCCACTACAGAAAGTGGGTGGAGACCTGACCAGTCCCCCTGCACAAGGAGAGGGAGTGGAGATGTGGGAGGGGCCCAGCAGGCTCCACCCACTACAGGAAGTGGGTGGAGACCTGACCAGTCCCCCTGCACAAGGAGAGGGAGTGGAGATGTGGGAGGGGCCCAGCAGGTTCCACCCACTACAGGAAGTGGTTTCTGTACCAGTTCGGCTGGGTTGTGCTGGTTTCCACTTGGCCGTGGGTGTCGCCGTCACCACCATTAAGTGTTGGAAATGCAACAAGCTGAATGTATTGGGTACCCCTTTTACTCAGAAATAGCCCGGTGGGAGTGGTTTGCCCGCTGTGCATTCTGGGTAAGGGTACTTAAGGTACAGGCGCCATATTTTTGGGGTTCGTTATCCCGACCTCACGGCCCTCCTGGCCTGGGGTGTGTGCCGCCTTTCTCTATGTCTCGGGGGCCGGCTGGCCCGAGGCTGTTGTAACTGAAAGGGTGGGTCCAAAAGTCTTGGGGGCCTACCGATCCAAGGGGTGGTCCTGTGCTGTCTTGCCTGCGGGGAGAAGCCAAGCGACTGGAGGATCCAGGGAAGGACCGAGCAACAAGGCTGGTGGTATCTCTGGAAAAGCCTGGAGACTGGGTTGGAGGACGGGTCCCGGGTCACCTATCGCACAGCGTCGCCAGATCGTCTGAAGGAAACTGGTATTGCGTGTCAAGTCCTTCATTTCTGAACAAGTTGCTGGTTGTGGTTTCCTGTGGCAGAGGATTGCACAACAATGTCGTTGAATTGACAAGTGTGTGGCAGAGATTTTGTTGGAGCTTCTCACCGGCTGCTGGGTCAGTGAGAGAGGCCTATCCGGTGATTGCCGGATCCAGACTGTGGAAGCCGTTTGTCTTCTGGAAATACCTCCAACCCCCAATTACAAGGTACCTCAATCCCCCTCATCCCTCTATTGCAAAATTCATGTTTATTCCAAATAAATCTTTGGAAAAAGGACTTCTAAGTGTCGGAGCCGACATTCTATATTCCACTCCACAACGGGACCCCGAAGACGGACACAGGGAGCAGGTGAGGGAACGGCAATCCCAACAAAAACCAGCAGATCTTTCGGGGGTCAGTGCTACATATTAAAAATATACATAAACTATAATATATATATAAAGTTTTGGGATATTAGCTCCGCAGGACCAAGTGTATAAATAAACCGGTAAAAGGTGAAACCAAAATACCTTTATTTATCCCCTTCCTGCCGAGCATATGCAGATCTGCGTACTCGGCTTCCGGGGGTTATACCGGGATGATGCCCGCACCTGCACCCGGTACCGTTTTTTACAGCGGGCGACTGGCTATCCAGCCATAACAACCGAAGCAGCTAAAAGCCGCTTGGCTGTTATGCCGGGGGGAAAGGGAGAGAACGTCCCCCCCTCCCGCCGCTGTTACCGGTGCTCCCGCTCGATCAGGAGCACCGATTCCATGTCCGAAGCCTCCGGCCTGCTGGGGAGGAACTGGAATGACGCCGTAATCGGCTTCGTTCCAGCCTCCTAATAGTAAACACGGAAGCGACGTCATGACGTCACTTCCCGTTTACTCAGCTACCAATGGCGCCGGTTTTGGAAAAAAATAAATAAATATACAGTATTCAGAATCGCCGTTTTCGGCGATGTGAATACTTTGAAGTGTAAAGGAGGGGTGGGGGGTCTTTTAGACCCCCGATCCCTCCATAAAGAGGACCTGTCACCACCTATTACTGTCACATGGGATGTTTACATTCATTATAGACCCCGGATCCCTCCATAAAGAGGACCCGTCACCCCCTATTACTGTCACATGGGATGTTTACATTCATTATAGACCCCGGATCTCTCCATAAAGAGGACCCGTCACCCCCTATTACTGTCACATGGGATGTTTACATTCATTATAGACCCCGGATCTCTCCATAAAGAGGACCCGTCACTTCCTATTACTGTCACATGGGATGTTTACATTCATTATAGACCCGGATCTCTCCATAAAGAGGACCTGTCACCCCCTATTACTGTCACATGGGATGTTTACATTCATTATAGACCCCGGATCTCTCCATAAAGAGGACCCGTCACCCCCTATTACTGTCACACGGGATGTTTACATTCATTATAGACCCCGGATCTCTCCATAAAGAGGACCCGTCACCCCCCTATTACTGTCACATGGGATGTTTACATTCATTATAGACCCCGGATCTCTCCATAAAGAGGACCCGTCACCTCCTATTACTGTCACATGGGATGTTTACATTCATTATAGACCCCGGATCTCTCCATAAAGAGGACCCGTCACCTCCTATTACTGTCACATGGGATGTTTACATTCATTATAGACCCCGGATCTCTCCATAAAGAGGACCTGTCACCCCCTATTACTGTCACATGGGATGTTTACATTCATTATAGACCCGGATCTCTCCATAAAGAGGACCTGTCACCCCCTATTACTGTCACATGGGATGTTTACATTCATTATAGACCCGGATCTCTCCATAAAGAGGACCCGTCACCCCCCTATTACTGTCACATGGGATGTTTACATTCATTATAGACCCCGGATCTCTCCATAAAGAGGACCCGTCACCTCCTATTACTGTCACATGGGATGTTTACATTCATTATAGACCCCGGATCTCTCCATAAAGAGGACCCGTCACCTCCTATTACTGTCACATGGGATGTTTACATTCATTATAGACCCCGGATCTCTCCATAAAGAGGACCTGTCACCCCCTATTACTGTCACATGGGATGTTTACATTCATTATAGACCCCGGATCTCTCCATAAAGAGGACCTGTCACCCCCTATTACTGTCACATGGGATGTTTACATTCATTATAGACCCCGGATCTCTCCATAAAGAGGACCTGTCACCCCCTATTACTGTCACATGGGATGTTTACATTCATTATAGACCCCGGATCTCTCCATAAAGAGGACCTGTCACCCCCTATTACTGTCACATGGGATGTTTACATTCATTATAGACCCGGATCTCTCCATAAAGAGGACCCGTCACCCCCTATTACTGTCACATGGGATGTTTACATTCATTATAGACCCCGGATCTCTCCATAAAGAGGACCCGTCACCTCCTATTACTGTCACATGGGATGTTTACATTCATTATAGACCCCGGATCTCTCCATAAAGAGGATCCGTCACCTCCTATTACTGTCACATGGGATGTTTACATTCATTATAGACCCCAGATCTCTCCATAAAGAGGACCCGTCACCTCCTATTACTGTCACATGGGATGTTTACATTCATTATAGACCCCGGATCTCTCCATAAAGAGGATCCGTCACCTCCTATTACTGTCACATGGGATGTTTACATTCATTATAGACCCCGGATCTCTCCATAAAGAGGATCCGTCACCTCCTATTACTGTCACATGGGATGTTTACATTCATTATAGACCCCGGATCTCTCCATAAAGAGGATCCGTCACCTCCTATTACTGTCACATGGGATGTTTACATTCATTATAGACCCCAGATCTCTCCATAAAGAGGACCCGTCACCTCCTATTACTGTCACATGGGATGTTTACATTCATTATAGACCCCGGATCTCTCCATAAAGAGGACCCGTCACCCCCTATTACTGTCACACGGGATGTTTACATTCATTATAGACCCCGGATCTCTCCATAAAGAGGACCCGTCACCCCCTATTACTGTCACACGGGATGTTTACATTCATTATAGACCCCGGATCTCTCCATAAAGAGGACCCGTCACCCCCTATTACTGTCACACGGGATGTTTAAATTCATTATAGACCCCATATCTCTCCATAAAGAGGACCCGTCACCTGCTATTACTGTCACTTGGGATGTTTACATTCATTATAGACCCCGGATCTCTCCATAAAGAGGACCCGTCACCTTCTATTACTGTCACATGGGATGTTTACATTCATTATAGACCCCATATCTCTCCATAAAGAGGACCCGTCACCCCCTATTACTGTCACACGGGATGTTTACATTCATTATAGACCCCGGATCCCTCCATAAAGAGGACCCGTCACCTCCTATTACTGTCACATGGGATGTTTACATTCATTATAGACCCCGGATCTCTCCATAAAGAGGACCCGTCACCTCCTATTACCGTCACATGGGATGTTTACATTCATTATAGACCCCAGATCTCTCCATAAAGAGGACCCGTCACCCCCTATTACTGTCACACGGGATGTTTACATTCATTATAGACCCCGGATCTCTCCATAAAGAGGACCCGTCACCCCCTATTACTGTCACACGGGATGTTTACATTCATTATAGACCCCGGATCTCTCCATAAAGAGGACCCGTCACCCCCTATTACTGTCACACGGGATGTTTACATTCATTATAGACCCCATATCTCTCCATAAAGAGGACCCGTCACCTCCTATTACTGTCACTTGGGATGTTTACATTCATTATAGACCCCGGATCTCTCCATAAAGAGGACCCGTCACCTTCTATTACTGTCACATGGGATGTTTACATTCATTATAGACCCCATATCTCTCCATAAAGAGGACCCGTCACCCCCTATTACTGTCACACGGGATGTTTACATTCATTATAGACCCCGGATCCCTCCATAAAGAGGACCCGTCACCTCCTATTACTGTCACATGGGATGTTTACATTCATTATAGACCCCGGATCTCTCCATAAAGAGGACCCGTCACCTCCTATTACCGTCACATGGGATGTTTACATTCATTATAGACCCCAGATCTCTCCATAAAGAGGACCCGTCACCTCCTATTACTGTCACATGGGATGTTTACATTCATTATAGACCCCGGATCTCTCCATAAAGAGGACCCGTCACCTCCTATTACTGTCACACGGGATGTTTACATTCATTATAGACCCCGGATCTCTCCATAAAGAGGACCCGTCACCTCCTATTACTGTCACATGGGATGTTTACATTCATTATAGACCCCGGATCTCTCCATAAAGAGGACCCGTCACCTCCTATTACTGTCACACGGGATGTTTACATTCATTATAGACCCCGGATCTCTCCATAAAGAGGACCCGTCACCTCCTATTACCGTCACATGGGATGTTTACATTCATTATAGACCCCGGATCTCTCCATAAAGAGGACCCGTCACCCCCTATTACTGTCACATGGGATGTTTACATTCATTATAGACCCCGGATCTCTCCATAAAGAGGACCCGTCACCCCCTATTACTGTCACATGGGATGTTTACATTCATTATAGACCCCGGATCTCTCCATAAAGAGGACCCGTCACCTCCTATTACTGTCACATGGGATGTTTACATTCCTTGTGACAGCAATAAAACTGATCAAATAAAAAAATAAAATGTATTCATTTAAAAAAAAAAAAAAAAAAAATACAAATTTTTAAAGCACCCGCCGTCCCCGCGAAGCAAAGAAAACGCATGCGGAAGTCGCGCCCGCGTATGTAAACGGTGTTCAAATCACACATGTGAGGTGAGGTATCACCACGATTGTCAGAGCGAGAGCAATAATTCTAGCACTAGACCTCCTCTGTAACGCTAATCTGGTAACCGGAAAAAACAATTAAAGCGTCGCCTATTGAGATTTTTAGGTACTGTACTTTGTCGTCATTCCACGAGTGCGCGCGATTATAAAGTGTGACATGTTTGGTATCTATTTACTCGGTGTAACATTATCTTTCACATTATGCAAATAAATTGGGCTAATTTTACTGTTTCATTTTTTTTTTTAATTCATCAGAGTGTCCCTTTTCCCAAAACGTTGCGTTTAAAACACCGCTGCGCAAATACCGTGTGACATAAAATATTGCAACAATCGCCGTTTTATTCTCAAGAGTCTCTGCTAAAAAAAAATATATATAATGTTTGGGGGTTCCAAGTAATTTTCTAGCAAAAAATATGGATTTTAACTTGTAAACACCAAATGCCAAAAATAGGCTTAGTCATGAAAGGGTTATAATTAAATCAAAAATAAGGCTTTTCTTCAGCACACAAACATAAGAAAAGGCAGCACCTCTAGTTCTGTAGTCGGGTCGTCACCCCAAAGTTTTCAGAGTCCTTACAGAGATCTTTTGCAGCCGCCTCCTCCTCCTCCTCACCACCTCTCTACTACTTCCTGTCATATGAACTGTCTTTAACCCCCTGTGTGCTGAATCCCTGTGGTCAGGGAGGGAGGCTCTTTCCCACCCAAATGTCACTTCAGAGCCTCCCAAATTCCGGGTCCCAACTACCTCTCTTAATACAGAGAGGACCGCGAGTCAGTCCTCTCCTAAAGACTATCCCCGGAATTTCTCCCCAATTTTTGGGTGACCCCCTGAAGCCTACCTGGATTCCCTTAAAGGGACCACAAGCCGAATATAAGTGCTACATAGCACCCGTCCAGGACCCAACCTTGGCTTCCTGTACAATATATTTATATATATATATAATATATATATATATATATATATATATATATACATATACACACACACACACACACACACACACACACACACACACATCTTATATTCAATGCCTACCATTCTAAAACACATAAAAGATTTTATTTCTCTCTCAGAGTAAATTGGAACAATTAAAAAATGAGAAGTTATTAATATAAGAATTGAGGTTCAGCTCAATGTTCAAACCTCTAGGAAAAAAAATACTTTTTAAAAGAAAACTCCAGCTGGTTTCTCTTTGGGATAAATCCTGTACGCGGTTTGATCCCTTCCATGACGAGAAAACACAATCGATCCCATAAAACTGCATTCGTCTGGGGTCTTGATCATGCTCATAGGAGACGTTATGTCGTCTAAAACCCTTTATTCATATTTGCTGGGTGCTCAGCAATGCAGATCTTGAGAAGTCTTTTAGTTCACCCCACATACTATAGTCCGCATGTGCACAACAACACGTGAACAACATGTGAAACATTACATGTGATAAACTCATCTATGGAAAATGTTTGGTGGTCAGCATTAGTGACACTCGACACGCCTCTATTGCTGACTCTTCCTTTTCTGCAACATTTGTATTTCCTACATGCAGGCATGTACTGGCCATCGGGGCTTCCGGGAGTTTCCCGGTGGGCCACTCTGATGTAAGGGGCTGCTGATGGGACACTCTGATGTAAAGGGGCTGCTGATGGGACACTCTGATGTAAGGGGGCTGCTGATGGGACACTCTGATGTAAGGGGGCTGCTGATGGGACACTCTGATGTAAGGGGGCTGCTGATGGGACACTCTGATGTAAGGGGGCTGCTGATGGGACACTCTGATGTAAGGGGGCTGCTGATGGGACACTCTGATGTAAGGGGGCTGCTGATGGGACACTCTGATGTAAGGGGGCTGGTAATGGGACACTCTGATGTAAGGGGGCTGGTAATGGGACACACTGATGTAAGGGGGCTGGTAATGGGACACACTGATGTAAGGGGGCTGGTGATGGGACACTCTGATGTAAGGGGGCTGGTGATGGGACACTCTGATGTAAGGGGGCTGGTGATGGGACACTCTGATGTAAGGGGGCTGGTGATGGGACACTCTGATGTAAGGGGGCTGGTGATGGGACACTCTGATGTAAGGGGGCTGGTGATGGGACACTCTGATGTAAGGGGGCTGGTGATGGGACACTCTGATGTAAGGTGGTGCTGATGGGACACTCTGATGTAAGGGGGCTGGTGATGGGACACTCTGATGTAAGGGGGCTGGTGATGGGACACTCTGATGTAAGGGGGCTGGTGATGGGACACTCTGATGTAAGGGGGCTGGTGATGGGACACTCTGATGTAAGGGGGCTGGTGATGGGACACTCTGATGTAAGGGGGCTGGTGATGGGACAGTCTGATGTAAGGGGGCTGGTGATGGGACACTCTGATGTAAGGTGGTGCTGATGGGACACTCTGATGTAAGGTGGTGCTGATGGGACACTCTGATGTAAGGTGGTGCTGATGGGACACTCTGATGTAAGGTGGTGCTGATGGGACACTCTGATGTAAGGTGGTGCTGATGGGACACTCTGATGTAAGGTGGTGCTGATGGGACACTCTGATGTAAGGTGGTGCTGATGGGACACTCTGATGTAAGGGGGCTGGTGATGGGACAGTCTGATGTAAGGGGGCTGGTGATGGGACACTCTGATGTAAGGGGGCTGGTGATGGGACAGTCTGATGTAAGGGGGCTGGTGATGGGACACTCTGATGTAAGGTGGTGCTGATGGGACACTCTGATGTAAGGTGGTGCTGATGGGACACTCTGATGTAAGGTGGTGCTGATGGGACACTCTGATGTAAGGTGGTGCTGATGGGACACTCTGATGTAAGGTGGTGCTGATGGGACACTCTGATGTAAGGTGGTGCTGATGGGACACTCTGATGTAAGGTGGTGCTGATGGGACACTCTGATGTAAGGTGGTGCTGATGGGACACTCTGATGTAAGGTGGTGCTGATGGGACACTCTGATGTAAGGTGGTGCTGATGGGACACTCTGATGTAAGGTGGTGCTGATGGGACACTCTGATGTAAGGGGGCTGGTGATGGGACACTCTGATGTAAGGGGGATGGTGATGGGACACTCTGATGTAAGGGGGATGGTGATGGGACACTCTGATGTAAGGGGGCTGGTGATGGGACACTCTGATGTAAGGGGGCTGGTGATGGGATACTCTGATGTAAGGGGGCTGGTGAAGGGATACTCTGATGTAAGGAGGCTGGTGATGGGACACTCTGATGTAAGGGGGCTGGTGATGGGACACTCTGATGTAAGGGGGTGCTGATGGGACACTGATGTAAGGTGGTGCTGATGGGACACTCTGATGTAAGGTGGTGCTGATGGGACACTGATGTAAGGTGGTGCTGATGGGACACTCTGATGTAAGGGGGCTGGTGATGGGACACTCTGATGTAAGGGGGCTGGTGATGGGACACTCTGATGTAAGGGGGCTGGTGATGGGACACTCTGATGTAAGGGGGCTGGTGATGGGACACTCTGATGTAAGGGGGCTGGTGATGGGACACTCTGATGTAAGGGGGCTGGTGATGGGACACTCTGATGTAAGGGGACTGGTGATGGGACACTCTGATGTAAGGGGACTGGTGATGGGACACTCTGATGTAAGGGGACTGGTGATGGGACACTCTGATGTAAGGGGACTGGTGATGGGACACTCTGATGTAAGGGGACTGGTGATGGGACACTCTGATGTAAGGGGACTGGTGATGGGACACTCTGATGTAAGGGGGCTGGTGATGGGACACTCTGATGTAAGGGGGCTGGTGATGGGACACTCTGATGTAAGGGGGTGGTGATGGGACACTCTGATGTAAGGGGGCTGGTGATGGGACACTCTGATGTAAGGGGGCTGGTGATGGGACACTCTGATGTAAGGGGATGGTGATGGGACACTCTGATGTAAGGTGGTGCTGATGGGACACTCTGATGTAAGGTGGTGCTGATGGGACACTCTGATGTAAGGTGGTGCTGATGGGACACTCTGATGTAAGGTGGTGCTGATGGGACACTCTGATGTAAGGTGGTGCTGATGGGACACTGATGTAAGGTGGTGCTGATGGGACACTCTGATGTAAGGTGGTGCTGATGGGACACTGATGTAAGGTGGTGCTGATGGGACACACTGATGTAAGGTGGTGCTGATGGGACACTGATGTAAGGTGGTGCTGATGGGACACTCTGATGTAAGGGGGTGGTGATGGGACACTCTGATGTAAGGGGGCTGGTGATGGGACACTCTGATGTAAGGGGGTGGTGATGGGACACTCTGATGTAAGGGGGCTGGTGATGGGACACTCTGATGTAAGGGGACTGGTGATGGGACACTCTGATGTAAGGGGACTGGTGATGGGACACTCTGATGTAAGGGGACTGGTGATGGGACACTCTGATGTAAGGGGACTGGTGATGGGACACTCTGATGTAAGGGGGCTGGTGATGGGACACTCTGATGTAAGGGGGCTGGTGATGGGACACTCTGATGTAAGGGGGTGGTGATGGGACACTCTGATGTAAGGGGGCTGGTGATGGGACACTCTGATGTAAGGGGGCTGGTGATGGGACACTCTGATGTAAGGGGGCTGGTGATGGGACACTCTGATGTAAGGGGGCTGGTGATGGGACACTCTGATGTAAGGGGGCTGGTGATGGGACACTGATGTAAGGGGGCTGGTGATGGGACACTCTGATGTAAGGGGGCTGGTGATGGGACACTCTGATGTAAGGGGGCTGGTGATGGGACACTCTGATGTAAGGGGGCTGGTGATGGGACACTCTGATGTAAGGGGGCTGGTGATGGGACACTCTGATGTAAGGTGGTGCTGATGGGACACTCTGATGTAAGGTGGTGCTGATGGGACACTCTGATGTAAGGTGGTGCTGATGGGACACTCTGATGTAAGGTGGTGCTGATGGGACACTCTGATGTAAGGGGGATGGTGATGGGACACTCTGATGTAAGGGGGCTGGTGATGGGACACTCTGATGTAAGGGGGCTGGTGATGGGACACTCTGATGTAAGGTGGTGCTGATGGGACACTCTGATGTAAGGGGGCTGGTGATGGGACACTCTGATGTAAGGGGGCTGGTGATGGGACACTCTGATGTAAGGGGGCTGGTGATGGGACACTCTGATGTAAGGGGATGGTGATGGGACACTCTGATGTAAGGTGGTGCTGATGGGACACTCTGATGTAAGGTGGTGCTGATGGGACACTCTGATGTAAGGTGGTGCTGATGGGACACTCTGATGTAAGGTGGTGCTGATGGGACACTCTGATGTAAGGGGGCTGGTGATGGGACACTCTGATGTAAGGGGGCTGGTGATGGGATACTCTGATGTAAGGGGGCTGGTGATGGGATACTCTGATGTAAGGAGGCTGGTGATGGGACACTCTGATGTAAGGAGGTGCTGATGGGACACTGATGTAAGGTGGTGCTGATGGGACACTCTGATGTAAGGGGGTGGTGATGGGACACTCTGATGTAAGGGGGTGCTGATGGGACACTGATGTAAGGTGGTGCTGATGGGACACTCTGATGTAAGGGGGCTGGTGATGGGACACTCTGATGTAAGGGGACTGGTGATGGGACACTCTGATGTAAGGGGGCTGGTGATGGGACACTCTGATGTAAGGGGGCTGGTGATGGGACACTCTGATGTAAGGGGGTGCTGATGGGACACTCTGATGTAAGGGGGTGCTGATGGGACACTCTGATGTAAGGGGACTGGTGATGGGACACTCTGATGTAAGGGGACTGGTGATGGGACACTCTGATGTAAGGGGACTGGTGATGGGACACTCTGATGTAAGGGGGCTGGTGATGGGACACTCTGATGTAAGGGGGTGGTGATGGGACACTCTGATGTAAGGGGGTGCTGATGGGACACTCTGATGTAAGGGGACTGGTGATGGGACACTCTGATGTAAGGGGACTGGTGATGGGACACTCTGATGTAAGGGGGCTGGTGATGGGACACTCTGATGTAAGGGGCTGGTGATGGGACACTCTGATGTAAGGGGGTGCTGATGGGACACTCTGATGTAAGGGGATGGTGATGGGACACTCTGATGTAAGGGGGCTGGTCTGGATGAAGTCCAGGGCCAAATTTCTGTCCCAGTCCAGCCCTGCCTACATGAAAAAAATCCCTTTAAATCAATTTTTAATGTTTGTTGGCCAGGTGGGTCCAGAATTTTCCTCACCACCTGGTCACCAAAATTAGGGGGTCGTCTATCTATAAACTTGGGGTCGGTTGGGTAGAACACCCCCCAAGTGTCTATCCATACGTAAAATGTACCAGTATTTAAAATAATTTCAACTTCTCTATATTGGTAATGAACGTTAGATATGAAACCCCATTGATGTTGATAAGTTGATGTTTCTCCATCCATGGCTGGTAGACAGGAAGTTTCTGAAATGATCTGCAAACTACAGCCATGGATGTAGAAACCATAGAACATAGAGAACATCCAGAAGTACAGCCCAACCAGCCATCTAAATCACCGGCATTTATAGGTTAGGCGGTTATCGCTTATAATGACAAGCCAATCATCTCTCCTCTACTGATTTCCACCTTTTTGGTTGTTTTGCTGACGGTAATATAAGGTGATGTGTGTAGATGGTGGGATGGGCGTGTCTGGTATAGAGCGATCCCCGGTGGCCCCGCCCCTCCCCGCCGCCCTGGTCTGTGTCCCGATATGCTTTATTACACATATGACCATTAGAATCTGTGGTCCAACACATTTGGGTAACATTTAATGAAGATGTAAACGACTAACTCATTAGACGGCCCTATACTCCGTAGGAGGAGGGGATTTCGGCCCCAGAACTCCCGCAGGATTATAAAAGCCGCGTTCTCCCCCCGGAGTGTTCACAAGAAGAGAACGGCACACTGTGGATCCTGGAAGGGGAATTTGTCTATGAGGTGAGAGTTCTGTGAGCACTAGACATGTGCAATTCGTTTCGCACAAAACGAAAATTCGTACGAATCCGAAATACACATTTTTATGCATACGAATTCCGTACAAAATTTAGTTTTACGAATTTCGGATCCAAATTCTTAACGAAAATTTGTAATCGTTACGACAAGGTAACGAACCTAAAAGTTAAAACCCCAGGAATTCAGCACAGGGATGGTGAGAACTCCTCATAATGGGCACAGCGGGTGCACAGACCCAGGAACTCAGCACAGGGGTGGTGAGAACCCCTCATAATGGGCACAGCGGGTGTACAGACCCAGGAACTCAGCACAGGGATGCTGGGAACCCCTCATAATGGGCACAGCGGGTGTACAGACCCAGGAACTCAGCACAGGGATGGTGAGAACCCCTCATAATGGGCACAGCGGGTGTACAGACCCGGGAACTCAGCACAGGGATGGTGGGAACCCCTCATAATGGGCACAGCGGGTGTACAGACCCGGGAACTCAGCACAGGGATGGTGAGAACTCCTCATAATGGGCACAGCGGGTGTACAGACTCGGGAACTCAGCACAGGGATGGTGGAACCCCTCATAATGGGCACAGCGGGTGTACAGACCCGGGAACTCAGCACAGGGATGGTGAGAACTCCTCATAATGGGCACAGCGGGTGTACAGACCCGGGAATTCAGCACAGGGATGGTGAGAACTCCTCATAATGGGCACAGCGGGTGTACAGACCCGGGAACTCAGCACAGGGATGGTGGGAACCCCTCATAATGGGCACAGCGGGTGTACAGATCCGGGAACTCAGCACAGGGATGGTGGGAACCCCTCATAATGGGCACAGCGGGTGTACAGACCCGGGAACTCAGCACAGGGATGGTGGGAACCCCTCATAATGGGCACAGTGGGCATACAGTCCCGGGAACTCAGCACAGGGATGGTGGGAACCCCTCATAATGGGCACAGCGGGTGTACAGACCCGGGAACTCGGCACAGGGATGGTGGGAACCCCTCATAATGGGCACAGCGGGTGTACAGACCCGGGAACTCGGCACAGGGATGGTGGGAACCCCCCATAATGGGCACAGCGGGTGTAAAGACCCGGGAACTCGGCACAGGGATGGTGGGAACCCCTCATAATGGGCACAGCGGGTGTACAGACCTGGGAACTCAGCACAGGGATGGTGAGAACCCCTCATAATGGGCACAGCGGGTGTACAGACCCGGGAACTCGGCACAGGGATGGTGGGAACCCCTCATAATGGGCACAGCGGGTGTACAGACCCGGGAACTCAGCACAGGGATGGTGGGAACCCTAAGGCGATTTCTATGCTTACGAATTTCATACGAAATTTCGTTAACGAATTTTGGATCCAAATCAACAGAAACATGATTGGTGTTTCGTTCACCAATCAGAGGAACTCAGCACATACATATGCAGTCAGTTATATATTATATATATATATATATATATATATATATATATATATATATATATATATATATATAATATAAAATATAGTTTATGTATATTTTTAATATGCAGCACTGACCCCCGAAAGATCTGCTGGTTTTTGTTGGGCTTACTCTTACCTCACCAGTTTCATATTATATATATATATATCCACTGTATCCAGTTTAGCTAGATCTGACTGCAGGTGTACGCTTTCTAATATACTTCAGGCAGGCAGGTGATTCAGTTAGCTCCAGTGTAATTATATATATATATAATTTTATTTAATAGAAAAACACACACTAATCAGAAAATTCCAAGACAAAGTATACTGCCAGTGTATCCCACAGATATATTAAAAAGGACAACGTTGTGGTGTAAAATAGGGGGGCGCAGGGCACATACACGCCATGCTCACAAACACACACTCTCCTATGCACCTAGTTTAGTGAATACTACAAGTCAATAAGAATCGGGGAACGTGTGGCAACTAGTAGGAGTTTTGTGGCAATCCAGTGAGGTCATGAACAAACAGGCAGTCCAATAATCTCAAAATCGGTAATAAAGCACATTTCACAGGAACTCTGGGATAAATAATCCGGTATAGAGATCCATTGTGCAAATTGCATGCTTAGATAAGCACTCCGAACGGCTTGAGTATTAAAAGTCCTGCTGTGTACACTCCGCTGGCTTCCGCCACTCAGTCCTCGCTCGTGCAGTCAGCCGACACTCCCCCAGGCAACGCACTGACGTCACGCTCACTGACGCGTTTCGCTAGCCAATAGGACGCTAGCTTGCTGGGACCGGTGTTCTGACATATAGCGTCCGGCCATCTAGAAGTGTCCACCCCGTACTGCGCAGGTGCAGCACTATCAGAAAAAGTACTTACCGAGGCCGAGATGCCGAGAGCGGTTCACCCTTGCGACTAAGCGTAGTTCGCCCCCTGGAGGTGATACAGGGAGCAAATGGCATAAAGAGGCACAGGCAACCCAGGTGGCAGGGGAAGCCTTGCGTGAAGGTCTGGTAGAGATGGACACCTTGTGTAGCAACCTGGTTGGTAGCTGCAGAGGGCGGAACACCCAGCTGGGGGTCAAACACTGATAGTTCCCAAATACAGGCACAGGCTCAGGTAAGGTGTCATAGGGAGACACAAGCAAGTCACAGGCCGTGGGTCAGGGCAGGAGACAAGAGGCAAGTCCGGGTCACAGGCAGAGGGTCAAACACTGGAGAGAAGCGGAGTCCGTATAACAAAGCCGAGGGTCAAATCCAGGAGAGAAGCAGCAGCGTCAAAGAACAATCTGAGTCACAACAGGTAGACAGATGCACAAACAGGTTCTCAGGTAACAGGAGCTGAGGACAAACCAGAAATTGGTGTGTGCACCAGAGCAGCTTTTATAGGCCACCAGGGGGGACGCTAAACGTGCACCAATGCGCACAGGCGCCGGACCGCGAATGCGCATGTGCCGGACCACCGTTCCGCCGCGCATGCGCGCAGGGACACGGCTGAGGCGCGTGGATGGCCTGAACCCCTGACAAGCATGGAGCAGAAGGGGATTCGGAAAGTCTCCGAAGATGAACGGCGCCTGCACCATGAGTCGAGGTGGACATAGGGCTGCACATATTAGAGGGCCCCTCGCTGGCTCGCTTCGCTCGCCACGCTTCGGGCACGGCCTCGCTTCGCTCGGCTCTTTTTGCTCTAACTCTATGTCCACTTGGATGGTGGGGCTAGAACCTGGACTCACGGCGCAGGCTCGGAATGTGGGTGTCCTGTGTGCTGCGCATGCTCAGTACACAGCGGACACTATCCGATGGGGGACATTATGTGATAGGATACCGGCTGTTTAAAGCGGTAGTAAACCCGCACATTTTTATATTTTTTTTTTAAACCTGCAAAGCAAAAGGCATAATGAGCTAGTATGCACCACATACTAGCTCATTATGAAATACTTACCTTAGAACGAGGCCCCGACATCTGGCCCGATCCACGCCGAGGGAGCTGACATGCTCCCTCTGCGTTTCTTCCGGGTATCGCGGCTCCGGCGCTGTGAGTGGCCGGAGCCGCGATATCGTCACTCCCGCGCATGCGCGCGGGAGATTTCAGTCCGGCCGCTCGGCTGCTGCCGGATTTTGACGGCGAGAAACCCCTTGTGCGCATGCGCCGCTGCAGTCAGCGGCGCATACCGAGGGGAATATCTCCTAAACCGTACAGGTTTAGGAGATATTTTTTTTACCTACAGGTAAGCCTTATTATAGGCCTTATTATAGGCTTTCCTGTAGGTAAAAGTTAAAAAATGTGGGTATACAACCACTTTAAATAGTGATAATAATACCAGCACAAGGTGCAATATCAAAGTTTGGCCACAAGATGTCCACCATCCTTCCTCCCATACATACATAACATTCAGCAAGGAACCCAATTGAGTGCACAGGCATTTCTGAACCGATTAAACCGAAAAAGGGGGAAATAAATAATTTGTTGATTATATGAAAGAGAGCGACTAGACTTGGGCAGAAACATATAGAAACACTAGTCAGGAAAAGAGAGAATAAAAAGACATCAGAAAAATAAAACAAAGAAATAGAGAAAAGCAGTGAGTATTTCTTTGTGATTTTCATTTTTTCAAAAAAGGCTGCACTCCGTATTCAAGCCAAACGGTGGCATCGAGTTTAGATAATACTTTCACATCTTTTCCTTTTGTAACAGGATGATATCAAAATCACCTCTTCTCAGGGCTGGATTAACATGGGGGCTATTGGAGCTGCAGCTCCAGGCCCCTACTTTAATATAGGCCCAGCCACCCAAAAAAGGACAGACTGCCCATGGCAAGCAATGGGCCAATGGGAAGAGATCTCCCCTGACGGGCCCTGCATTCCACATGCACCGCCTGAGGCAGGGCGGTGGGATTGATAATGGGCACTGCATGAGCTAACAGATGCCCGGGGCACGCCAATGCAGGGCTCTTACAGAAGTCTGGGGCTTCCATAGTGTTAGGCCTGCGCAGCTGTACGCCGATGCACGGCTCCTACAGAAACATGGCAAACCAAATGCCAGGCTTCCCTAGTGTTATGGCTGTGTGCCCGTGCCCTTTTAAGTTTGGGCGCATGCCAGCACAGGCTCTTGGAAAGCAGAAGGGTGCCCAGTAACAGGTCCACCAAAATCCTCAGCACCAAGCACATGATGCTCTTAATGCCTCTTCTGGGGGTAAATTAAGTACATAGATACCTTTTATTGTTAACCCCTTAGGATCACTATTATGAAATTGTGCCAAATGCACTGAGATGGGGCGATCATCATCCTTCCTCCTTATGCCACTGATGTGCTCGCTAATCCTGATGCGAAGCTCACGTTTCATTTTACCTACGTATAAGTTATTACATGGGCAGGTGAGTAGATTGACCTGTTGGTATACCATCAAAGATTTTGGATGGTGGCCGTGGGGCACACGTGTCCTTTTTTTCTGCAGTCGGCCGTGTTATTGAGCCACAACCTGCAGAAGAGTTGGTGGAATGGGTAACAAAGCCGTCCTCATCCTCCTCATCCTCTGTCACCCAGGCTCAGAGCTGTTTGTCTGCCAATGCAGCTGCCAAAGCGGCCTATTCCATTGGCTCCATGTCAACCATCACTGCTTACCTTGCCCCAACCATCATGCACGGAGGAGTCCCCCGAACTATTCGACCACAGTGTTGGGTACATGCTGCAGGAGGATGCGCAGCGATTTGAAGGTTCTGATGATGGTACCCAGGTTGAGGAAGGGAGTATGAATGAATGAAATATTTGTATAGCGCACAACGCGAACTGAGTCGCCGCAAGGGAATAACGTGAGCCCAGAGAGAGGGGGTGCCCAAGAAGGTCAAGAAACTGGCAGCCATGTTCCCCCAGCTGCAGCATACTGCCAAGTTTGCTCCAGTGACGAGGAGGGAGGGGATGATGAGGTCATTGACTCTACTTGGGTGCCTGATAGAAGAAAGGAGGAGGAGGAGGCACATCTCCAACAAGGTAGGATGCCCTCTAGGGGGCAGCTTAAGGGCAGCACACCGACTGCATCACACCGCAGAGGTGCAGGGCGCTGCTGACTCCCCACATATTTTGAAAAGTTCTTTAGTGTGGGCCTTTTTTTGGACACGTGTGCAGCAGATTGTACCGTTGCTGTTTGCAACATATGTCTGAAGCGTATCTCGCGTGGCCAAAACAGCAGCCGCTTGGGCACCACATGCTTGACCAGACATATGACGACCTCCCATGCAGTCCGTTGGCAACAGTACTTAAAAGACCCACATCAAAGAACAAGGGGGACCTCTCCTTGCCCCTCATCAGCTGGGATCTCCAACCCCACTATACCTCCAGTCCTCTCAGAAACCTGCATTGAGAGGAATGTAGGTATAGAAATAGGTGTCCCAAGTACTTGCGGCCAATCTGCTAGCGGTACACCAACATTGGATTGAGAAGGAGGCTTGGTTAACTGTACAGGAAGTGCTCACTGTAAGGGCGGAAATACACTCGACTGTGGACTCAGAAAACAATACTTAAGATGGCGCTGCCTAACCCCTGGAAACACGTTTTTTAAAGTTTCTTTAAACAGTAAGTAATGTGCGATTTGGGCTGATTACAGCGGCTATAGTTTGATATTTACTTATTATAATGTACTAAATGAAAAGAAGCTTCAGAGTGGGAGAGTTTACTTCCTCTTTAAGAACGAACCTACAGTCCCTGTCTTGTTTGGACCGCCTGTATATAGGGCCTTGGGGCCCCACGCCTTTTTTTTTTAATTTGGGTGCGGGACTCCCCTTAATATCCATACAAGACCCAAAGGACCTAGTAATGGGGGGGGTGGGCAACATTACATTACAGCCGCAAGCAGTTTTAAATGACTTTTTTTCCCTTTAAGCATTATTAAAATCACTGCTCCTGAAAAAAACTTCAGTTTTTAAAACTTTTTTTTGCATTGATACATGTCCCCTGGGGCAGGACCCGGGTCCTCAAACACTCCCCTGGGGCAGGACCCGGGTCCCCAAACACTTTTTAGGACAGTAACTTGCATATTAGCCTTTAAAATTTGCACTTGATTTTTCATGTTCGAGAACCATAGACTTTAACGGGGTTCGCGTTTTCGCACAAATTTTTGGTCTGTTTGCATTGTTCTGCCACAAACCGAACCGGGGGATGTTCAGCTCATCCCTAATAGGCGGCACGGATGGGCACTGATAGGTGGCACTGACATACACTAATGATACTGATGGGCATCACTGATTGGCAGACATTGATTGGCATCCATTGTGGGCACTGATTGGCATCCCTGGTGGCCATGGGTGGCATACCTGGTGGTGACTAGTGGTGGGAATCCCTGATGGTCCTGGTGGAGTCCATAGAGGTCCAGTGTGGGCATCCTGGGGGGGCTGCGGTGATAACCAATTGGCACAGCCCCCCCCCCCCCCTTGGAAGAACAGCCGATCGGATCTCCTCTACTCATGTCTGACAGACGCGAGTGAGGAAAAGCCGATCAACGGCTCTTCTTCCTGTTAACACTGTGATCAGCTGTGATTGGACACAGCTGATCACGTGGTAAAGAGTCTCCGTCAGACTCCTTGCCTAGATCGGAGTTGTGGTGTGTCAGACTGACAACACTCGCCGTTGTTATTCTGACAATGTCATAAGACGTCCGGTCAGGATAACACAACCACTTTGCCGACGTCATTTTGCTGTATGGCGGGCGGCACTATTTACTTTTATATTTCAGGCAGACGGTAAATACAGAATTCTATTTGATCTAGTCAAAGTGGCATCTCTAACAATTGTCGGATCTTTCCTGTTGGCACGGTGGTGGGACTTCAAATTGTTGGCGTGTTAAACTTTCTGACCATCAGTTATATATAAAGAGACCCGGTTTATGTTTTTAAAAGTCCTACATTTTTTTTTTGTCGTTTTGGATCACGTGGGTAAGGATTAGGTCCTTGGTCAAGTTGTGTCCGCATTGGGGAGATTCAAGCACTCTGTGTGCATGCTCAGTAGCCTACAGGAAACCACGCCTACCATACAAGGACCAGTTGGTTGTGTTCCTGTTTCCCCCTGAGAAGTACGGAGCCATCTCTGTTCAGGCATCATCCAGGCTCAGCCTTTGGGATTCCGGCTCAGCGATGACACAATCATGTAAGTCCTGGACTGGCGCCTGTGCGGCGATAGCGGACCTCTCCCTATAGATCATCCATGGACTCGCTGTAGGTATCTAGCACAGATACAATCATATCTTCTTCCATCAGATTTGGCCTTTCCCAACCAATCTCAGATGACTTCCTCTGTCATCACATTCACAGAACTCGCCCTTCCCTGCCCGCTCCTGTCCCCGGGTCCCAGGCCGACTGCAATAAATCTGTCAGGAATCCTAATTTTCCTTCTGTGGTGCAACAATGATAGCGATTCCCAGTCACTCATCCCCCAGATTATGTGCAATGAGAGACGTGGCTTTCAGCACCGGAGCCCAGGAGAGGCCGGATGTGCGCTACCAGAACAGAGAACATCACAGCTTCTCCCATCTCTATACAAATGTTACCACACACTGTGCTGTCATATCCGATACTGGGCCTCCATTACCGGACCTTCATCACTGGACCTCCGATAGTGGACCTTCCTCACTGGACCTCCATTACCGGACCTCCCTCACTGGACCTCCGATAGTGGACCTTCCTCACTGGACCTCCATTACCGAACCCTCATTACCGGACCTCCGATAGTGGATCTTCCTCACTGGACCTCCATTACCAGACCTCCATTACCGAACCCTCATTACCGAACCCTCATTACTGGACCTCCATTATCGGACCCTCATTACTGGACCTCCAATACTAGACCTTCATTTGTGGACCTTCATTACCGGATGTTTATTACTGGGACTCCATTTCCGGACCTTCATTACTGGGCCTCCATTACTGGGCTTCTATTACTGGGCATCCATTACTGGCCTTTATTACTAGGTCACCGTGGGCTTCCATTACCAGGCCTTCATTACTGGGCCTCCATTACTTGGTCCCCATGGGCATCCATTTCCAGGCCTTCATTACTGGGCATTCATTACCAGGCCTTCATTGCTGGGCATCCATTACTGGGTCCCCATGGGCAGCCATTACCGGGCCTTCATTACTGGGCATCCATTACCGGGCCTTCATTACTGGGCATCCATTACCGGGCCTTCATTACTGGGCATCCATTACCGGGCCTTCATTACTGGGCATCCATTACCGGGCCTTCATTACTGGGCATCCATTACCGGGCCTTCATTACTGGGCCTTCATTACTGGGCATCCATTACCGGGCATCCATTACCGGGCATCCATTACCGGGCCTTAATTACTGGGCATCCATTACCGGGCCTTCATTACTGGCCATAAAGACATGACTGTGCCCCCCCCTCCATGTACAAAGCCAGCTCCATAAAGACATGACTGTGCCCCCCCTGTTTACAAACAGTGTGGCCCATTGGCCTCTATTACTAGGCCTTCATTACTGGCCATCCATTACCGGGCCTTCGTTACTGGGCATCCATTACCGGGCCTTCATTACTTGGCTTCCATTACCGGGCCTTCATTACTGGGCATCCATTACCGGGCCTTCATTACTGGGCATCCATTACCGGGCCTTCATTACTGGGCATCCATTACCGGGCCTTCATTACTGGGCATCTATTACCGGGCCTTCATTACTGGGCATCCATTACCGGGCCTTCATTACTGGCCATAAAGACATGACTGTTTCCCCCCCCTCCATGTACAAAGCCAGCTCCATAAAGACATGACTGTTCCCCCCCCCCTCCATGTACAAAGCCAGCTCCATAAAGACATGACTGTGCCCCCCCCGTGTACAAACAGTGTGGCCCATTGGCCTCTATTACTAGGCCTTCATTACTGGGCATCCATTACCGGGCCTTCATTACTGGGCATCCATTACCGGGCCTTCATTACTGGGCATCCATTACCGGGCCTTCATTACTGGGCATCCATTACCGGGCCTTCATTACTGGGCATCCATTACCGGGCCTTCATTACCGGGCATCCATTACCGGGCCTTCATTACCGGGCATCCATTACCGGGCATCCATTACCGGGCATCCATTACCGGCCCTTCATTACCGGGCAGCCATTACCGGCCCTTCATTACCGGGCAGCCATTACCGGCCCTTCATTACCGGGCAGCCATTACCGGCCCTTCATTACCGGGCAGCCATTACCGGCCCTTCATTACCGGGCAGCCATTACCGGCCCTTCATTACCGGGCAGCCATTACCGGCCCTTCATTACCGGGCAGCCATTACCGGCCCTTCGTTACCGGGCAGCCATTACCGGCCCTTCATTACTGGGCAGCCATTACCGGCCCTTCATTACTGGGCAGCCATTACCGGCCCTTCATTACTGGGCAGCCATTACCGGCCCTTCATTACTGGGCAGCCATTACCGGCCCTTCATTACTGGGCAGCCATTACCGGCCCTTCATTACTGGGCAGCCATTACCGGCCCTTCATTACCGGGCAGCCATTACCGGCCCTTCATTACCGGGCAGCCATTACCGGCCCTTCATTACCGGGCAGCCATTACCGGCCCTTCATTACTGGGCAGCCATTACCGGCCCTTCATTACTGGGCAGCCATTACCGGCCCTTCATTACTGGGCAGCCATTACCGGCCCTTCATTACTGGGCAGCCATTACCGGCCCTTCATTACTGGGCAGCCATTACCGGCCCTTCATTACTGGGCAGCCATTACCGGCCCTTCATTACTGGGCAGCCATTACCGGCCCTTCATTACTGGGCAGCCATTACCGGCCCTTCATTACTGGGCAGCCATTACCGGCCCTTCATTACCGGGCAGCCATTACCGGCCCTTCATTACCGGGCAGCCATTACCGGCCCTTCATTACCGGGCAGCCATTACCGGCCCTTCATTACCGGGCAGCCATTACCGGCCCTTCATTACTGGGCAGCCATTACCGGCCCTTCATTACTGGGCAGCCATTACCGGCCCTTCATTACTGGGCAGCCATTACCGGCCCTTCATTACTGGGCAGCCATTACCGGCCCTTCATTACTGGGCAGCCATTACCGGCCCTTCATTACTGGGCAGCCATTACCGGCCCTTCATTACTGGGCAGCCATTACCGGCCCTTCATTACTGGGCTTCCATTACCGGGCCTTCATTACCCTCTGTGTACAAACAGTGTTCCTTCAGACTTCTAAGACTTCAGGTGAATCTGTGCTTTGCTGAGGCAGGACACAACAAAAGGTCCACTCAGGTCAGCTGCCAACAATGAAGAGAAATCTGTACTCCTGGGTATGGGGGCGACTCTCTCCCCTTCCTTTCATAATGCTAAAATGGGTACTCAAGCAACCAATCACCATCCTTGTTACACGGGGCTTACCCAGGGCTTTGGACTCTACCCAACCAGAGCAACCACAAGCCACCAAGGGGTTCTCCTCCTCAGTCCTGCTGGTGAACGGCCTATGAAGGTCAGAGGAGTAGAAGCTTCGCCGGGGAAGCCAATGAAGCAGGGCCGTCTCTAACCCCTTCAGCCCCGGAAGATTTGGCTGCTCGATGACCAGGCCATTTTTTTTTGCGATACGGCACTATGTCGCTTTAACTAACAATTGTGCGGTCGTGCGACACTGTACCCAAACAACATTTTCCCCACAAATAGAGATTTTTTTTGGTGGTATTTGATCACCTCTACGGCGGTTTTTATTTTTTTTTATGCCATAAACAAAAGGAGAGCGACAATTTTGAAAAATAAACACAATATCTTTTAGTTTTTGCTATAAAAAATATCCCAAATTTAAAAAAAAAAAAAAGTTTAGGCCGATATGCATTCTTCTACATATTTTTGGTTAAAAAAAACGAAATAAATAAAAATCGCAATAAGTGTATATTGATTGGTTTGCGCAAAAGTTATCGCGTCTACTAAACAGGGGATAGATTTATGGCATTTTTATTATTATTTTCTTTTATTTTTTTTACTACTAATTGCAGCGATCTGCAATATTTTTGCGATATTGCGGCGGACAAATTGGACACTCTTTTAAAACCATTGACAATTATACAGCGATCAGAGCTATAAAAATGCACTGATTACTGTATAAATATCAATGGGAGTGAAGGAGTGAACACTAGGGGGCGATCAAAGCGTTAACTGTGTTCCCTGGGTGTGTTCTAACTGTGGGGGGGGGGGGGGGGGACTGACTATGGGAGGAGAGAGATCGGTGTTCCTACTTAGTAGGAACACACGATCGGTCTCCTCTCCCCTGAGAGAACCAGGATCTGTGCGTTTATACACACAGATCCCCGTTCTCGCTCTGTCACAAGTGATCACGGGTGCCCGACGGTCATCGCGGCCGCCGGGCACACGCTGCCTCCTACAGTGTCTTAAAGGGCCGATGTACAGTTACGCCGGCTCGCCCAGGGGAGCCATTCTGCCGCAGTAATTGATTGGACTCGGGGCAAACAGACACAAGGAGAGTAACTGAATTGGATCGCATGCATGCAAACCGATTCCAGTGCGGAAAATAAATAAATAAGTGCCTGCACCTTTCCTGCGGGGGCGGGGCGATTTGCGGTGCGATTCGAGCCATTCAAAATTAATGGGCTCAAATTTCACTTCAAAGAACCTCAATGCGATTCCTATCTGAATCACATGTGGATTCCGAGACTCAGCCAAGGCTGTATGGGAAACAAATGGAAATGATCCTCTCCGGAGAAAGAAGTGAATTGTGGGTAGAAGTCGCACTCTGCCGCTCGCCGTGCATTGCGGTAATTCACAGCAGGCGGCGACTCTCCTTTCTGTCCGGAACAGAAAAGGTAAAACAATGGGGGAGGGGAAATTCCAACCCAAGTTCCATACTTACAAACTTCGGGTAATGTTTTTTCTTTTCTGAAGATTTTTCATCTGTGGATTCCTGGGGGGGAAAAAAAAGGGTTCAATATTTTGTAGATATAATGTGATATTTTGTAGATAGAATGTGATATTTTGTAGATATAATGTGATATTTTGTAGATATAATGTAATATTTTGTAGATTGTTGTCAAGTTTCTCTCTGCAGTCTGTGATCCTATAGAGGGAGATTTCCTCTCATTTCCTGTCGGGGTGACCGGCTGCTACAAGCAATAAAAGTCAGCTTCCAGGCTTCATTGAAGAAGTTGAAGTTGGTTACTGGGCACAGCTGCACCAGATTCTGAGTGTTCCAGATTTTGGCCCGACTCACACCTATCGGGGGGGGGGGGGGGGTATATTCCCGACTCACACCTATCGGGGGGGGGGTATATTCCCGACTCACACCTATCGGGGGGGGGGGGGGTATATTCCCGACTCACACCTATCGGGGGGGGGGGGTATATTCCCGACTCACACCAGACTGTGGGGTGTTATATAGACTGTAGAGGGGGGTGTTACATGGACTGTAGAGGGGGGGGGGGTGTTACATGGACTGTGGGGGGGGGGGGTGTTACATGGACTGTAGGGGGGGGGTGTTACATGGACTGTGGGGGGGGGGGGTGTTACATGGACTGTAGGGGGGGGGGTGTTACATGGACTGTAGGGGGGGGGTGTTACATGGACTGTAGGGGGGGGGGGTGTTACATGGACTGTGGGGGGGGGTGTTACATGGACTGTGGGGGGGGGGGGGTGTTACATGGACTGTGGGGGGGGGGTGTTACATGGACTGTGGGGGGGGGGTGTTACATGGACTGTGGGGGGGGGGTGTTACATGGACTGTGGGGGGGGGGGGTGTTACATGGACTGTGGGAGGGGGTGTTACATGGACTGTGGAAGGGGGTGTTACATGGACTGGGGGGGGGTGTTACATGGACTGTGGGGGGGGGGTGTTACATGGACTGGGAGGGGGGGTGTTGTACATGGACTGTGGGAGGGGGGGTGTTACATGGACTGTGGGGGGGGGGGTGTTACATGGGACTGTGGGAGGGGGGGTGTTACATGGACTGTGGGGGGGGGGGTGTTACATGGACTGTGGGAGGGGGGGGTGTTACATGGACTGTGGGAGGGGGTGTTACATGGACTGTGGGGGGGGGGGGTGTTACATGGACTGTGGGAGGGGGGGTGTACATGGACTGTGGGAGGGGGTGTTACATGGACTGGGGGGGGGGGTGTTACATGGACTGGGGGGGGGGGGTTACATGGACTGTGGGGGGGGGGGTGTTACATGGACTGTGGGAGGGGGGTGTTACATGGACATGTGGGAGGGGGGTGTTACCATGACTGTGGGGGGGGGGGTGTTACATGGACTGTGGGAGGGGGGGGTGTTACATGGACTGTGGGAGGGGGTGTTACATGGACTGGGGGGGGGTGGTTACATGGACTGGGGGGGGGGGTGTTACATGGACTGTGGGGGGGGGGGGTGTTACATGGACTGTGGGAGGGGGGTGTTACATGGACTGTGGGAGGGGGGTGTTACATGGACTGTGGGGGGGGGTGTTACATGGACTGTGGGGGGGGGGTGTTACATGGACTGGGGGGGGGTGTTACATGGACTGTGGGGGGGTGTTACATGGACTGTGGGAGGGGGTGTTACATGGACTGTGGGGGGGGGGTGTTACATGGACTGTGGGGGGGGGGGTGTTACATGGACTGGGGGGGGGTGTTACATGGACTGTGGGGGGGGTGTTACATGGACTGTGGGGGGGGGGGGGGTGTCAGGTCACCTTGAGGCGAGGTGACAGATGCACACCGTAGGGATCAGGAGTGCACCGCAAGGTTGTGGACCCTACGGCTGACTGCTGCAGACGGGAGACAGATCCCACTGGGGATAGAGCGTGAGATTCCCTGGGGCGCGGAGTCTAAGAGCCAGCAGGTGTTCACCAACGCCTCCAGTGGTGAGGATGGACTTGGCTGCAACTGGCTCCAGGTCGCGACCCCCAGGGTCCCCCAGCTCACACCCACAGTAGGCAACAGGAGGATAGGGATGAGGGACAAAGCCAAGGTCGGGGCCACAAGCAGACAAGAATAGTCGGGGACATGCCAAAAGGTCAGGATCACAGGCAAACAGGGATAGTCAAGACACGCCAAAGTCGGTAACGGAAAACAGTAGAAGAGCACACGGCAGGAACCAGGAAGCTAATACACAAAGAATACACAATGGTTGATCAGCACAGAGGCCTGCAGTGCACAGGTTAATATAGGGCTCCCTGATAGGGCCTGGGGTGGAGTCACGCTTAGAGGAGAGGTTATAAAAACCCCCAGGTGGAAGTGGCTGGCCTCTTAGTCTGAAGACATGAGGGGAGGTAAGCAAACAGGAAGATCACTGCATAACCATGACAGGGGGGGTGTTACATGGACTGTGGGGTGCACTGATAAATGTACGGGTGTGACCCGGACCTAGTAAATCTCCCCCATAGTGAGGACAATCGTCAGATCCAGAGATGAATTTGCACATATAATGCCCCTGAGAAGTTCACTTTGCTCTGTAGTCCCGCCCCCTCCTCCTCGTAGCCTATCAGCTCGTTTCATATATTACACCCCCCCCCCCCCCATCTCCAGGCCACCCTTCCTCCGCATGTCTGGCACACGGTCAGGATTTCTATTATCAAAGTTCACAATGGAGACGAAGAAAACAGGAAAGTCGTGTGGATCGTTCTGCAGGAAAAAAGAAAACAGGAAAGTCGTGTGGATCGTTCTGCAGGAAAACAAAGATTAGCGATTAATTCCTATGTGCTGAGAATCGATCGTTATACACAGAGCTCCTCCCCCCACAACATCCCATAATAATCCAGACACACAAATGACTTCCTGTGTCATGTGAATGTCATCAATGTAACAATCAGATTATACAATGTAACTCTTCCCACAATCCCCTGAGAATCGATCGGGGGGACTCAAGAGAGCCAATCAGTTGTGATAAGAAGGTGCATGCTGATAGGAGGAGAGAGCGGAGTGAGAAAGGAGCTCATCAGTCTGCTGCTCCTTCACTGTCCAATCACAGACTGTCCCTAAAAGAGTCATTTAAAGCAGACTCCCGCCAAAACTAGAGGTCGACCGATATATCGGCCGATATTTGGCGTTTTTTAATTAATCGGCATCGGCCGATTGAGCTGATAAAAAGGCCGATTTAGAAGAGCGGGACTTGGAAATGACTTCTGTAATAGAAGTCAGTGTGAGTTGCTGAGTCTTCATAGAAACGTCTTTCCTCCTCTCTGGGCTCTGCCAGGAAAAGAACAAAATGATCCAATGTTTACACTTCAATGAATGAAATCATCTCTGTGTGTAGAAGTTCTCAGTTTAACCATTTAAAGCGGGACTCCGCCGGGACTCCGCGTTTTTTTTTTTTTTTAAAAGCCAGCAGCTACAAATACTGCAGCTGCTGACTTTTAAAATAGTGACACTTACCCGCCCAGCGCGCCCGCGATGTCGGCACCCGAAGCCGATCTCTCGATCGTCTCTCGGGTGCTGCCGCCGCCATCTTGGGTATGGGAATCAGGAAATGGAGCCTTTCGGCTTCATTTCCCGGTTCCCTAGTGCGCATGCGCAAATCGCGCTGCGCAATAAGGATGCTCCCCGCTGTCTCTGGGATCCGTGTGTTTCCAAGCAGGCAGCGGGGCACTTGCGGAAAGGGGCGGGCACTTGCGGAAAGGGGCGTAAGTTACGCCCCTTTCCGCAGAGAGCTATCCCGGAAGTGGGTGCAGATACCTGTACTGTACAGGTATCTGCACCCCCCTCCCCCCTGAAAGGTGCCAATTGTGGCACCGGAGGGGGGGGAGGGTTCCAATGAGCGGAAGGTCCACTTTAGGGTGGAGCTCCGCTTTA